>NC_069505.1:24803461-25053461 GCF_027579735.1 Bombina bombina
GATAAGGATTAGATGTAATTGCTCTGATGAAGATACCTTTCTTAAGGAGAGTAGAAACTTAATTAACAAATTGAGACCTAGAGGCTATCCAGAAAATAGCATCATGAGAGCTTATAATGATGTTAGAGACATATCTAGGGAAGAACTACTTAAACCCAAAATGTCAAAAACGAAATGTAAGAGAAATGAGAAAGGTACAAGCCACAAGAGTCAAACTGGAGGAATCACATTCGTGACTACCTACACCAATCAATACAATAGTATTTGTAATATTATCAGAAATAATTTACCAATTTTGAAAGCTGATAATGTATTATAAAACGTGGTTGAAGAGGGATGCAAGTTTGTGTCTAAAAGGAATGTTACCATTGGTAATATGGTTTCCCCCAGTGTATTGAATAAACCCAAGAAGAGTAGCAGTTGGCTCACATGTAAAGGGCACTATAAGTGTGGCACACGTAGCTGTGTAGCATGTGACCTTACACAGACAAGCAAGGTTTTTCAATCTTCCAGTACCCATATGGTCTTTAACTGTGGCTTTTGTACAAATTGTAGATCAGACTATGCCATATATATATGGTGACATGCACAGCCTGTGAGAAACAGTATATAGGATGCACGTCCAGAGAGACAAGAGTCAGGATTAAGGAACACCTATATGACATAGATAAGAATAGAGCCACAACAGGAGTCTCAAAACATTTCATATTTGAACATGGGGGAGATATAAGTACGTTCACCTGGATGATTATTGATTTGGTAATGAAACAGCCCAGGGGTGGTAATAGGGTACATGCCCTCTTCAGAAAGGAGGCCTACTGGATTTTTACGCTTAGGACGCGTAAACCAAATGGCCTAAACATAGATGGAGATATTATTAACTTCTGGGAGTAAATAGGCAGTAAGATGGGCCATACATAGTAAATGGATGTAATGATGAGAATAATTGTTACTAATCATTTTCTCTATACTAAACACAAACAAAAGTTAAATATTAGGGTATGGTCAGTGTCTCTCCTAAAATAAGGATGAAGGAATCTAACTTGTATATATGCTTGCACAACATATATATATTCATTTATTATCATTGTTTTAGTAGATATGTAGTACTGAACAAGATAAAGATGGATTTGAAAGTATATTTAATGAAATGCATGTAATATTACAAGAAGAGAAGCTACACCATAGCCAGCTAGGGGTTTACTGCACTGCAATAATGTGTGCTTCCCTTTTATAATGTCACTGATGGTGTTGAACTGCTGTCCCTTTAAGTCTCCATACTACAGCTTTCAGTGTGAAAAGAGGCAACCAATGAGAATGTGAGGGAGCGTATTTAAGCTCCACAGGTGCTAGTCAGATTAAGTCTATGAATAAGGCTAGATAGTCGAAACGCGTCAGACTGATGGATTTCCCACTGAATTTTTATGGTTTTAACATGTGTGCCGTGGATTTTTAACCGAATTTGAATAAAGGAAACGTTTTAACTTTTTGGAATGCAGTTATCATTTGATTTTCATATATATATATATATATATATATATATATATATATATATATATATATATATATATATATATATATATATATATATAATGTGTGTGTGTATATATATATATATATATATATATATATATAATGTGTGTGTATATATATATATATATATATATATATATATATATATAATGTGTGTGTATATATATATATATATATATATATATATATATATATATATATATATATATATATATATATATATATATATATATATATATAATGTGTGTATTTATGTGTATATATAATGTGTGTGTGTGTGTATATATAATGTGTGTGTGTGTGTGTGTGTATAATGTGTATGTGTGTATATAATGTGTGTGTGTATAATGTGAGTGTGTGTATATAATGTGTGTGTGTGTATATATATAAATAATGTGTGTGTGTATATATAATGTGTGTGTGTGTGTGTGTGTATATATATAATGTGTGTGTGTATATATAATGTGTGTGTGTGTGTATATATATAATGTGTGTTTGTATATATATATATATATATATATATTTTTATATTTTTATATATATATATATATATATATATATATATAAAATGAGGGTGTGTGTGTATATATATATATATATATATATATATATATATATAAAGAAATAAATACGGGAGAGAAGCATTAGCTATAGGCTAGTATTACAAGGGATGCCGAAATCGGTTCCACTTTTACTAATGAATAGATGCGGTGCAGACCCTTATGAAGAAATGTAATGTGAAACACAACAAGAGAACTCATCCGGGAAAGTAACCAGGATGAAAAAAGACAGGGATTTCAGCACTCTTTTGAAAATAGTCAATACTTTACTAGCACAATATTATATACATAGATACACAGGAGATGGCATATGGGGCCTCCCCTCTACCCACGCACTGCAAAGGAAGGCAACATTCACAGTGTGAAAATTCAAAAGTCAATTTTCAACAAAAATATATTACAGAAAATATTGGATTTATCAAATCCAATTGAGTAAACCTGACCAGTCAGGGGATGTGCGGTACAATTTGCCCAGAAACATTGATACAGCAAAATGCAGAGTTGGCCATAGTAAGACCAGTCACACTTTCTACACCCTGCTGCACACAGCACCCCTGTAGAGAGGTTCCCGCTGGGCAGGTTAAACAGTATGTGGGATCTAAGAAAGTGATGACAGCCTTACAATAGATGGTATAAAAATATAGGCATACCTTGCAAAAATGTACAATGAATAAAGTATATACAGAGGGAAAGTGTGTTTCAAAGATCAACTACACCCTGCTGCAGCCGACACCTCACTCAGGAGGTATGCACTGTCGGGCAGGTAATGGAAGTGGGATCTAAGTGATAAATGGTGACACGCCCTCAGGATATGTACATACGTTTGTGAGCCAAACATTAAATCATCATATGAAATGGCATTTGTAGATTTAATATCAAGGTATAAATGATTAATGCCTGGAATCAAAGTGGACACATTTAAAGCAATATCGTAGGCACATGCTATGCGGGTAAGCAAAGAAATATGTTAGTGCTAAGCATGCATCCATCCATTATTATTAGATAAGCTGTGATTCTTGAAAGTTCCTAAGGAAAATTGTACGCCCTCTCGACAGAGCAGCGTTTGCCAAGGTGCAAAGTTAGTGCACAATATCCAGAGCTGATTAGTACAGTTAGTGGCAAGGAATCAAATAACAATATGGAACCATACGACCTGGATGATTCAGTAAGTTGTAGGCCATGCCAGGTAGCCGTAAGTCCATGACAGGTATTGACAAAATGTTGATCCGAACTTTACTTTTTGGATGTCTGTAAAGTAACCGCGAGGGCTTGCTGAAAGTTCCTTTCTTCGAGATCCATACACGCACATCACGTGATCCGGTCGGCTGGACCTATGCCGACGCGCGTTTCACCCGTGCATCCAAGATGCTTAACGGGCTTCGTCAGGGCGTAATATCCAAGGTATCATTGTCTCCATATTTATACAGAGTGTAGTTAGCGCCTCTACTGACGGGTGAAAATGTTGCAAGTAGATACAAAATGTCAAAACTTAAAAACAAAATATCTATACTTATATTTGAGTAACATGAAAGCTTATTTTACTGTATGTTACTTATTTACAAACACAAGTGTAAATTAGCTATATTGATGTTGCAAACTTAAACTTGACGTTAGTTTACTTAGTTTGATTTTATAATGAACAAGACCCTAAGAAAGTGTATTTACAAAAAACAGGCCATATCCAATTTATCATTAAGGCCTGCAGGAATCTGTGTACCCAAAATAAAGATCCACCTGCATTCCTTTTGGTGGAGTATTTTGTCATTGTCCCCTCCTCTATTATTGGTAATGCCCCTATCTATTCCAATAAAAGAGAGGGAGTCAGGATTACTGCCATGCATAAGTTCATAATGCCTGGCAACATATGCTGTCTAATATGTGTGTATATAATATGTGTATATATAATATGTATATATATATATAATATGTGTATATAATATGTGTAAATATAATGTGTATATATAATGTGTGTATATAATGTGTGTATATAATGTGTGTATATATAATATGTGTGTATATATAATATGTGTATATATAATATGTGTGTATATAATGTTTATATATAATATGTGGGTATATAATAATATGTGTGTATACAATGTTTATATATAATATGTGTGTATATAATATGTGTGTATATAATATGTGTGTATATAATGTGTATATATAATGTGTGTATATAATGTGTGTATATAATGTGTGTATATATATGTGTGTGTATATAATGTGTATATGTAATATGTGTGTATATAATGTTTATATATAATATATGTGTATATAATATGTGTGTATATAATATGTGTGTATATAATGTATGTATAATATGTGTGTATATAATATGTGTGTATATAATGTGTATATATAATATGTGTGTATATAATATGTGTTTATATAATGTGTATATATAATATGTGTGTATATAATGTGTATATAATATGTGTGTATATAATGTGTATATATAATATGTGTGCATATAATGTGTGTATATATCATATGTGTGTATATAATGTGTATATATAATATGTGTGTATATAATCTGTGAGAGAAGTCTCAAAAAATTGTGTGCATATGTCAAAAAAATCCAAAATAGAAAAAATATAAAAATATATGAAAAATATATAAAAAATGTGTATAAAAAATGTTAAAAAATGTTTATACAAATGTTAGTAACTGTGTTCTAGCAAACAACCCAATGTGAACCAAAGATTGTGATGAGTCTAATAATAAAGTTCAATATTGATGTCCAATAGTGAAAGTCCTGTTGTAATCCTATTCCCCTTGATAGATGTGAGTATCTCCAGAAAACAATATTGATTGTAGAGAATATCCCAAAATGAGTGAGGAAATGTGCCTAGTAATGGGCTAGTTAACAGATATGGTCCCTCCTAGAAAAATGAAAATAGAGATAGTGTAGATTGTACAAAATTGTATAACAAATAAAATAAGGCTTACCAGTGTCTACGCGTTTCGGCCGTATCAGGCCTTTCTCAAGACTATTTTTTTAATTGTGAGTGGGTGCCTTATAAAGGGTGCTTGACCCTTAATTGGAGCGTTAGTTGCTTCCGTTTTTTTTAGAACTTCCGGTTTGGCCGTTTTTAACTTAACATATAATTAAATCAAAATCTCTTTTTCCTAACCACTTACATGAAGTGGTAGTAATTGGTGTGTTTTAATATTTCTGAGATGCTTAAATCTAAGTGTATAAGCCTTTTTTTTCGAAGTGTATCGTGACGTCACTTCCGGTTAGAGGCGATCTGTGTACAAAGATATTTGCGATATGGATTTGACGTATTAATTAATTTTGATGTCTAGTTGTGCTTAGATTACTTAAGGACCTTATTCCTACTGATTGTCAAAGGAGTATCAAGGGAAATGTTTCATTTCATTTGACCTCTTGCGCTCCGTTATGGCTAGCTCTAATTGGTCATGACGTCACAATGGTAGGCGCCGCTGACTGGGCAGCTGGAGAGCTTGTGTGTAACTATGCTAAGTTGATTGGCCCATTCGGGGGTGTTGTCCGTACTCTCCATATTGATTGTATAAATGTAATGTTTACATTGTGGGTAATATTGAATTATTTCAGCTCAAATCTAAGTGGCTGTGTCAGAATGGCCCTAGATATTAACTTATATCTGGTGATTAAAAGGATAAGGAAGAGAGGGGTATTGTATCATTCTATTGTATAGTCATATTAAATTCTCACACTATGGGTGATTAGTGTAGGTCGGATGCGTCACTGTACTCATCACTGAAGCCAATATCTGAGACTATTTATTAATATTATGTTGTATCAGACTTTCCTTGTAACTGTGATATCCCTGTATATACACCTTCTTCAAAAGGGTGCATTAGTGTATAAGGGACATACCAATTTCAAATGAGACCATACTAAGGATATAACTAAAATTACAAATCTTAATGTCCACATACAGTAGTGTGCTGTTTCATGGACCAATTCTTACTTGTACCTATAACTGTAAGGGTAAATCTGTCTATACGTATCTAAATTGGAATAGGCATTCTATGCCCCTGGTGTTATTAAAAAGAGGTTTGGCCATAGACAAGATGAACATCTTATATGGTTATGTGGAGACCTAATATCAGTCTGAGAATGAGAGGGGTCCTACTAATGGTGTGACAGTATACCCTTGGTATTAGTATTACTTTAACCATCATGCTGGCCTTGTGAGACAGAGGGTCTCATGTTTAACCATCGCTGACCTTATAAGACAGAGGGTATCAGAATTCAGCGGTATAGTTATAAATTCAGCAATATATATATTTCAGTCAAGGATATATGTCTATCATTGCTTATAGCACAAAAATTGAGGTATGTTCTATTTAGACCTGTGGACAAAAACATGTGATATGATATACTGGATTGGACTCCTAGATTCAATGTGTATACGTCAGACTTTAATCTTACTCTGAAAAGATATCCTGTTAATACATGTATATTCTATTCTATTTGGAAGGGCATGTGAAGGATAGATATCATACTCGGTCTTATAGTATGCAAATCAATGTGTCAGTCTCAATATTTGGATGAATCTATGTCAGAACAACATATTAGCCTGGGGAACTGTTTTTAAGTCGTTTTTTTGGAGGAAATATTTAGATGAGATGATCTATTTAAATGAGATGATATGTTTTTCTGTTTTGCTTTTAACCATGATGGTTAAGAGGCAATGAGTGTTAATGTAGGGATTGTTAGATTGGATATTATTTTCTTTCATAAAAATGCTCATAGAGGCCCAAGGATTAGTTTTAATATTATTTTCTTTCATACAATGCTCATAGATGCCCAAGAATTAGTTTGAATCAATGTCTCTAAACAGGAACACCTGTCCATTCAGCCTGTATTATGGCTGTTTGATTTTTCAAGTCATATTAAATAGATGAGACAAATCTTCTTTATTGTTCAGACCTTTGGGGAAAAGGCAGTCCAAATTAAAAATCCACCTGGATTCGGCAGACAGCAACTTTTTCTCATAAATACCGCAACTCTAGTCTTTTTTGACTTTCTGTATCCCCATATAGGTAAGATCTTTAACATTTCCTTTATGTACTGTGGAAAAATGTCCGTACAATGCAGTGTCCATGCTCAATTTTTCTATTAATAACAGATGTTCCTGGATCCGATCCCTCAGCGGTCTTGAGGTTTGACCAATGTATTGTAAGTCACATGAACATTGTAGTTAGTATATAGTCCCTATATCCTGACATCTTATGATTTCCTGGATTTTATGAATTTCTTTCGTATGGTGACAGATGAAATTTGACGATTTTCTCCCATTTTTACAGGCTTTACAGGATAAACAAGGAAAAAAACCTGTGATTTTCTTCCCAAAAAAATCTCTGGTTTCTGGGTTTCTTTTCTTTTTGATACTTGGTGCTAAATGGCTTTTCAAGTTTTTTGCTTTCCTGTAGATGAACCGGGGTTTGTCTGGAAGCTTCTCTCCAATCACATCGTCCTCCTTTAACAAGGCCCAGGTTTTCCTAAAGATGTTTTCTACAATGTTTCTATTGGCGCTAAATCTCATGATCATTGGAACATCGAGAGTAGTATCTTTCTCTTCCATCTTGGTTGTCCTTTTCCTGTACTTTGTGAGTGCTGTCCTTTCCATATTCCCAACTTCCTCTTTCTTTTGGTTTAACATCATCTCATCATATCCTCTATCTAAGAATTTTTCCTTTATGAACTTGGACTGTGTGGAGCAATTTTTTCTCATTCGCATTAACTGCCCTTTTGGGATGTTGTTCTTCCAATTAGGATGGTGGCAACTGGTCTCGTGAATATAGTTGTTACTATCTACTTTTTTAAAATGCATTGATGTTTCGATTTTTCCTTGATTGATCTTAATATTCAGGTCTAGGAAGGTTATTTCTACAGTGCTCCATTCGTAGGTAAATTGTAGATTGTTTGCATTTTTGTTCATAATCTCAAATGTGAAGTCCAGGTCTGTCTTGGTGCCCTTCCAAATTCTGAGTATATCATCAATGTAGTGTCGGTAGAGGACCAGGTCCGCGCTCGCTGGGCAGGAGTCCCAAAAAATGTTTTCCCACCTGCCCATATACAAGTTGGCGTAACCAGGCGCGAACCTGGTCCCCATAGCCGTACCGCAAATGTGTGGAAAATATTTTCCATAGCTGGAGAAATAATTGTGATTCAGGATATATCTGATACTTTCTAGAATAAAATCCCTATGTTCTTCCGGGATTTCAAGGTCTTTTTTGAGAAATGATTCCACTGCTTCTATTCCTTTATCATGTGGGATACAAGTATAAAGCGACATGACATCACACGTCGCCATGATCTATCCTTCTTCCCAACTGATACAAACTATTATAAATAGGGAGAAATTAGGATGGTGGCAACTGGTCTCGTGAATATAGTTGTTACTATCCACTTTCTTAAAATCCGTTGATGTTTCGATTTTTCCTTGATTGATCTTAATATTCAGGTCTAGGAAGGTTATTTCTACAGTGCTCCATTCGTAGGTAAATTGTAGATTGTTTGCATTTTTGTTCATAATCTCAAATGTGAAGTCCAGGTCTGTCTTGGTGCCCTTCCAAATTCTGAGTATATCATCAATGTAGCGTCGGTAGAGGACCAGGTCCACGCTTGCTGGGCAGGAGTTCCAAAAAATGTTTTCCCACCTGCCCATATACAAGTTGGCGTAACTAGGCGCGAACCTGGTCCCCATAGCCGTACCGCAAATTTGTTGAAAATATTTTCCATAGCTGGAGAAATAATTGTAATTCAGGATATATCTGATACTTTCTAGAATAAAATCCCTATGTTCTTCCGGGATTTCAAGGTCTTTTTTGAGAAATGATTCCACTGCTTCTATTCCTTTATCATGTGGGATACAAGTATAAAGCGACGTGACATCGCACGTCGCCATGATATATCCTTCTTCCCAACTGATCTCATCTAAGAGGTTCAATACTTCGGTTGAGTCTCTAAGGAATGATGGAAGCTGTCTCACATATTTTTGTAACATCAGGTCTACGTATTCAGATAAGTTGCTACACAATGAGCCAATCCCCGATATGATTGGTCTTCCAGGTGGTGATTGTAATGATTTATGAATTTTTGGTAGATGGTATATCACTGGCGTGATTGGGTAACTGATATTGATGTAATTATACTCCTTATCATTAAGGATCCCTGATTGTTTGGCTTCTTCTAATAGAACCAAGAGTTCTTTCCTGAATCTTTCTACAGGGTTTGAAGGTAGCTCTTTGTATGTGTCCCGATCACTGAGAATTCTTTGGTTCTCCTGTTTGTAGTCTGCTTCATTCATGATTACAATTCCACCACCTTTGTCCGCGGGTTTAATAATGAGGTTGTGATTATTCTCCAGATCTTTAATTACTTTAGTCTGACGATTGGTCGGATTAAGTCTTCCAATTTTTAGCTGTTTAGACCGAATGTCTTTTAATTCTTTAACCACTATCATCTCAAAGGCTTCAATGGCTGTTCCTTTGCTGTTTGTTGGATAAAATACTGATTTTGGTCTCAATTCTGTGTGTTTATAGGCATCTGTATGTTCCTTTGTTACCCATGCTGGTCCATCTGTTGATGTTTTAGAAAAGAACCTTTTTAAGGTCAGTTTCCTAACAAATTACTTTGTATTCACGAAGGTCTCGAATTTATCCATACTTTTGGTTGGTGCAAAGGAGAGTCCTAATCCAAGAATGGAATATTCTTCCCTAGTCAGTATGTGGGAACTAAGATTGAATATACCCTTGATGTTCTCTGGATTGTCCTCCTTTATAGCCTTCTTCTTCCTTATTTTGAGGCCCCCTCGTCCTCCCAATCAGCCAATCAGATTGATCTTGCATTCTATTGGCTGATCGGAACAGCCAATAGAATGTGAGGTCAATCTGATTGGCTGATTGGATCATCCAATCGGATTGAACTTGAATCTGATTGGCTGATTGAATCAACCAATCAGATTTTTCCTACCTTAATTCCGATTGGCTGATAGAATCCTATCAGCCAATCGGAATTCAAGGGACGCCATCTTGGATGACGTCACTTAAAGGTACAGTCACTTAATCGTCGGATCAAGAAAGAAGAGGATGCTCTGCGTGGGATGTCTTCAGGATGCTGCCGCTCCGCTCCGGATGGATGAACAGAGAAGATGCCGCCTGGATCAAGACTTCTGATGGATGGAAGACCTCTTTTTGCCCCGCTTGGATGAAGACTTCTGACGGTCTGGATGTCCTCTTCTGCCCGATCGGATGAAGACTTCGGCCCGCTGGGTGAAGACACGGTAGAGAGATCTTCAGGGGGGTAGTGTTAGGTTTATTTAAGGGGGGTTTGGGTTAGAGTAGGGGTATGTGGGTGGTGGGTTGTAATGTGGGGGGTATTGTGTTTTTTTTTACAGGCAAAAGAGCTGTTTTCTTTGGGGCATGCCCCCGCAAAAGGCCCTTTAAAGGGCTGGTAAGGTAATAGAGCTGATTACTTTTGTAATTTAGTATAGGGTAGGGCTTTTTTTTATTTTGGGGGGCTTTGTTATTTTATTAGGGGGCTTAGATTAGGTGTAATTAGTTTAAAATTCTTGTAATTTTTTTTATTTTTTGTAATTTAGTGTTTGTTTTTTTGTACTTTAGTTTAGTTTATTTCATTGTATTTAATTGTAGGTACTTGTAGTTAATTTATTTAATGATAGTGTAGTGTTAGGTTTAATTGTAACTTAGGTTTTATTTTACAGGTAATTTTGTAATTATTTTAACTAGGTAGCTATTAAACAGTAAATATCTATTTAATAGCTATTGTACCTAGTTAAAATAAATACAAAATTGCCTGTAAAATAAATATAAATGCTAAAATAGCTACAATGTAACTATTAGTTATATTGTAGCTATATTAGGGTTTATTTTACAGGTAAGTCTTTAGTTTTATATAGGATTCATTTATTTAGTTAATTTAATGACAGTGTAGTGTTAGTTGTAATTGTAACTTAGGTTAGGATTTATTTTACAGGTAAATTTGTATTTATTTAAGCTAGGTAGTTATTAAATAGTTCTTAACTATTTAATAGCTATTGTACCTAGTTAAAATAAATACAAAGTTGCCTGTAAAATAAATATAAATCCTAAAATAGCTACAATGTAACTATTAGTTATATTGTAGCTATATTAATAGCTAGTAGGGGGCTTAGATTAGGTGTAATTAGTTTAAAATTATTGTAATATTTTATTATTTTTGGTAATTTAGTGTTTGTTTGTTTTTTTGTACTTTTCTGATGGATGGAAGCACTCTTCTTGCCCCGCTTGGATGAAGACTTCTGCCGGTCTGGATGTCCTCTTCTGCCCCATCGGATGAAGACTTCGGCCAGGCTTGGTGAACACGACTCAAGGTAGGGAGATCTTCAGGGGGGTAGTGTTAGGTTTATTTAAGGGGGGTTTGGGTTAGAGTAGGGGTATGTGGGTGGTGGGTTGTAATGTGGGGGGGGGGGTATTGTGTGTTTTTTTTTTTTACAGGCAAAAGAGCTGTTTTCTTTGGGGCATGCCCCCGCAAAAGGCCCTTTTAAGGGCTGGTAAGGTAATAGAGCTGTTAACTTTTGTAATTTAGTATAGGGTAGGGCATTTTTTTATTTTGGGGGGCTTTGTTATTTTATTAGGGGGCTTAGATTAGGTGTAATTAGTTTAAAATACTTGTAATATTTTTTTATTTTTTTTATTTAGTGGGGGGGGTTTGTACTTTAGTTTAGTTTATTTAATTGTATTTAATTGTAGGTACTTGTAGTTAATTTATTTAATGATAGTGTAGTGTTAGGTTTAATTGTAACTTAGGTTTTATTTTACAGGTAATTTTGTAATTATTTTAACTAGGTAGCTATTAAACAGTAAATATCTATTTAATAGCTATTGTACCTAGTTAAAATAAATACAAAGTTGCCTGTAAAATAAATATAAATGCTAAAATAGCTACAATGTAACTATTAGTTATATTGTAGCTATATTAGGGTTTATTTTACAGGTAAGTCTTTAGTTTTATATAGGATTCATTTATTTAGTTAATTTAATGACAGTGTAGTGTTAGTTGTAATTGTAACTTAGGTTAGGATTTATTTTACAGGTAAATTTGTATTTATTTAAGCTAGGTAGTTATTAAATAGTTCTTAACTATTTAATAGCTATTGTACCTAGTTAAAATAAATACAAAGTTGCCTGTAAAATAAATATAAATCCTAAAATAGCTACAATGTAACTATTAGTTATATTGTAGCTATATTAATAGCTAGTAGGGGGCTTAGATTAGGTGTAATTAGTTTAAAATTATTGTAATATTTTATTATTTTTGGTAATTTAGTGTTTGTTTGTATTTTGGTACTTGTATGATGGATGGAAGACCTCTTCTTGCCCCGCTTGGATGAAGACTTCTGCCGGTCTGGATGTCCTCTTCTGCCCCATCGGATGAAGACTTTGGCCCGGCTTGGTGAACACGACTCAAGGTAGGGAGATCTTCAGGGGGGTAGTGTTAGGTTTATTTAAGGGGGGTTTGGGTTAGAGTAGGGGTATGTGGGTGGTGGGTTGTAATGTGGGGGGGGGGATTGTGTTTTTTTTTTACAGGCAAAAGAGCTGTTTTCTTTGGGGCATGCCCCGCAAAGGGCCCTGTTCAGGGCTGGTAAGGTAATAGAGCTGTTAACTTTTGTAATTTAGTATAGGGTAGGGCATTTTTTTTTATTTTGGGGGCTTTGTTATTTTATTAGGGGGCTTAGATTAGGTGTAATTAGTTTAAAATTCTTGTAATATTTTTTTATTTTTTGTAATTTAGTGTTTGTTTGTTTTTGTAATTTAGTGGGGGTTTTTTGTACTTTAGTTTATTTAATTGTAGATAATTGTAGGTAATTGTAGTTAATTTATTTAATGATAGTGTAGTGTTAGGTTTAATTGTAACTTAGGTTAGGATTTAATTGTAACTTAGGTTAGGATTTATTTTACAGGTAATTTTGTAATTATTTTAACTAGGTAGCTATTAATTAGTCAATAACTATTTAATAGCTATTGTACCTAGTTAAAATAAATACAAAATTGCCTGTAAAATAAATATAAATGCTAAAATAGCTACAATGTAACTATTAGTTATATTGCAGCTATATTAGGGTTTATTTTACAGGTAAGTATTTAGTTTTAAATATGATTCATTTATTTAATTAATTTAATGATAGTGTAGTGTTAGGTGTAATTGTAACTTAGGTTAGGATTTATTTTACAGGTAAATTTGTATTTATTTTAGCTAGGTAGTTATTAAATAGTTATTAACTATTTTTTTTTTTATTTTTTTTTTTTTATTGAGGTTGGTGAAAAAAAAAAAAAGGCATACAACAAATAAAGGAATACAATACGATATTACAGTAAAATCAGTTGAAAATTAACAATAGAAGTCTTATCAGTGCTGCCTAAAATACGGTATACCTCCTAATTAATACAGTAGGCCACTCTTGGACCTTTAATAAGAGTAATCAAGGCATAGGAGGTGCTTCTAGTAGGGAGACCACTTTTGGATCTCCATTGCCAAACCTCATTTTTTCCTCCATTTTTAACTCAAGCTTTATAAACAATCTGAAGTCATATAGGAAACTATAAAGTGATATAGGTAACTGTGGAGTTATATAGGGAACTGTGGAGTTATATAGGTAACTATGGAGTTATATAGGTAACTATGGAGTTATATAGGTAACTATGGAGTTATATAGGTACCTGTGGAGTCATATTGGTAACTGTGGAGTTATATAGGTAATTAGAATGATTAGGGAAGACACAAGGCAGTTTACCCCACATTCCTGCACATCAGTTAAAGAACGGGTAATAACATGAAACACACTACCATGGGGTTAACAGTTTGTTCAGGATATTTCCACACAAAGCAAAAAAAATCTATCTAAATAACAAGCACAGACTATAATGGGCTATAGAGAATGAGCTTCACAATGGGAGTCCTCAGGAGATATATGGAAAGCAATTGTTGTGACCATATTGCGCAAGATAAGGTGTCCTCTCACCCTCTGGGGGAGGAAACAATTCTAGTCTAAGACAAAGACTGCAAAAATGGAAAACTTCAGCTTAGTGTAGGGGGCTTACTAGATTAGTAGTCAACAATAAAGGGGTGGGTCTGACTAGAATAAGAAGTGTATTAGAATAGGGAATAGGCTACAGCAGTAAGGTAGATATTAATTAATTCCTATGTGTAACCTCCACAAGCTAGTTAGTGACAATTCTGAACAGGTTAAACAAAATAGTACAATTTACTAAGACCTCTGTCCTGATGATGAGACAAGCAAATACTCAAAATCCAGATCCTTTACAATCCCTGTTACTACTAGGGTTAATACATATATATATATCAGAAGGCACAAAACAGGTAAGATTTACATAAACCTAAACAAAATGGGAATGTTCCCTCTTGCTACAACTTAGTATGCATGACAATGTGGAAGAAATATATTATAACGAAAGGTGCTAGAGCAGGACCAGCCTGCACAGAACTCCACACTGGTTTGCCTGTGAAGTGACATATAGCACTGCTAGGCAGAGAAAATATGGATTAACATGCTAGAATACTATGTAATGTTAAGATCTAATAAGGTCTCCTGTCAGAACATCAAGACAGGGTATATATAAAAAACTTCGAGGCAATGCATAAATACTCATCTCATGTGCAGAACATTACAATCCTAGTGAGAATGTTAAGAGTCCAAATGGTATGTATCATATATAGAGGTTGGAAGCAATCTTTATGCTATTATACAAGCTTTGAACAGCCTGCATGCCATGACCCAAAAAGCAATAACTGTTAAATCAATAACGTGCCTGCAGGAAGCTAAGAGCCAAGATGGTGATACGAATTAACCCCATAATTACCCCTCTTCTGTATGTAACCAAGTCCAGCAAGCGACATCTTTACCCCTTAGAGTACACTACCGAAGTCCCACTGTGGTGACAAGGGAGTCTTTTTTTAAAAATAAAATGTGCAAGTATGAGCTCCTTGCTTAACCTGTAGTTACGGCCAACAATGACAGGCACCAGAGTCCCACATAGTGGACCCCAAGGCCCAGCTGCAGAGGGTAAGCAAGCCACCTGGATCCCACATCCAATGCAACGGGGCAATGTGAAGAAGCAGGGAAATCTCCATCATGGCTGGTTGCGGTCGTTTCGCGTCTCGGTGGAGCACACGGGATGTCGGCAACATTAGCATAGGAAGTCCAGTGTGATGTTCTTGCACTCCGATGCTACAATTCAGTGTTCGGTATGTAGACTTCAAGAGGCTGCGCCCTGCATCTTCTCTGTTCAGCGGTACCGCAGGCCGAAGTACCTCCCGGGTGGTAGTGCAAAGTTTGAGCGGTCTAGTAACGCTCAGTGAAGCGATCACCTCCTCTGTTCCACTTGTCGCTCCTGGCCGCGCCACTATTTCTGTGAGTCCTAAGTTTCGATCACCCGCTGTTATGTTGAGGACAGGGTGTGGATGCCGGGGCCCCAAAGCATCACCACTCCTGCCCTCCCTGTCAAAATATGTAGGTTGTATGGGTAATTGTGCTGAGTAGATTCTGCTGCAGCATGTGTAAAGGTTGGCTGCCAAAGCAGCATGGTGCGAGGCAAGTAAGCTGCGCAGTTCATCCAGAAAGTTCAGGGGAAACTCCATGTCGAATATGTAGTGGTAGAATAGGCAGGAATTAGGGGGATGACAGTTTATAATCATGCAGTGCGTCTTATTGAGAAAGTATATTTGACACTCTGTGCCACTTATCGACAAGGCCCTGATGCGCCTCGCCGGGGGGTAGAATAAAAAAGGCCTTAACCTTCCAATCCGCTCCGGGCGCTCAAAACTGCAGTTATCTTAACGATGGTAGGTTTATCAAAAGCAGGTTCTCAAACTGTTTAAAGGTCTGTATAGTTAGCTGGTATTTGAGCTGTGTAAAGGGTAATTTCAAGTAGAGAAAGATAGGATGCAGGAGCAGTGTGGAAAAGAGCAGCCTATCATGGCCGCCACCTGGAAGTTCCCCCTAGTTATTAACTATTTAATAACTATTGTACCTAGTTAAAATAAATACAAAGTTGCCTGTAAAATAAAACTAAATCCTAAAATAGCTACAATGTAACTATTAGTTATATTGTAGCTATCTTAGGGTTTATTTTACAGGTAAGTCTTTAGTTTTAAATAGGATTCATTTATTTAACTATAGTAAACTTATTTCGTTTTATTTAAATTATATTTAAGTTAGGGGGGTGTTAGTGTTAGGGTTAGACTTAGGTTTAGGGGTTAATAACCTTATTATAGTAGCGGCGACGTTGGGGGCGGGAGATTAGGGGTTAATAATTGTAGGTAGGTGGCGGCGATGTTAGGGAGGGCAGATTAGGGGTTAATAAAATGTATTATAGTGTTTGCGAGGCGGGAGTGCGGCGGTTTAGGGGTTAATACATTTATTATAGTGGCGGCGATTTGCGGTCGGCAGATTAGGGGTTAATACTTGTAGTTAGATTGCGGCGACGTTGGGGGGGGGCAGATTAGGGGTTAATAACTATAATGTAGGGGTCGGCGGTGTTAGGGACACCAGATTAGGGGTTAATAGCTATAATGTAGGCGGCGGCGATATCGGGTCGGCAGATTAGGGGTTAATACTTGTAGTTAGATTGCGGCGACGTGGGGGGGGCAGATTAGGGGTTAATAACTATAATGTAGGGGTCGGCGGTGTTAGGGACACCAGATTAGGGGTTAATAGCTATAATGTAGGCGGCGGCGATATCGGGTCGGCAGATTAGGGGTTAATACTTGTAGTTAGATTGCGGCGACGTTGGGGGGGGCAGATTAGGGGTTAATAATTATAATGTAGGGGTCGGCGGTGTTAGGGACACCAGATTAGGGGTTAATAGCTATAATGTAGGCGGCGGCGATATCGGGTTGGCAGATTAGGGGTTAATACTTGTAGTTAGATTGCGGCGACGTTGGGGGGGCAGATTAGGGGTTAATAACTATAATGTAGGGGTCGGCAGTGTTAGGGACAGCAGATTAGGGGTTAATAGCTATAATGTAGGCGGCGGCGATATCGGGTCGGCAGATTAGGGGTTAATACTTGTAGTTAGATTGCGGCGACGTTGGGGGGGCAGATTAGGGGTTAATAACTATAATGTAGGGGTCGGCGGTGTTAGGGACACCAGATTAGGGGTTAATAGCTATAATGTAGGCGGCGGCGATATCGGGTTGGCAGATTAGGGGTTAATACTTGTAGTTAGATTGCGGCGACGTTGGGGGGCAGATTAGGGGTTAATAACTATAATGTAGGGGTCGGCGGTGTTAGGGACAGCAGATTAGGGGTTAATAGCTATAATGTAGGCGGCGGCGATATCGGGTCGGCAGATTAGGGGTTAATACTTGTAGTTAGATTGCGGCGACGTTGGGGGGGGCAGATTAGGGGTTAATAACTATAATGTAGGGGTCGGCGGTGTTAGGGACAGCAGATTAGGGGTTAATAGCTATAATGTAGGCGGCGGCGATATCGGGTCGGCAGATTAGGGGTTAATAAAATAATGTAGGTGTCAGCGATAGCGGGGGCGGCAGATTAGGGGTTAATAAGTGTTAGATTAGGGGTGTTTAGAGACTCGGGGTACATGTTAGGGTGTTAGGTGCAGACTTAGTGTTTCCCCATAGGAAACAATGGGGCTGCGGTGTTAGTTTTTTTTCAGCCGAAACTCCCATTGTTTCCTATGGGGAAATGCCGAATTTTACCGAGCTAATTCGGATTTATTCGGTAGATTCGGAAGTATTTTAATTCGGAAATCCGAATCGATCCGAATCTCCGAATTTACCGAATTTTCCGAATTTCCGAATAAATCCGAAACGAACCGCACATGTCTAGTTATACTGATAGCAAAACAAAGTCATATTAGTTCAATGACTATTTTATATTGAACATAAGGGATCTATATATCTTAATAACGTAGAAGAACCACAGTCCTAATCCACTAGCCTAAAACCAGTTTCCTTCTGGAGAAGATATTTGTCCTGATCACCACCTCTCTTATGTGACAAACAAATATCAATTCCTATGAACTTTAATAGTTCACTGCTACACTGTGCTACGGTTCTGTGTCTCACGGCTACACTGTGCTATGGTTCTGTGTCTCACGGCTACGCTGTGCTACGGTTCTGTGTCTCACTGCTACACTGTGCTACGGTTCTGTGTCTCACGGCTACACTGTGCTATGGTTCTGTGTCTCACGGCTACACTGTGCTACGGTTCTGTGTCTCACGGCTACACTGTGCTACGGTTCTGTGTCTCACGGCTACACTGTGCTATGGTTCTGTGTCTCACGGCTACACTGTGCTACGGTTCTGTGTCTCACGGCTACACTGTGCTATGGTTCTGTGTCTCACGGCTACACTGTGCTACGGTTCTGTGTCTCACTGCTACACTGTGCTACGGTTCTGTGTCTCACGGCTACACTGTGCTATGGTTCTGTGTCTCACGGCTACGCTGTGCTACGGTTCTGTGTCTCACTGCTACACTGTGCTACGGTTCTGTGTCTCACGGCTACACTGTGCTATGGTTCTGTGTCTCACGGCTACACTGTGCTACGGTTCTGTGTCTCACGGCTACGCTGTGCTACGGTTCTGTGTCTCACGGCTACACTGTGCTACGGTTCTGTGTCTCACGGCTACACTGTGCTACGGTTCTGTGTCTCACGGCTACACTGTGCTATGGTTCTGTGTCTCACGGCTACACTGTGCTATGGTTCTGTGTCTCACGGCTACACTGTGCTATGGTTCTGTGTCTCACGGCTACGCTGTGCTACGGTTCTGTGTCTCACGGCTACGCTGTGCTATGGTTCTGTGTCTCACGGCTACGCTGTGCTACGGTTCTGTGTCTCATGGCTATGCTGTGCTACGGTTCTGTGTCTCACGGCTACACTGTGCTATGGTTCTGTGTCTCACGGCTACGCTGTGCTACGGTTCTGTGTCTCACGGCTACACTGTGCTATGGTTCTGTGTCTCACGGCTACGCTGTGCTACGGTTCTGTGTCTCATGGCTATGCTGTGCTACGGTTCTGTGTCTCACGGCTACACTGTGCTATGGTTCTGTGTCTCACGGCTACGCTGTGCTACGGTTCTGTGTCTCACGGCTACACTGTGCTATGGTTCTGTGTCTCACGGCTACGCTGTGCTACGGTTCTGTGTCTCATGGCTATGCTGTGCTACGGTTCTGTGTCTCACGGCTACACTGTGCTATGGTTCTGTGTCTCACGGCTACGCTGTGCTACGGTTCTGTGTCTCATGGCTACGCTGTGCTACGGTTCTGTGTCTCACGGCTACGCTGTGCTACGGTTCTGTGTCTCACGGCTACGCTGTGCTACGGTTCTGTGTCTCACGGCTACGCTGTGCTACGGTTCTGTGTCTCACGGCTATGCTGTGCTACGGTTCTGTGTCTCACGGCTACGCTGTGCTACGGTTCTGTGTCTCACGGCTACGCTGTGCTACGGTTCTGTGTCTCACGGCTACGCTGTGCTACGGTTCTGTGTCTCACGGCTACGCTGTGCTACGGTTCTGTGTCTCACTGCTACGCTGTGCTACGGTTCTGTGTCTCATGGCTACGCTGTGCTATGGTTCTGTGTCTCACGGCTACGCTGTGCTATGGTTCTGTGTCTCACGGCTACGCTGTGCTACGGTTCTGTGTCTCATGGCTATGCTGTGCTACGGTTCTGTGTCTCACGGCTACGCTGTGCTACGGTTCTGTGTCTCACGGCTACGCTGTGCTACGGTTCTGTGTCTCACGGCTACGCTGTGCTACGGTTCTGTGTCTCACGGCTACGCTGTGCTATGGTTCTGTGTCTCACTGCTACGCTGTGCTACGGTTCTGTGTCTCATGGCTACGCTGTGCTATGGTTCTGTGTCTCACGGCTACGCTGTGCTATGGTTCTGTGTCTCACGGCTACGCTGTGCTACGGTTCTGTGTCTCATGGCTATGCTGTGCTACGGTTCTGTGTCTCACTGCTACGCTGTGCTACGGTTCTGTGTCTCACGGCTACGCTGTGCTACGGTTCTGTGTCTCACGGCTACGCTGTGCTACGGTTCTGTGTCTCACGGCTGCTACGGTTCTGTGTCTCACGGCTACGTTGTCCTATGGTTCTATGTCTCACAGCTATGCTGTGCTACGTTTCTGTGTCTTACGGCTATGCTGTGCTAAGGTACTGTGTCTCACTGCTACGCTGTGTTAAGGTACTGTGTCTCACTGCTAAGCTGTGCTAAGGTTCTGTGTCTCACTGCTATGATGTGCTAAGGTTCTGTGTCTCATTGCTACTCTGTGCTACGGTATTGTGCCTCACTGCTACGCTGTGCTACGGTACTGTGTCTCACTGCTACACTGTGCTACGGTACTGTCACTCTAGTAAATGTTAGTTGGAGTTTCCCCCCCTTCAGTATCCAATGCAAATCCAAAAAACGACTTAAAAACAGTTCCCCAGGCTAATATGTTTGTCAGGATAGGTAAAGTCCAGAGTTAGACCCAAATGCTAGAATGAGGTTAATAACACCCTAGCACAGTGAGTATATACCAGGACCTGACCCTGCGACAGCTGTAGTATAATATACTCACAGTAATAGACTGGAAGATGGCACAGCAGGGTCAGGAGAAGAAACTTTGTGTAGATAGGATTAATCAATAGAGTAATCAGGCAAGCGATGTTCAGCAACATGTAATCAGGCAGGTAAGGTTAACCAATAGAATAGTCAGGCAAGCAATATCCAGTAACGTGTAATCAGGCAGGTAGGGGTTAACCAGTAGAGTAATCAAGCAAGCAATGTCCAGCAACGTGTAATCAGGCAGATAGGAATTAACCAATAGAGTAGTCAGGTAAGCAATGTCCAGCGACGTGTAATCAGGCAGATATGAGTTAACCAATAGAGTAGTCAGGAAAGCAGTGTCCAGCAACGTGTAATCAGGCAGGTATGGGTTAACCAATAGAGTAGTCAGGTAAGCAATGTCCAGCAACGTGTAATCAGGCAGGTATGGGTTAACCAATAGAGTAGTCAGGTAAGCAATGTCCAGCAATGAGTAATCAGGCAGGAAGGGGTTAACCAATAGAGTAGTCAGGTAAGCAGTGCCCAGCAACGTATAATCAGGCAGGTATGGGTTAACCAATAGAGTAGTCAGGTAAGCAATGTCCAGCAATGAGTAATCAGGCAGGAAGGGGTTAACCAATAGAGTAGTCAGGTAAGCAGTGTCCAGCAACGAATAATCAGGCAGGTAGGGGTTCAGGGTTCAGAATAAGGAGGCACAGGTTCCGAATAACACAGGTATAACTTGTACTCACTTAGCCAACTAGTGAAAACAAACAGGCACCGATGAGAGGAGACACCGGAATAAGAAGGCCTCCTGACGTCATCAGAAGTGCCGACAGGAACAGGGTTGCTAAGCAACCAAGAAAGCGCTACTGCGCTGAGACAGAGGCAGAAGAAAGCGATCAGCAGCTGAGCGATCGTGACAGTACCCCCACCTCAAGGACCCCTCCGGGGAACACAAACAGGCTTTGAAGGATTCTGGGCGTGAAACTGTTTGATCAAGGCAGAGGCACGGACATGAGAAGCAGGTTCCCAAGAACGTTCAGTGATGGGATATCCCTTCCAATGGACCAAATAGTATAGACGGTTACCCCTTAATCTGGAATCAAGAATTTGACTGATCTCAAATTCTGAAGTACCATCCACAAGGAATGGAGAGGGAACTCTACATTTGGTGGAAAACCGGTTAGAGACTGCTGGTTTAAGAAGAGATACGTGAAAGACAGGGTGAATCTTCAAGTTGTCTGGTAAAGCCACCCTGTAGGCAGTAGAACATACCTTGTAAACAATCCTGAATGGTCCGATGAATTTGGGGCCAAATTTAGCACAGGGTTGTTTGAGTCGGATGAATCTGGTGGAAATCCAAACCTTGTCTCCAGTCCGAAAAGAGGGCGCCTTCCGGCGTCTGCGATCAGCAAATCGTTTATACTTTTGAGTAGAGATTAGAAGAATTTCCCAAATCTTCTTCCAGTGTTTACAAAGACTTCTCACTGTACGATCTGCTCCAGTAACTCCAGAACCTCCCAAAGACATAGGAAAAGTTCTAGGTTCGAATCCATAGGCTGCCTTGAAAGGAGAAGTCTGTAAAGAAGAGTTGAAGCGGGAATTGTAACCCAGTTCTGCTAAAGGAAGAAGTTGAGACCAATTGGAGTGCTGATGATTAACATAGTGCCTGAGATAGGACTCAAGAGATTGATTTACCCGCTCAGTTTGACCGTTGGACTGAGGATGATGAGCAGTAGAAAGAGATATGGTAACTCCAAACTGTTTGCACAGGGATTTCCAAAATCTTGAGACAAATTGAACTCCTCGATCAGAAACGATGTCCAAAGGAAAACCATGTAATCTGGTGATATGGAGAATAAACAATTCAGCGAGTTTCTGGGCCGATGGTAATCCAGTTAATGGAACAAAATGAGCTGCTTTGGAAAACCTATCTACCACCACCCATATGGTCTTGTTTCCGGCAGAATTAGGAAGATCTGTAATAAAGTCCATGGAAACATGAGACCAGGGATAATACGGAACAGGCAGAGGTTGTAAGAGACCAAGAGGTAAAGATGAAGACTGTTTATTTGAGGTACAGGAATGACAAGCTGCAACATAATCCTTGACATCTTTGCTCATGGAAGGCCACCAGACATGTTGTTTGAGTCTCCACAAAGTATTACGCACTCCAGGATGTCCAGACAGAACATTATTATGAGCCCAACGAAGAAGTTTTAGGCGGAATTCAGTAGGTACAAACAAGATCCCAGGAGGTATGTTATAAGATGAAGGAACAGAAGTTTGAGCAGACTGTAATGCTTGTAAAGGAAACGTAGATAACTGAGCCAGAACTTTAGCAGGGCGGAGAATGGGTTCAGAATCCAGAAATGTAGAATCAGAAGCCAGAAATTGTCTAGACAAAGTGTCTGCTTTCGTATTCTTAGAGCCAGGAATATAAGAGAGGACAAAATTAAATCTGGAGAAGAACAGAGCCCATCGGGCTTGACGTGAGTTGAGGCGTTTGGCAGTATGAAGATACAGAAGATTTTTATGGTCTGTGAGTATAAGAAATGGTTGAACAGTGCCTTCCAGCAGATGTCTCCATTCTTCCAAAGCCATTTTAATAGCTAACAGTTCTTTGTTACCAACGTCATAATTCAGTTCGGAAGTATTGAACTTCTTGGAGAAAAATCCCACAGGAAGGATATTGCTAGAAACAGGATTCCGCTGAGAAAGTACTGCCCCAGCAGCAATCAGAGAAGCATCTACTTCAAGAATGAATTGGAGAGTTGGAACAGGATGGCAAAGAATGGGAGCCGAAGTAAATGCAGACTTTAGAGATTCAAATGCCTGTAAGGCTTGATCAGACCAATGCTTGCAATCCTGACCCTTTTTAGTAAGAGCAGTAAGGGGTGCCGAGATGTTAGCAAAGTCCTTTATGAACTTACGATAGTAATTGGCAAACCCCAGGAACCTTTGAAGAGATTTTAAGGAGGTAGGTCTAGGCCAATCTAGAATAGCCGACAGTTTGTCAGAATCCATCTTGAATCCAGACGGTGAAATAATGTAACCCAGGAAAGGAATAGATTCTTGATGAAAAGAACACTTTTCAAGCTTGGCAAAGAGAAAATTTTCACGTAATCTCTGGAGTACTAATGTAACATGATGAATGTGATCCTGTACAGTCCGGGAATAAATCAGAATATCATCAAGATAGATAATAACGAATTAATTAAGATAGTGTCTAAATATTTCATTAACAAAATGTTGAAAAACTGCAGGGGCATTGCATAACCCTAAAGGCATAACTAAATATTCGTAGTGTCCAAACCTAGTGTTGAAGGCAGTTTTCCACTCATCCCCTTTACGAATTCTGACCAAATTATATGCCCCACGAAGATCCAATTTGGATACAAAGAGAGAAGCGCTCTACCAGGAATGAACAACAGCTCAGTGGCTTGTTCTATGGCGATTTACCACCCGGAGGCAGCCTCTTTTAGACCAGTGTGCTTTTCACAGAAGAAAACTTTCCTGAAGTATATCAGTCTGATCCCGCCAAGTAAGGTCATTCCAGCCCCAAAATACCAGGCAATTCTCCTCTGAACAAGGAACATGACAACCCCAGACGATCGTTTCGGCCTCCTATGGGCCTCGTCAGTGAGGTGCAGCCACATTCCTCTAAGCACACTGGGCAAGGAGTCCACGTCTGGTTTCCCCCATCACCCATAGGGAGACTTCCCCAGGGTCATAATAATTTGCATACAAAGAGAGAAGCGCTCTACCAGGAACGAACAACAGCTCAGTGGCTTGTTCTATGGCGATTTACCACCCGGAGGCAGCCTCTTTTAGACCAGTGTGCTTTTCACAGAAGAAAACTTTCCTGAAGTATATCAGTCTGATCCCGCCAAGTAAGGTCATTCCAGCCCCGAAATACCAGGCAATTCTCCTCTGAACAAGGAACATGACAACCCCAGACGATTGTTTCGGCCTCCTATGGGCCTCGTCAGTGAGGTGCAGCCACATTCCTCTAAGCACACTGGGCAAGGAGTCCACGTCTGGTTTCCCCCATCACCCATAGGGAGACTTCCCCAGGGTCATAATAATTTGCATACAAAGAGAGAAGCGCTCTACCAGGAACGAACAACAGCTCAGTGGCTTGTTCTATGGCGATTTACCACCCGGAGGCAGCCTCTTTTAGACCAGTGTGCTTTTCACAGAAGAAAACTTTCCTGAAGTATATCAGTCTGATCCCGCCAAGTAAGGTCATTCCAGCCCCGAAATACCAGGCAATTCTCCTCTGAACAAGGAACATGACAACCCCAGACGATCGTTTCGGCCTCCTATGGGCCTCGTCAGTGAGGTGCAGCCACATTCCTCTAAGCACACTGGGCAAGGAGTCCACGTCTGGTTTCCCCCATCACCCATAGGGAGACTTCCCCAGGGTCATAATAATTTGCATACAAAGAGAGAAGCGCTCTACCAGGAACGAACAACAGCTCAGTGGCTTGTTCTATGGCGATTTACCACCCGGAGGCAGCCTCTTTTAGACCAGTGTGCTTTTCACAGAAGAAAACTTTCCTGAAGTATATCAGTCTGATCCCGCCAAGTAAGGTCATTCCAGCCCCGAAATACCAGGCAATTCTCCTCTGAACAAGGAACATGACAACCCCAGACGATCGTTTCGGCCTCCTATGGGCCTCGTCAGTGAGGTGCAGCCACATTCCTCTAAGCACAGTGTGCTTAGAGGAATGTGGCTGCACCTCACTGATGAGGCCCATAGGAGGCCGAAACGATCGTCTGGGGTTGTCATGTTCCTTGTTCAGAGGAGAATTGCCTGGTATTTCGGGGCTGGACTGACCTTACTTGGCGGGATCAGACTGATATACTTCAGGAAAGTTTTCTTCTGTGTAAAGCACACTGGTCTAAAAGAAGCTGCCTCCGGGTGGTAAATCGCCATAGAACAAGCCACTGAGCTGTTGTTCGTTCCTGGTAGAGCGCTTCTCTCTTTGTATGCAAATTATTATGACCCTGGGGAAGTCTCCCTATGGGTGATGGGGGAAACCAGACGTGGACTCCTTGCCCAGTGTGCTTAGAGGAATGTGGCTGCACCTCACTGACGAGGCCCATAGGAGGCCGAAACGATCGTCTGGGGTTGTCATGTTCCTTGTTCAGAGGAGAATTGCCTGGTATTTCGGGGCTGGACTGACCTTACTTGGCGGGATCAGACTGATATACTTCAGGAAAGTTTTCTTCTGTGTAAAGCACACTGGTCTAAAAGAAGCTGCCTCCGGGTGGTAAATCGCCATAGAACAAGCCACTGAGCTGTTGTTCGTTCCTGGTAGAGCGCTTCTCTCTTTGTATGAAGATCCAATTTGGTAAAGATGGAAGCACCCTGGAGACGATCAAATAATTCGGGAATGAGAGGGAGTGGATAACAATTCTTGATTGTAATTTGATTAAGAGCTTGATAATCAATGCAAGGACGAAGACCTCCATCTTTCTTTTCCACAAAGAAAAAACCTGCCCCTACTGGAGAAGAAGAAGGACGGATAAAACCTCGGGCCAAATTATCCTTGATATATTCCTCAAGTGAAACATTTTCTTGACGAGAAAGTGGGTAAGTTTTACCCTTAGGTAGAGGTGCTCCTGGGTAATAAGTCAATGGGACAATCAAAGGTCCGGTGAGGAGGTAATACTTCAGCATCTTTTTTAGAAAAGACATCACAAAAAGAATGATATTGTTCAGGCAAAGAATCAGGAATGTCTAAAACTGCCACAACAGTACTAGAAGTTTTGGGAGCATTCTGTAGACACTGTGTGAAACAAGAAGATCCCCAAGCAACAAGCTCTCCTTTAGACCAGGAAAAAACTGGATCATGTAGTTGAAGCCAAGGAAGTCCCAGAATGAGAGGAAACTGTGGGGAAGAGATGATGTCAAAGCAAATGGTTTCGGAATGAAGTACTCCTACAGACATGAGAAGTGGAATGGTAGAATGTCGAATGAAACCAGAACCTAAAGGTTGACTACTGACAGTAGTGACCTTAATGATTTGGCTCTTGGAAAGCAAAGGAATACGTAAAGCATTGACAAACTCCGAATCCATAAACATTCCTGCAGCTCCAGAGTCGATGAGTGCTTGAGCCTGAAATTTGGTGTTGCCAAAGCGGACAGTAACTGGAACAAACAGCTGGGGATTGAGGGAAGAAAAAGAACTTCGGCTTAACTCAGTCCCTCTTCCTGGAGTTAAGCCCTGGCTTTTACTGGACGAGTTGGACAATCTTTTAACATATGCCCCTTAATACCGCAGTAAAGACATAGTCCCAGATTACGCCTTCTGAGACGTTCAGCTTCGGATAATTTAATAGCACCAACCTCCATGGGTTCACTTGACTCAGAGATAGAAGTATTTGGAGTAGGAAGTTTTGGAGAATGAGGCATAGGACGAAAGGAAGATCTGATAAAGGATCTTCTGTTACGGTCACGTTCATGGAGACGCTCAGAGTAACGAGCATCAAGCTTGATACATAAGTTGATAAGATCTTCTAGAGAATCAGGAAGATCCCTATAAACCAATTCATCTTTCAAACGATCACAAAGACCTTTACGAAATGCTGCATGCAGGGCCCCATGATTCCACATAGTTTCAGCAGCTAAAGTCCGGAATTCTATAGCGTATTGTGCTACAGAAAGAGATCCCTGTCTTAAATCTAAAAGTCCTGCTTCAGCCACCGCTGATCTACCAGGTTTATCAAACACAGAAGAAAATATAGATACAAAAGTGTCAATATCCTGGAGCAAAGGATCATCCTTTTCCAACAGTGGAGAAACCCAAGCCAGGGCTTTACCCTTCATAAGAGAAATTAAAAAGGTGATCTTGGAGGTAGAAGAAACAAACATCTGAGGATTATTTCTGAAGTGTAGGCGGCACTGATTAAGAAATCCTCGACAGTCTTCAGGATTGCCGTCATATTTATCCGGTAGTGGAATTCTAGGAATAAATTGTTCTGCAGGTTGTGGCGGATTAAACGCAGGGTTAGAGCTGGCCGCAAGAACAACAGGTGTAGCAGAGACTTGAGAAGGTGGAGACAGATTATGCAGGAGAGCAGTTATTTGATCCAATTTAGAATCCAGGGATTGCAGGTGTGCAGAGTGGGTTCCAAGAAGCTGTCCCTGTAGAGCCACAGCTCTGGATAACTCACCAGGGTCCATTATATGGCCTGTTTGTAATGTCAGGATAGGTAAAGTCCAGAGTTAGACCCAAATGCTAGAATGAGGTTAATAACACCCTAGCACAGTGAGTATATACCAGGACCTGACCCTGCGACAGCTGTAGTATAATATACTCACAGTAATAGACTGGAAGATGGCACAGCAGGGTCAGGAGAAGAAACTTTGTGTAGATAGGATTAATCAATAGAGTAATCAGGCAAGCGATGTTCAGCAACGTGTAATCAGGCAGGTAAGGTTAACCAATAGAATAGTCAGGCAAGCAATATCCAGTAACGTGTAATCAGGCAGGTAGGGGTTAACCAGTAGAGTAATCAAGCAAGCAATGTCCAGCAATGTGTAATCAGGCAGATAGGAATTAACCAATAGAGTAGTCAGGTAAGCAATGTCCAGCGACGTGTAATCAGGCAGATATGAGTTAACCAATAGAGTAGTCAGGTAAGCAGTGTCCAGCAACGTGTAATCAGGCAGGTATGGATTAACCAATAGAGTAGTCAGGTAAGCAATGTCCAGCAACGTGTAATCAGGCAGGTATGGGTTAACCAATAGAGTAGTCAGGTAAGCAATGTCCAGCAATGAGTAATCAGGCAGGAAGGGGTTAACCAATAGAGTAGTCAGGTAAGCAGTGTCCAGCAACGTATAATCAGGCAGGTATGGGTTAACCAATAGAGTAGTCAGGTAAGCAATGTCCAGCAACGAGTAATCAGGCAGGAAGGGGTTAACCAATAGAGTAGTCAGGTAAGCAGTGTCCAGCAACGAATAATCAGGCAGGTAGGGGTTCAGGGTTCAGAATAACACAGGTATAACTTGTACTCACTTAGCCAACGAGTGAAAACAAACAGGCACCGATGAGAGGAGACGCCGGAATAAGAAGGCCTCCTGACGTCATCAGAAGTGCCGACAGGAACAGGGTTGCTAAGCAACCAAGAAAGCGCTACCGCGCTGAGACAGAGGCAGAAGAAAGCGATCAGCAGCTGAGCGATCGCGACAATGTTGTTCTGACATAGATTCATCCAAATATTGAGACTGGCACATTGATTTGCATACTATAAGACTGAGTATGATATCTATCCTTCACATGCCCTTCCAAATTGAGTATAATATACATCTATTAACAGGATATCTTTTCAGAGTAAGATTAAAGTCTGACGTATACACATTGAATCTAGGAGTCCAATCCAGTATATCATATCACATGTTTTTGTCGACAGGTCTAAAAAGAACATACCTCGATTTTTGTGCTATAAGCAATGATAGACATATATCCTTTACTGAAATATATATATTGCTGAATTTATAACTATACCGCTGAATTCTGATACCCTCTGTCTCATAAGGTCAGCGATGGTTAAACATGAGACCCTCTGTCTCACAAGGCCAGCATGATGGTTAAAGTAATACTAATACCAAGGGTATACTGTCACACCATTAGTAGGACCCCTCTCATTCTCAGACTGATATTAGGTCTCCACATAACCATATAAGATGTTCATCTTGTCTATGGCCAAACCTCTTTTTAATAACACCAGGGGCATAGAATGCCTATTCCAATTTAGATACGTATAGACAGATTTACCCGTACAGTTATAGGTACAAGTAAGAATTGGTCCGTGACACAGCACACTACTGTATGTGGACATTAAGATCTGTAATTTTAGTTATATCCCTAGTATGGTCTCATTTGAAATTGGTATGTCCCTTATACACTAATACACCCTTTTGAAGAAGGTGTATATACATGGATATCACAGTTACAAGGAAAGTCTGATACAACATAATATTAATAAATAGTCTTGGATATTGGCTTTAGCGATAACGAGTACAGTGACGCATCCGACCTACACTAATCACCCATAGCGTGAGAATTTAATATGACTATACAATAGAATGATACAATACCCCTCTCTTCCTTATCCTTTTAATCACCAGATATAAGTTAATATCTAGGGCCATTCATACACAGCCACTTAGATTTGAGCTGAAATAATTCAATATTACCCACAATGTAAACATTACATTTATCCAATCAATATGGAGAGTACGGACAACACCCCCGAATGGGCCAATCAACTTAGCATAGTTACACACAAGCTCTCTAGCTGCCCAGTCAGCGACGCCTACCATTGTGACGTCACGACCAATTAGAGCTAGCCATAACGGAGCACAAGAGGTCATTTCCCTTGATACTCCTTTGACAATCAGTAGGAATAAGGTCCTTAAGCAATCTAAGCACAACTAGACATCAAAATGTATTTATACGTCAAATCCATATCGCAAATATCTTTGTACACAGATTATCTCTAACCGGAAGTGACGTCACGATACACTTCGAAAAAAAAAGGCTTATACACTTAGATTTAAGCATCTTAGAAATATTAAAACACACCAATTACTACCACTTCATGTAATTGGTTAGGAAAAGGAGATTTTGATTTAATTATATGTTAAGTTAAAAACGGCCAAACTGGAAGTTCTAAAAAAAACGGAAGCAACTAACGCTCCAATTAAGGGTCAAGCACCCTTTATAAGGCACCCACTCACAATTAAAAAACCAGTCTTGAGAAAGGCCTGATACGGGCCGAAACGCGTAGACACTGGTAAGCCTTATTATATTTGTTATACAATTTTGTACAATCTACACTATCTCAATTTTCGTTTTTCTAGGAGGGACCATATCTGTTAACTAGCCCATTACTAGGCACATTTCCTCACTTATTTTGGGATAGTCTCTACAATCAATATTGTTTTCTGGAGATGCTCACATCTATCAAGGGGAATAGGATTACAACAGGACTTTCACTATTGGACTTCAATATTGAACTTTATTATTAGACTTATCACAATCTTTGGTTCACACTGGGTTGTTTGCTAGGACACAGTTACTAACATTTGTATAAACATTTTTTAACATTTTTTATACACATTTTTTATATATTTTTCATTTATTTTTATATTTTTTCTATGTTGGATTTTTTTGACATATGCACACAATTTTTTGAGACTTCTCTCACGGATTTTTTCACATATTTCACGTAATTTTTGGCTGCACCAATTGCATTCCTTGGAGCTCATGACAGTTAGGATCCTGGTCAGATTTCAATATCCATAGGATACATCATTACTATTTCCAGTTTGACATTTTTACAAGAAGGTTTATTTTTATTTTTGTTTTTATACCATTTACATTTTTTAACTCCATTGATTTTAAATCATTCTCTTCATTTATTGTGTAAATCATTCTCTTCATTTATTGTGAAAACCATCATGGATCCATGAAATATTGGTTTATATTGTATTGTATTTGCACTGTATGTATTAAATTGTTTTTAATTCCACTTTATTTGTATTTACCTGCCTTCGTAGAGTTGGAGCCTAGGCATATTTCTTTTCCAGCACAATCGAATGCAGGTATGGCATCGATTTTAGGAACCCGGAGATAATTTTTAGGAATCGGGAGATGGAAAAAGATGCTTGGACACCCAGTACAGATCGTTCTCCTCCAGCCTTTTTATACGAGGGTCCCCGACTCTCAACAGGCAAGACAGCATGAAAGACCCCATATGCCATAACTTCCTTTTGCACAATCGAGTACAGGTATGGCATCGATTTTAGGAACCCGGAGATCATTTTTAGGAACCGGGAGATGGAAAAAGATGCTTGGACACCCAGTACAGATCGTACTCCTTCAAACTTTTTATACAAGGGTCCCCAACCCTCAACAGGCATGACAGCATGAAAGACCGCATATGCCATTACTTCCTTTTGCACAATCGAGTACAGGTATGGCATTGATTTTAGGAACCTGGAGATAATTTTTAGGAACCGGGGGATGGAAAAAGATGCTTGGACACCCAGTACAGGTCGTTCTCCTTCAGCCTTTTTATACAAGGGTCCCTGACCCTCAACAGGCCAGGCAGTTTGAAAGACCACATATGCCATGACTTCCTTTTGCACAATCGAGTACAGGTATGGCATCGATTTTAGGAACCCGGAGATAATTTTAGGAACCGGGAGATGGAAAAAGATGCTTGGACACCCAGTACAGGTCGTTCTCCTTCAGCCTTTTTATACGATGGTCCCCGACCCTCAACAGGCACGACAGCATGAAAGTCCCCATATGCCATTACTTCCTTTTGCACTATCGAGTACAAGTATGGCATCGATTTTAGGAACCCGGAGATAATTTTTAGGAACCGGGAGATGGAAAAAGATGCTTGGACACCCAGTACAGGTCGTTCTCCTTCAGCCTTTTTATACGAGGGTTCCCGACCCTCAACAGGCACGACAGCATGAAAGACCCCATATGCCCTGACTTCCTTTTGCACAATCGAGTACAGGTATGGCATTGATTTTAGGAACCTAGAGATAATTTTAGGAACCGGGAGATGGAAAAAGATGCTTGGACACCCAGTACAGGTCGTTCTCCTTCAGCCTTTTTATACGAGGGTCCCCGACCCTCAACAGGCACGACAGCATGAAAGTCCCCATATGCCATTACTTCCTTTTGCACAATCGAGTACAAGTATGGCATCGATTTTAGGAACCCGGAGATAATTTTTAGGAACCGGGAGATGGAAAAAGATGCTTGGACACCCACTACAGGTCGTTCTCCTTCAGCCTTTTTATACGAGGGTTCCCGTCCCTCAACAGGCACGACAGCATGAAAGACCCCATATGCCCTGACTTCCTTTTGCACAATCGAGTACAGGTATGGCATTGATTTTAGGAACCTAGAGATAATTTTAGGAACCGGGAGATGGAAAAAGATGCTTGGACACCCAGTACAGGTCGTTCTTCTTCAGCCTTTTTATACGAGTGTCCCCGACCCTCAACAGGCCAGACAGTTTGAAAGACCCCATATGCAATGACTTCCTTTTGCACAATCGAGTACAGGTATGGCATCGATTTTAGGAACCCGGAGATGATTTTAGGAACCGGGAGATAGAAAAAGATGTTTGGTCAGTCCGGCCACGAGATAGATAGATAGATAAATAGATTAGATAGATCAATAGATGCAATAAATACATTTGATGATAGATACGATAGATAGATAGATTTGATAGATAAATAGATAGATTTAATAGATAGATAGATAGATAATTTCCCAGACAGAGAATTACAACAAGACGTGCGGTCTGAGACCCATGGTAAGGTTCCCAGAGGCAGTTGCGGCGCCCGAGACTCTGATTAGAACAGAGCACTCTGGAACGTATCTGCCCTCAGCTGAAATCGGAACATTCTTTAGCTTTCTGTCTGTCGGCCAAATGTCCATTTGCCAAATGTCCGTCTGCCAAATATCCGTCTGCCAAATGTCCTTCTGCATTTTGTCAGAGCACCGCGTGCAATCTACTGTGCCAACAGATATGAGTGGTCTGTCAAGTAGTACTATTCTTATCAGTTTAATACCTGTTACATCCCCTATCAGGGTAAGTGTATATGGCATGGATTTTAGGAACCGTGAGATGGAAAAAGATGCTTAGTCGGTCCGGCCACGAGATAGATTTGATAGATAGATACATAGATTAGATAGATAGATCAATAGATGCAATAGATACATTTGATAGATACGATAGATAGATAGATTTGATAGATAAATAGATAGATTTGATAGATAAATAGATAGATTTGATAGATAGATCATTTCCCAGACAGATAATTTTACAAGACGTGCGGTCTGGGACCCATGGTAAGGTTACTTCCTTTTGCACAATCGAGTACAGGTTGGGGATTGCATTTTGTGCAAAGAAATGTCAGCCATGTAGCTTCCACTGCGGTGTCCCCTATCAGGGGACGTGTATATGGTATGGATTTTAGGAACCGGGAGATGGAAAAAGATGCTTGGTCAGTCCTCCTACTTCAAATTTGGGGAACTGCGCGTGCAATCTACTGTGCCACCAGATATGAGTGGTGTGTTAAGTAATACTATTCTTGGCAGTTTAATCCCTGTTATGTGCCTTTTTTTTGGTTTGGGTTTTGAAGCCACAGTGCAGCACCAGTGGCCAGAAAACTTAGGCATGTACACATGCCTGAAAAATTAGGTATTGTTGCAGCCACTGCTGTAGCAGCGGCCAGAGAAATTGATGTTTGTTTGACAGTTAGAAAGTGCCCTAAAACATTGCGGCTTGAACCGTAGTTGTTGGCGGATAAGTCACGCATGTCATCCGGCATTCGAAGATAAAATACAGCAGCGTGTGGACCATTTTTAGCCCAAGGCAGCTCATCTCATCAGGCCTTTTTTACTCAAATGTATCGCACACTGTCAGTCCCTTCGGTATCCATCCCTCATTCATTTTTTTTTTTTTTTTAAGTTTTTATTGAGGTTAAAATGATACAAGAACAAGCATTATTTGCCTCTGAAAATCAAATACACACTTTCAAGCAAAATACAGTAAACAATGGCATGTCTATCCTGTATACGCACCTATATCTCACCAATATTACGTTGCCAAGTGGTGAGACCACAATATATGACTATTTAACAGACAATGCTTGACTAGGTAACAAAAAGCAAATAATTTATAACATAACCTCATTTTTGACATTATAAACGTATATATTTATATTAGATTGTACGCCCTCTAAATGTTCTCTGAGGCCACTCTTGGACCTCTCATTGATACACTGCGATGTTACAGAGGGTATGCATGGTCACATGGAGGCCACTCTTGGACCTCAAACAATGAATCTCAGTTTTCTCTTTTTAGTACATAGTTCTTAAATTTATAGATGCTTAATAAATGAGACAACACTTTAAACTCTTACTAGAATTATATGAAATTAAGAGACTTTTAACTCAAGCAATAATAACAAAGGAAGTTAAACAGACACAAAATAGATTTGTCATGCTAGATAGAAGGAGGGCACCACCATACACCTAGTTGGAAGTTAGTATAGGTTTTATATGACGTAGCTTATATGCATATAGGAACTGGAAAAGTCCCATAACTCTTTAATTTATATAAAAGGATGGTGGGCATGATATCTTAGGGGCGCAGGATGGCACTTTAGTGAGGGGAAGTGTATAAAGGTTATCCCTCTTGACACATGTAACTGATTATATAACTCAAAGATCATTTGTACCTGTACGGTGGTATATGGAGATACATAGTGTATAGCTAAACTATATATTGGGCAGCCAGTTAAACAAAGGCGTTAGGATTTATTTGATAGGCTATGCAGCTATATCAACTAAGATATACATATTTATACACCCTACATTCTACTCCTAACAAGCATTATTTTCGTGAGCAAATGGAAGAGGTAAGCAGGTATCTGCATAGTAGGAAAAGGTGTGGTGCCCTATGACTTAGGCTATAACAGGTAAGCAGTAAAAGAGGGTATAACCGTGCTCGCTAAGCAGGAATTTATATAGACCAGTCTGCAATTGGAAAGTATATTTGAGGAGGTACTAGTAATACTATCTTCAGTTACGGGCACTGTTGTTGCCCTGACCACAGGCAGCAGAACAGAGGCCAATGCGTGGGCAACAGTAATATAACATACCCCAGCAAGTAGATACATCGCTAGCTTTCTCCCCCATTAATAACTATTTTATATCCTAAATGGCCCAGGTCTCTGCTTAAAGATGCAAGTCAAACAAAAGTACAGAGTTGCAATGAAGCCCAGCATCAGGTCTTTTCTGGGGGAAACTATATACAAACGTTCTGCTCCAAGCTCTCAAAAAAGCATAAGATAGTAGAGAGTTCAGTATGCTGCGGCTGTGTCCTATCAGCCCATAATACGCTCTTTCTGTTCCCCCATACTCACTCTGTGTAATGGCAGGCTGTTCAACAGAGTATGAGTGCGTGAATGGTAGCCCCCAGGGTGAAACGGCCGGCAGTAGCAAAGTACGTTTACACAGTCCATGGGCTGACAGAGAGCTCCCCAGGTGGTGTCCCGGTCTGGTAAATTATTTCTCAAGCTCACTCTTTTCACCGGAGGTCAATTATGGGTAATCGTGAACCTCATCGCTTTTTTCTCAGTTTGCAGCATATCCAATTTGCAGGGATTACACAATTAGACATAACCCCTAAAAAAAAAATAATCAAACTTTCCTAGCGTGCATAACACAATCAACAACCTGTAGCTTTCTATAATATGCGCCCAAGCAGCGGTTGCAAGCCCCAGATTTAATGCTCATGACATGCCCCCAGGATCAAAAAGCAGGCACACATTGCGATCCGGCTTATTAAAAACTAATGCTCCGTCGTTCAACTCCTTTCTGATCAGAGCGGGCCCGCAGTGAACCAGATGGGGTGTCTCAGCCATCTCAGGTATTTCTCCAGCTTTGCGTACCACTCGGTGAATGGGCTTCACCTCGGTCTGGCTCACCTCACCTGTTGTCGCCTTTAAGCCCCGTTGTTCCGATAGCTCCGGGGGCAGCTCACTCTCATGGCACAGTCCAGACCTGATGGATGATGGCAAAGCAGTTAGGAGTGAGGGCTCGGAGCAAATCGGTAACCCTAGTGAGGAGTACATCCCTGGTCCACAGGATCTCATCACTACAGCCTGAAGCCCTCGGCAAGGCACCATCTCAACCCCACAAGAGCTGACCCTACCACAGCGTTCAGGTATGGACATTGATGCGTACACCATATTGTCGGGGATTGCTTGGGGGGCCATATCAACTTCCAGAGTAGCCTTTCTGCTTACCAGACTTGCGGTCACTATGTTCAGCGGATCCTCCTCTGTTATCATAGTGCTGTGTGGGCCACCCATAACCTCCTCTGCATCGTCAGTCGCACTGTCATTGTAAGGCCTCTGAGTCTTCTCCAGTTCACTATCTAGCCCCGGATCACAAGTAGTTGAGTTTTGCCGCGGTTGACTTTTGCCAGCAAAACAGTTCTGCACTAGCTTAATCAGCTGCGAGAAATGCTCTTCTAACATGGTGCAGATATCTTCCTCCATTAGTTTTGATGCGGGCTGCATTATGGATACACGTGGGACAGTAACCTTATACTTCAGGGCCCAATGCAGCTTGTAGTAGAATGCTTTATAATGAGTCGGTTGCTTAAGTAGGAGTAAATAATTTTCACAGCATATAAGCAGTTCTGGCAGTGGTTTAACACTGCTATACCCCGTTTACCGGGGGGGGGGGTGTTGAGACCACTCCTAGAAAGGGCCGCTGTAGGCCTCAACCCTCCGGATCGGCAAGGTGATGCAGTTTCTCAATAAGCTTAGTATCACTCAACTGTGCTCAGTTTCCTGGGAAATATGCTTGAGGTTGTAGGAATATTGTTGAAGTAATGCTGCTGATAAATAGCGAATTTCAACAGCAGCCTGCACGCAGCTTCCAATATTGCATCCATGCAGGATGCTGCCCAGAGACACGCCCCCTCCCTCATTCATTTTAATAAAGGTGAGGTAATCAAGACATTTTTGACCTAGGCGACTTCTCTTCTCAGTGACAATACCTCCTGCTGCACTGAAGGTCCTTTCTGACAGGACACTTGAAGCGGGGCAGGCCAGAAGTACAATTGCAAATTGGGATAGCTCAGGCCACAGGTCAAGCCTGCACACCCAGTAGTCAAGGGGTTGATCGCTCCTCAGAGTGTTGAGATCCGCAGTTAAGGAGAGGTAGTCTGCTACCTGTAGATTGAGTCGTTCTCTGAGGCTGGATCCCGAAGGGATGTGGTGATGCATAGGAGTTAAAAAGGTCCGCATGTCCTCCATCAACAACACGTCTGGAAAGTGTCCTGTCCTTGCCGGTGTGATCATGGGAGGAGGAGTATTACTTTCACCTCTTCCCCGGTTAGATTCCTGTTGTGCTGTGACATCACCCTTATACGCTGTGTAAAGCATACTTTTAAATTTATTTTTGAACTGCTCCATCCTTTCCGACTTGCGGGAATTCTGTAACATTTCAGTCACTTTATGCTTATACCGGGGGTATAGTAGCGTGGAAACCCAGTACAGTTCGTTCTCCTTCAGCTTTTTTATACAAGTGTCTCTCAACAGGCACGACAGCATGAAAGACCCCATTTGCACAAGGTTGGATGCCGAGCTACTCATGTCCCGTTCCTCATCCTCACTGATCTCACTGACGGTATCTTCTTCCCCCCAGCCACGTACAACACCACGGGTACCAGATAGGTGACAACGAGCACCCTGGGATGCCTTTTGTGCTTGGTCTTCCTCCTCCTCCTCAAAACCACATTCCTCCTCTGACTCCTCTTCCTCACAATCCTCTTCCTGCGTTGCCGCTGGTCCAGCAAGTGATGCTGATAAGGCTGTTTCTGGTGGTGATGGTGACCACAACTCTTCCTCTTCCTCTTTACGGCCTGATCCAGCACTCTTTGCAGGGCACGCTCCAGGAAGATAACAAATAGTATGATGTCACTGATGGTGCCTTCGGTGCGACTGACTAGGTTTGTCACCTCCTCAAAAGGACGCATGAGCCTACAGGCCTTTTTCATGAGCATCCAGTAACATGGCAAAAAAAATTCCCAGCTCCCCAGAAACTGTCCTAGCACCCCGGTCATACAAATACTCGTTAATGGCTTTTTCTTGTTGGAGCAGGCGGTCGAATATTAGGAGTGTTGAATTCCAACGTGTTGGGCTGTCGCAAATCAAGCGCCTCACTGGCAGGTTGTTTCGCCGCTGGATATCTGACAAGTGCGCCATGGCCGTGTAGGAAAGCCTGAAATGGCCACACACCTTCCTGGCCTGCTTCAGGACGTCCTGTAAGCCTGGGTACTTATGCACAAAGAGTTGTACAATCAGATTACACACATGTGCCATGCACGGCACATGTGTCAACTTGCCCAATTTCAATGCCGCCACCAAATTACTTCCGTTGTCAGAAACCACTTTGCCGATCTGCAGTTGGTGCAGAGTCAGCCACTGATCCACCTGTGCATTCAGGGCGGACAGGAGTGCTGCTGCGGTGTGACTCTCTGCTTTCAGGCAAGTCAACCCCAAGATGGCTTGACACTGCCGTATCTGGGATGTGGAATAGTACCTGGGGAGCTGGGGGGATGCCGTTGATGTGGAGCAATATGCAGCAGCAGAAGAGGACTCAGCCGAGGAGGTTATGGAAGAGGATGGAGTAGGAGGAGTAGAGGAGGTGGAAGCAGGCCTGCCTGCAAGTCGTGGCGGTGTCACCAACTCCTCTGCAGAACCTGATGAAACGGTTGGTTAACCGAGAAACGCGTTGCAACTATTGGAGCAACAATTGTTAACCCCCCTAATCCACTTAGCACAACAAACCTGTGTGTTGTTGGTTTTTAACCTGTTTTTATTAAAGATTTGTATTTTTACTTATTGAGTGGATTTTTCTACCTACCTACTGCCTTAATTGCACATAAGAATTGCTCCAGATATTTTGTGCATTTTTGTTTGGATCATCTCACTCACTGTTTCACAACAGTATTTGCATAAAGCACCTGACTGTTTGGGTGAGCTACTACTCCTGCCTAAACCTGCAGCCTGCTTCTACAAGCACATTGGTGTGCTCTGAGAATATGTGAGTACCCACCTACATAACTGAACAAATATCGTTGGTTGTACCCTTAACAGTCTGCACATGTAGTGTTTTATTCCTATTACATTCCCAGCACTATAGAACTGAAAACGCCATCGTACGGGTGAGCTGCCACACCCCCATAAATCTGCAGCTGGCCCCTACCAGCACATAAGTGTGCTCCTGGAGTGTGTGAGTACCCATTTGGCTAAATCTGTTTTTATTGTGTGTCCATTTACGATACTACACATGAGGCGCCCTCTGTTTTTCATCTCTGTCAATGATGGTTGCGCATCACTCATTTCTTCACACTGAGGTGTACATAACTCCTCTGACAGATCAAGTGAGGCGGCTGTGGTGCTAGTGTCGGTGGTGGCGGCAGGCGGGCGAGTGGTAAGTTGAGAGATGCCCGAAGCTAAGCTAGAGGAGGAGGATGGTGAGTCAAGGTTACGAGCGGAAGCTGTAGAAGATTGGATGTCCTGTGTTATAAAGTCAACTATTTCATCAGAACTTTTCGTGTTCATGGCCTAACACTGGGCATTATTCTATGGTCAAAGGGAATCACAGCACCACGACCACGGTGGCCCCTGCGGGTTGGCCTGCCTCTGCCTGTCATTTTTTTTCAATTAGTGCTACTATGCGTGCAAGCTACTGTGAGTGGGCACAGTATACGCTGTGAGCCTGACACAAAAAACCAGACTGATGTTTCACAGTAAAAAAATTTTTTTTTTTTTAAATGTACACTGACACTACTATTAAACAAGATAATATGAGTGGTGGCACTGGTCAAGTGGGCACAGTATACTCTGTGAGCCTGACATAAAAAGCAGACTGATGTTTCACAGTCAAAATAGTTTTTTTATTTTTAAAATGTACACTTACACTACTATTAAACAAGATAATGTGAGTGGTGGCACTGGACAAGTGGGCACTGTATACGCTGTGAGCCTGACACAAAAAAGCAGACTGATGTTTCACAGTCAAAATAGTTTTTTTATTTTTAAAATGTAAACTTACACTACTATTAAGAGTGGTGGCGCTGGACAAGTGGGCACAGTATACGCTGTGAGCCTGACACAAAAAGCAGATTGTTGTTTCACAGTCAAAATAGTTTTTTTATTTTTAAAATGTAAACTTACACTACTATTAAACAAGATAATGTGAGTGGTGGCACTGGACAAGTGGGCACTGTATACGCTGTGAGCCTGACATAAAAAGCAGACTGATGTTTCACAGTCAAAATAGTTTTTTTATTTTTAAAATGTACACTTACACTACTATTAAACAAGATAATGTGAGTGGTGGCACTGGACAAGTGGGCACTGTATACGCTGTGAGCCTGACACAAAAAAGCAGACTGATGTTTCACAGTCAAAATAGTTTTTTTATTTTTAAAATGTAAACTTACACTACTATTAAGAGTGGTGGCGCTGGACAAGTGGGCACAGTATACGCTGTGAGCCTGACACAAAAAGCAGATTGTTGTTTCACAGTCAAAATAGTTTTTTTATTTTTAAAATGTAAACTTACACTACTATTAAACAAGATAATGTGAGTGGTGGCACTGGACAAGTGGGCACTGTATACGCTGTGAGCCTGACATAAAAAGCAGACTGATGTTTCACAGTCAAAATAGTTTTTTTATTTTTAAAATGTACACTTACACTACTATTAAACAAGATAATGTGAGTGGTGGCACTGGACAAGTGGGCACTGTATACGCTGTGAGCCTGACACAAAAAAGCAGACTGATGTTTCACAGTCAAAATAGTTTTTTTATTTTTAAAATGTAAACTTACACTACTATTAAGAGTGGTGGCGCTGGACAAGTGGGCACAGTATACGCTGTGAGCCTGACACAAAAAGCAGATTGTTGTTTCACAGTCAAAATAGTTTTTTTATTTTTAAAATGTAAACTTACACTACTATTAAACAAGATAATATGAGTGGTGGCGCTGGACAAGTGGGCACAGTATACGCTGTGAGCCTGACACAAAAAGCAGATTGTTGTTTCACAGTCAAAATAGTTATTTTATTTTTAAAATGTACACTTACACTACTATTAAACAAGATAATATGAGTGGTGGCAATGGACAAGTAGACACAGTATACGCAGTGTGCCTGACACAAAAAAGCAGACTGATGTTTCACAGTAAAAATATTTTTTTTATTTTGAAAATGTAAACTTACACTACTATTAAACAAGATAATATGAGTGGTAGCACTGGACAAGTGGGCACAGTATACGCTGTGAGCCTGACACAAAAAGCAGACTGATGTTTCACAGTCAAAATAGTTTTTTTATTTTGAAAATGTAAACTTACACTACTATTAAACAAGATAATATGAGTGGTGGCACTGGACAAGTGGGAACAGTATACGCTGTGAGCCTGACACAAAAAAGCAGACTGATGTTTCACAGTCAAAATAATTTTTTTATTTTTAAAATGTACACTTACACTACTATTAAACAAGATAATATAAGTGGTGGCACTGGGCAAGTGGGCACAGTATACGCTGTGAGCCTGTCACAAAAAAGCAGACTGATGTTTCAAAGTCAAAACAGTTTTTTTATTTTTAAATGTACACTTACACTACTATTAAGCAAGATATGAGTGGTGGCACTGGGCAAGTGGGCACAGTATACGCTGTGAGCCTGACACAAAAAAGCAGACTGATGTTTCACAGTCAAAGTAGTTTTTATTTTTGGAAAATGTACACTTACACTACTATTAAACAAGATAATATGAGTGATGGCACTGGACAAGTGGGAACAGTATATGCTGTGAGCCTGACACAAAAAAGCAGACTGATGTTTCACAGTCAAAATAGTTGTTTTATTTTTAAAATGTAAACTTACACTACTATTAAACAAGATAATATGAGTGGTGGCGCTGGACAAGTGGGCACAGTATACGCTGTGAGCCTGACACAAAAAAGCAGACTGATGTTTCACAGTCAAAATAGTTTTTTTATTTTTAAAATGTACACTTACACTACTATTAAACAAGATAATATGAGTGGTGGCGCTGGACAAGTGGGCACAGTATACGCTGTGAGCCTGACACAAAAAGCAGATTGTTGTTTCACAGTCAAAATAGTTATTTTATTTTTAAAATGTACACTTACACTACTATTAAACAAGATAATATGAGTGGCGGCACTGGACAAGTGGGCACAGTATACGCAGTGTGCCTGACACAAAAAAGCAGACTGATGTTTCACATTAAAAATAGTTTTTTTATTTTGAAAATGTAAACTTACACTACTATTAAACAAGATAATATGAGTGGTGGCACTGGACAAGTGGGCACAGTATACGCTGTGAGCCTGACACAAAAAAGCAGACTGATGTTTCACAGTCAAAATAGTTTTTTTATTTTGAAAATGTAAACTTACACTACTATTAAACAAGATAATATGAGTGGTGGCACTGGACAAGTGGGAACAGTATACGCTGTGAGCCTGACACAAAAAAAGCAGACTGATGTTTCACAGTCAAAATAGTTTTTTTATTTTTAAAATGTACACTTACACTACTATTAAACAAGAAAATATGAGTGGTGACACTGGGCAAGTGGGCACAGTATACGCTGTGAGCCTTACACAAAAAAGCAGACTGATGTTTCACAGTCAAAATAGTTTTTTTATTTTTAAAATGTACACTTACACTACTATTAAACAAGATAATATGAGTGGTGGCACTGGACAAGTGGGCACAGTATACGCTGTGAGCCTGTCACAAAAAAGCAGACTGATTTTTCAAAGTCAAAATAGTTAGTTTTTTTTTAAATGTACACTTACACTACTATTAAACAAGATAATGTGAGTGGTGGCACTGGACAAGTGGGCACAGTATATGCTGTGAGCCTGACACAAAAAAGCAGACTGATGTTTCACAGTCAAAATAGTTGTTTTATTTTTAAAATTTACACTTACACTACTATAAAACAAGAAAATATGAGTGGTGGCACTGGACAAGTGGGCACAGTATACACTTTGAGCCTGACACAAAAAAGCAGACTGATGTTTCACAGTCAAAATAGTTTTTTATTTTTAAAAGTACACTTACAATACTATTAAACAAGATAATATGAGTGGTGGCACTGGGCAAGTGGGCACAGTATACGCTGTGAGCCTGACACACACGCTGGCAGTGGCAGGCTGGCCTGACAACTGCAATTAGATTACACTAGCAGACTGATGTAAAAGTTTTTTTTTAAAAATTTAGACTACTGTTACACCAGATATGACTGGTGGTGGCACTGAGAAATAAGGCACAGTATATACTGTGAGTCTGAGACACAGGCTGGCAGTGGCAGGCAGGCAACTGCTATTAGATTACACTAGCAGACTGATGTAAACGTTTTTTTTTAAAATTTACACTACTGTTACACGAGATATGACTGTTGGTGGCACTGAGCAAGTAGGCACAGTATATGCTGTGAGCCTGACACACAGGCTGGCAGTGGCAGGCTGGCCTGGAAACTGAAATTAGATTACACTAGCAGACTGATGTCAAAAAATGTTTTTTAAAATTTAAACTAATGTTACACCAGATATGAGTGGTGGCACTGAGCAAGTAGACACAGTATATGCTGTGAGCCTGACACACAGGCTGGCAGTGGCAGGCTGGCCTGGCAACTGAAATTAGATCACACTAGTAGACTGATGTAAAAAAAATGTTTATTTTACACTACTGTTACACCAGATATGACTGGTGTTGGCACTGAGCAAGTAGGCACAGTATATGCTGTGAGCCTGACACACAGGCTGGCAGTGGCAGGCTGGCTTGCCAACTGAAATTAGATTACACTAGCAGACTGATATCATTTTTTTTTAAATTTACACTACTGTTACACCAGATATGACTGGTGGTGGCACTGAGCAAGTAGGCACAGTATATGATGTGAGCTGACACACAGGCTGGCAGTGGCAGGCTGGCCTGGCAACTGAAATTAGATTACACTAGCAGACTGATGTAAAAGTTTTTTTTGTTTTAATTTACACTAATGTTACACCAGATATGAGTGGTGGCACTGAGCGAGAAGGCACAGTATATGCTGTGAGCCTGACACACAGATTGGCAGTGGCAGGCAGGCAACTGCTATTAGATTACACTAGCAGACTGATGTAAAAGGTTTTTTTTAAAAAAAAATACACTACTGTTACACCAGATATGACTGGTGGTGGCAGTGAGCAAGTAGGCACAGTATATGCTGTGAGCCTGACACACAGGCTGGGAGTGGCAGGCTGGCCTGACAACTGAAATTAGATTACACTAGCAGACTGATGTAAAAGTTTTTTTAAAAAATGTTTACACTAATGTTACACCAGATATGAGTGGTGGCACTGAGCAAGTAGGCACAGTATATGCTGTGAGCCTGACGCACAGGCTGGCAGTGGCAGGCTGGCCTGGCAACTGAAATTAGATTACACTAGCAGACTGATGTAAAAGTTTTTTTTTTTTAAATTTACACTAATGTTACACCAGATATGAGTGGTGGCACTGACCGAGTAGGCACAGTATATGCTGTGAGCCTTACACACAGGCTGGCAGTGGCAGGCAGGCAAATGCTATTAGATTACACTAGCAGACTGATGTAAAAGTTTTTTTTTTTAATTTACACTACTGTTACACCAGATATGACTGGTGGTGGCACTGAGCAAGTAGGCACAGTATATGCTGTGAGCCTCACACACAGGCTGGCAGTGGCAGGCTGTCATGCTGGCAACTGAAATTAGATTACACTAGCAGACTGATGTAAAAGTTTTTTTAAAACAATTTACACTAATGTTACACCAGATATGAGTGGTGGCACTGAGCAAGTAGGCACAGTATATGCTGTGAGCCTGACACACAGGTTGGCAGTGGCAGGCAAGCAACTGCTATTAGATTAGACTAGCAGACTGATGTAAAAGTTTTTTTAAAAAATTTACACTAATGTTACACCAGATATGACTGGTGGTGGCACTGAGCAAGTAGGCACAGTATATGCTGTGAGCCTGACACACAGACTGGCAGTGGCAGGCTGGCCTGCTGGCAACTGAAATTAGATTACACTAGCAGACTGATGTAAAAGTTTTTTTTTTTTTATTTACACTAATGTTACACCAGATATGAGTGGTGGCACTGAGCGAGTAGGCACAATATATGCTGTTAGCCTGATACACAGACTGGCAGTGGCAGGCAGGCAACTGCTATTAGATTACACTAGCAGACTGATGTAAAAGTTGTTGTTTTTTAAATTTACACACAGGCTGGCAGTGGCAGGCTGGCCTGGCAACTGAAATTAGATTACACTAGCAGACTGATGTAAAAAAAATTTTTTTTAAATGTACACTAATGTTACACCAGATATGAGTCGTGGCACTGAGCGAGTAGGCACAGTATATGCTGTGAGCCTGACACACAGGCTGGCAGTGGCAGGCAGGCAAATGCTATTAGATTACACTAGCAGACTGATGTAAAAGTTTTTTTTTAATTTACACTACTGTTACACCAGATATGACTGGTGATGGCACTGAGCAAGTAGGCACAGTATATGCTGTGAGCCTGACACACAGGCTGGCAGTGGCAGGCTGGCCTGCTGGCAACTGAAATTAGATTACACTAGCAGACTGATGTAAAAGTTTTTTTTTTTAAATTTACACTAATGTTACACCAGATATGAGTGGTGGCAGTGAGCAAGTAGGCACAGTATACGCTGTGAGTCTCACACACGCTGACAGGCAGGCAAATGCAATTAGATTACAAAGAATGAAAAAAAAAATGAAGTTCTAGCCCTAAAAAGGGCTTTTTGGGGTGCTGTCCTTACAGCAGAGATCAGATGAGTCTTTCAGGACTGTAGTGGACACTGAATACACTAGCCTAGCTATCGATTTCCCTATTAAATTAGCAGCAGCTACACTGTCCCTCCTCTCACTAGCAATGCAGCTTCCGAATGAATCTAAAATGGCTGCTGTCCATGAGGTGTAAGGGTCTGGGAGGGAGGGTCTGCTACTGATTGGCTGGAATGTGCCTGCTGACTGTGAGATACAGGGTCAAAGTTTAGGCAATGATGAAGAATAGTGGCGGATCGCATATGTTCGCCCGCCGCTGTGAACGCGAACAAGCTATGTTCGCCGGGAACTGTTGTCCGGCGAACTGTTCGCGACATCACTAGTGTTAAGTTATCACTTATTTAGGTTATGAGCAGACACTCAGGAGATGTAGGGCATTTAATCCCTTATATGTGTATATATAATGTGCATATATAATATGTGTATATATAATATGTGTATATATAATATGTGTGTATATAATATGTGTGTATATAATATGTATATATAATGTGTGTACATAATATGTGTATAAATAATATGTGTGTATATAATTTGTGTGTATATATAATGTGTGTACATAATATGTGTATATAATATGTTTATATATAATATGTGTATATATAATATGTGTATATAATATGTGTATATATAATATGTATAATCCTATATATATCTATGTTTAAAATATTGCATGCAAGCGATATTTAGCACTCCACTTATAATCTAGCCCATAATATTACACGTCTATAAGAACATACCAGGCCCCTTAAGTTTTAAAAAAATATATTTTTTTTTAAAAAAGCCTGTGAAAGACACCCCAAAAATAAAACAACCAATTTTTTTTAAAACCACTACTTAAAAAGTCCTATAAGACAAAAAGAAGAGAGAGCGCAACCACGACTCACGGTAAAAGTATTTAATTCCACTTTGCGCATATGTACATACTGCACTTACAAAATTTCAATAATCACAAGCGTCTCTAAAATCTCACACAGTCCCCGGTTCTCCGGTCTCCGTCAGCTGTAGCTGTTTCCTTGCTCCTCTCTATTTCCGGCGTGTGGACTTAATTGTTGTTCCTTTTCACAGTGCAGCAATTAGTTCAAGCCTTCCTATCCCAATACTGTTATAAGACTGGATCAGTTGACGTCTACGCGTTTTGTCCGTCTTCTGCTGACTTTTTCAAGACTTCTGGACAGTGTTTAATTTTTGTGGGGATCCTCTGTTTAAAAACCTGCTTACTCCTCCTCTTTCTCTGTCCCACTCCTATCAACTACTGGGCAGTTTTCACGCCCTCTTCCACCGTATGTTACATTAGTTAGAGCAAAAGAGCAAAGTACTAAGTTATTTCATATATTGGAAACTTTGTATTCTCAAGTGCAGTTCTCTGATCAACATAATATGCATAATATATTTCATATTACAGGAATTAGTATTATAATTCATATACATTGGTTAAAAATTATTTCTATGCTTACTGCAACTTTCAAGATACTTCATAAAACTTTAATAAAACTTTAATGCACAATACTTTAATACACAATACTTTAATATACATTACACAGTCATTACTAAAACAAACTATTCACATGTTTAAAATCAATAGAAAATGGGCTGACAATATAGAAGCTAATGTGTTATTGAATAAATAAATACATATTCTTTGGGTACATCTCTTATTTTAAAAATAATAATAATAATAAGAGATTCCTATTTTCAACCTCTAATTTAAAAACATATCCCTTAACCACAGTATTCGATACAATTTTATTAAATGTCCTATATTAGTATTCCCTATACGTAACTAATTGCCCTAGATACCTTACATATATGGTGTTATAGAGCATAAATGCTTGGAGGTCAATGTCTATATTTAACCCTTTAGGGGTCAGACTTTCCAACTGCTGAATCCATTTAGTTTCTTTTTTTCTTAAAGAGATAAGCCTTTGATGAGGATTTGAGCCTGCTGGTACAGTCTCGAGGATACTAATACGTAAACTACTGGGGTCTTTTTGTGATGAATTCTAAAATGTTCTGACACACTATGGCCTAGTGTGGAGTTTGGCGGTAGCCGTGAAAACCAGCGTTAGAGGCTCCTAACGCTGGTTTTAGGCTACCGCCTGTATTTGGAGTCATTCAAAAAAGGGTCTAACGCTCACTTTTCAGCCGCGACTTTTCCATACCGCAGATCCCCTTACGTCAATTGCGTATCCTATCTTTTCAATGGGATCTTTCTAACTCCGGTATTTAGAGTCGTGTCTGAAGTGAGCGTTAGAATTCTAACGACAAAACTCCAGCCGCAGAAAAAAGTCAGTAGTTAAGAGCTTTCTGGGCTAACGCCGGTTCATAAAGCTCTTAACTACTGTGCTCTAAAGTACACTAACACCCATAAACTACCTATGTACCCATAAACCGAGCCCCCCCCCACATCGCCGCCACTCGATTAAATTTTTTAACCCCTAATCTGCCGACCGCCACCTACGTTATACTTATGTACCCCTAATCTGCTGCCCCTAACACCGCCAACCCCTATATTATATTTATTAACCCCTAACCTGCCCCCCACAACATCGCCGCCAGCTACCTACAATAATTAACCCCTAATCTGCCGACCGCAAAGAGCCGCCACCTACGTTATCCTTATGTACCCCTAATCTGCTGCCCCTAACACCGCCGACCCCTATATTATATTTATTAACCCCTAATCTGCCCCCCTCAACGTCGCTTCCACCTGCCTACACTTATTAACCCCTAATCTGCTGAGCGGACCGCACCACTACTATAATAAAGTTATTAACCCCTAATCCGCCTCACTAACCCTATAATAAATAGTATTAACCCCTAATCTGCCCTCCCTAACATCGCCGACACCTAACTTCAATTATTAACCCCTAATCTGCCGACTGGAGCTCACCGCTATTCTAATAAATGTATTAACCCCTAAAGCTAAGTCTAACCCTAACACTAACACCCCCCTAAGTTAAATATAATTTTAATCTAACGAAATTAATTAACTCTTATTAAATAAATTATTCCTATTTAAAGCTAAATACTTACCTGTAAAATAAATCCTAATATAGCTACAATATAAATTATATTTATATTATAGCTATTTTAGGATTAATATTTATTTTACAGGTAACTTTGTATATATTTTAACCAGGTACAATAGCTATTAAATAGTTAAGAACTATTTAATAGCTAAAATAGTTAAAATAATTACAAATTTACCTGTAAAATAAATCCTAACCTAAGTTACAATTAAACCTAACACTACACTATCAATAAATAAATTAAATAAAATACCTATAATTATCTACAATTAAACCTAACACTACACATCAATTGGCTGTTCCGATCAGCCAATAGAATGCAAGCTCAATCTGATTGGCTGATTGGATCAGCCAATCGGATTGAACTTGATTCTGATTGGCTGACTCCATAAGCCAATCAGAATATTCCTACCTTAATTCCGATTGGCTGATAGAATCCTATCAGCCAATCGGAATTCGAGGGACGCCATCTTGGATGACGTCATTTAAAGGAACCGTCATTCGGCGAGTAGGCATCGGTTGAAGAGGATGTTCCGCGTCGGCTTGGAAGAAGATGGCTCTGCTCCGCTCCAGAAGAAAGAAGATTGAAGATGCGGCTTGATAGAAGACTTTATCCCGATGATGGACTTCCGACTTCAGCCCGATGATGGAGTTCTTCAGCCGCCGCTTGGATCCAGACTTCAGCCCGAGGATGGATGTCACTCTTCAGCCCCCCGCTTGGGCTTGGATCAAGACTTCGGACCCTCTTCTGGACAGATCGGGACCCGGTGAGGTGAAGACAAGGTAGGGAGATCTTCAGGGGCTTAGTGTTAGGTTTATTTAAGGGGGGTTTGGGTTAGATTAGGGGTATCTGGGTGGTGGGTTGTAATGTTGGGGGGGTATTGTATGTTTTTTTTTACAGGCAAAAGAGCTGAATTCTTTGGGGCATGCCCCGCAAAGGGCCCTTTTCAGGGCTGGTAAGGTAAAAGAGCTTTGAACTTTTTTATTTTAGAATAGGGTAGGGCATTTTTTTATTTTGGGGGTCTTTTTTATTTTATTAGGGGGCTTAGAGTAGGTGTAATTAGTTTTAAATTGATGTAATATTTTTCTAATGTTTGTAAATATTTTTTTATTTTTTGTAGCTTAGTTCTTTTTTATTTTTTGTACTTTAGTTAGTTTATTTAATTGTATTTATTTGTAGGTATTTTATTTAATTAATTTATTGATAGTGTAGTGTTAGGTTTAATTGTAGATAATTGTAGGTAGTTTATTTAATTTATTTATTGATAGTGTAGTGTTAGGTTTAATTTTAACTAAGGTTAGGATTTATTTTACAGGTAATTTTGTAATTATTTTAACTATTTTAGCTATTAAATAGTTATTAACTATTTAATAGCTATTGTACCTGGTTAATAATATGGCGAGGAGACATAAAGATGGCAGATGAGTTTATTAAACACATGAACAACAACCAATTCAATTTGACATTTACCAGCAAAATTTCCAAAGAAAAAATTGAATTCCTAGATGTTGAGTTCTGTGTTGATCATGAGTTAAATACAGTAAAAGTTAGGAACTATAGGAAACCAATGGATAGCAATGGATTCTTAAATGCTAGAAGTGGTCATATGAGCAGCTGGAAGCAAAACATACCGTATGGGCAGTTCCATAGAATACGTAGAAACTGCACCAATTTAGAGGATTATAATAGGGAAGCAAACATCTTGGAGAAGAAATTTATGGAGAAAGAATATGATAGGGAAATTATCAGTGTAGCAAGAGAGAAGAATGCAATATGTGACCGAAAGGAGCTCTTATTTCCTAAAGAACAGGGAAAAATTAATCATAATGAAGGAGACAACAAAGTGAGGTTTATTACAACATTTAATGAAGGGGCAGGATTCATTAAAAAAAGTACTACACAGACATTGGGGCATCTTAAAGTCAGACCGATTCCTAACAAACAGTTTGGACGATAAACCAAATGTAGTGTTCAAAAAGAACAGGAATCTTAAGAACCTTCTTGCACCATCGAAACTTATAGATCCAAAAGAAAAGACTGATATTAGAACAGGCACCTTAGATAGATGGGTCTCAGCGAAACCAGGAACATATAAATGCGGGAGAAAAAAATGCTGTATGTGTCCTATTATTTGGAACAAAGATTCAATTGCAAATTGGAACAATACCAAAATAGTACCCATTAAGTCTAGGGGTACTTGCCAGTCTACATACGTAGTATATAGCTTAACATGCAAATGTGGGAGTATCTACATAGGAAGGACGAAAAGAAAAGTAAAACGAAGGTGTTAGAACACATTAACAATATTGAGTTAGGTTTGAAGACACTTATGGCTAGATTTAGAGTTTTGTCGGTAACAACCCGTGTATCTAACGCTGGCTTTTTTCTGGCCGCACCTTTAAAATAACTCTGGTATTGAGAGTCCACAGAATGGCTGCGTTAGGCTCCAAAAAAGGAGCGTAGAGCATATTTAACGCAACTTCAACTCTCGATACCAGAGTTGCTTACGGACGCGGCCAGCCTCAAAAACGTGCTCGTGCACGATTCCCCCATACGAAACAATGGGGCTGTTTGAGCTGAAAAAAAACCTAACACCTACAAAAAAGCTGCGTTCAGCTCCTAACGCAGCACCATTGTTTGCTATGGGGAAACACTTCCTACGTCTGCACCTAACACCCTAACATGTACCCCGAGTGTAAACACCCCTAACCTTACACTTATTAACCCCTATTCTGCGCCCCCGCTATCGCTGACCCCAGCATATTTTTTTTAACCCCTAATCTGCCGCTCCGTAAACCGCCGCTACTTACATTATCCCTATGTACCCCTAATCTGCTGCCCCTAACACCGCCAACCCCTATATTATATTTATTAACCCCTAATCTGCCCCCCACAACGTCGCCTCCACCTGCCTACACTTATTAACCCCTAATCTGCCGAGGGGACCGCACCGCTATTATTATAAAGTTATTAACCCCTAATCCGCCGCACTAACCCTATAATAAATAGTATTAACCCCTAATCTGCCCTCCCTAACATCGCCGACACCTAACTTCAATTATTAACCCCTAATCTGCTGACTGGAGCTCACCGCTATTGTAATAAATGTATTAACCCCTAAATCTAAGTCTAACCCTAACACTAACACCCCCCTAAATTAAATATAATTTTAATCTAACGAAATTAATTAACTCTTATTAAATAAATTATTCCTATTTACAGCTAAATACTTACCTGTAAAATAAATCCTAATATAGCTACAATATAAATTATATTTATATTATAGCTATTTTAGGATTAATATTTATTTTACAGGTAACTTTGTATTTATTTTAACCAGGTACAATAGCTATTAAATAGTTAAGAACTATTTAATAGCTAAAATAGTTAAAATAATTACAAATTTACCTGTAAAATAAATCCTAACCTAAGTTACAATTAAACCTAACACTACACTATCAATAAATAAATTAAATAAAATACCTATAATTATCTACAATTAAACCTAACACTACACTATCAATAAATAAATTAAATACAATTCCTACAAATAAACACAATGAAATAAACTAACTAAAGTACAAAAAATTAAAAAGAACTAGGTTAAAAAATAAAAAATTATTTACAAACATTAGAAATATATTACAACAATTTTAAACTAATTACACCTACTCTAAGCCCCCTAATAAAATAACAAAGCCCCCCAAAATAAAAAAATGCCCTACCCTATTCTAAATTACTAAAGCTCAAAGCTCTTTTACCTTACCAGCCCTGAACAGGGCCCTTTGCGGGGCATGCCCCAAGAAGTTCAGCTCTTTTGCCTGTAAAAAAAACCATACAATACCCCCCCCAACATTACAACCCACCACCCACATACCCCTAATCTAACCCAAACCCCCCTTAAATAAACCTAACACTAAGCCCCTGAAGATCTCCCTACCTTGAGTCGTCTTCACCCAGCCGAGCCAAATTCTTCATCCAAGCGGAGCAAGAAGAGGTGCTCCATCCGGTAGAAGTCTTCATCCAAGCGGGGCAGAAGAGGTCTTCCATCTGATTGAAGTGTTCATCCAAGCGGCATCTTCTATCATCATCCATCCGGAGCGGAGCGGCAGCATCCTGAAGACCTCCGACGCGGAACATCCATCCTGGCCGACGACTGAACGACGAATGACTGTTACTTTAAATGACGTCATCCAAGATGGCGTCCCTTGAATTCCGATTGGCTGATAGGATTCTATCAGCCAATCGGAATTAAGGTAGGAATATTCTGATTGGCTTATGGAGTCAGCCAATCAGAATCAAGTTCAATCCGATTGGCTGATCCAATCAGCCAATCAGATTGAGCTTGCATTCTATTGGCTGATCGGAACAGTCAATTGATGTGTAGTGTTAGGTTTAATTGTAGATAATTATAGGTATTTTATTTAATTTATTTATTGATAGTGTAGTGTTAGGTTTAATTGTAACTTAGGTTAGGATTTATTTTACAGGTAAATTTGTAATTATTTTAACTATTTTAGCTATTAAATAGTTCTTAACTATTTAATAGCTATTGTACCTGGTTAAAATATATACAAAGTTACCTGTAAAATAAATATTAATCCTAAAATAGCTATAATATAAATATAATTTATATTGTAGCTATATTAGGATTTATTTTACAGGTAAGTATTTAGCTTTAAATAGGAATAATTTATTTAATAAGAGTTAATTAATTTCTATCAGCCAATCAGATTGAACTTGATTCCATCAGCCAATCAGAATATTCCTACCTTAATTCTGATTGGCTGATAGAATCCTATCAGCCAATCGGAATTTGAGGGACGCCATCTTGGATGACGTCCCTTAAAAGAACTGTCATTCGTCGGGAAGTCATCGGAAGAAGAAGATGGGTCCACGGTGGAGGTCTTCAAGATGGATCCGGTCGTCATCGGATGAAGATAGAAGATGCCGCTTGGATCAAGATGGTTGCCGGTCCAGATCACCTCTTCTTCCCGGATAGGATGAAGACTTTGGAGCCTCTTCTGGACCTCTTCAGCCGCCGGATGATGGATGTCTAGCCCCCGCTTGGGCTTGGATGAAGATTTCGGAGCCTGGAACGATCGGTGATACCTGGCATGGTGAAGACAAGGTAGGAAGATCTTCAGGGGCTTAGTGTTAGGTTTATTTATGGGGGGTTTGGGTTAGATTAGGGGTATGTGGGTGGTGGGTTGTAATGTTGGGGGGGGGTATTGTATGGTTTTTTTTACAGGCAAAAGAGCTGAATTCTTTGGGGCATGCCCCACAAAAGGTCCTTTTAAGGGCTGGTAAGGTAAAAGAGCTTTGAACTTTTGTAATTTAGAATAGGGTAGGGCATTTTTTTTATTTTGGGGGTCTTTGTTATTTTATTAGGGGGCTTAGAGTAGGTGTAATTAGTTTAAAATTGTTGTAATTTTTTTCTAATGTTTGAAAATATTTTTTTATTTTTTGTAACTTAGTTCTTTTTTATTTTTTGTACTTTAGTTAGTTTATTTAATTGTATTTATTTGTAGGAATTGTATTTAATTTATTTATTGATAGTGTAGTGTTAGGTTTAATTGTAGATAATTGTAGGTAGTTTATTTAATTTATTTATTGATAGTGTAGTGTTAGATTTAATTGTAACTTAGGCTAGGATTTATTTTACAGGTAATTTTGTAATTATTTTAACTAGGTAACTATTAAATAGTTCTTAACTATTTAATAGCTATTGTACCTGGTTAAAATAATTACAAAGTTACCTGTAAAATAAATATTAATCCTAAAATAGCTACAATATAATTATAATTTATATTGTAGCTATATTAGGATTTATTTTACAGGTAAGTATTTAGCTTTAAATAGGAATAATTTATTTAATAAGAGTTAATTTATTTTGTTAGAATAAAATTATATTTAACTTAGGGGGGTGTTAGGGTTAGGGTTAGAATTTGCTTTAGGGGTTAATATTTTTTATTAGAGTAGCAGTGAGCTCCAATCGGCAGATTAGGGGTTAATAATTGAAGTTAGGTGCCGGCGATGTTAGGGAGGGCAGATTATGGTTTAATACTATTTATTATAGGGTTATTGAGGCGGGAGTGAGGCGGATTAGGGGTTAATAACTTTATTATAGTAGCGGTGCGGTCCGCTCGGCAGATTAGGGGTTAATAAGTGTAGGCAGCTGGAGGCGACGGTGAGGGGGGCAGATTAGGGGTTAATAAATATAATATAGGGGTCAGCGGTGTTAGGGGCAGCAGATTAGGGGTTCATAGGGATAACGTAGGTGGCAGCGGCGTGCGGTCGGCAGATTAGGGTCTCAAGAAATTTAATAGAGTGTTGGCGATGTGGGGGGACCTCAGTTTAGGGGTACATAGGTAGTTTATAGGTGTTAGTGTACTTTAGAGCACAGTAGTTAAGAGCTTTATGAACCGGCGTTAGCCCAGAAAGCTCTTAACTACTGACTTTTTTCTGCGGCTGGAGTCTTGTCGTTAGATTTCTAACGCTCACTTCAGCCATGACTCTAAATACCGGTGTTAGAAAGATCCCATTGAAAAGATAGGATACGCAATTGACGTAAGGGGATCTGCGGTACGGAAAAGTCACAGCTGAAAAGTGAGCGTTAGACCCTTTAATGACTGACTCTAAATACCAGCGGTAGCCTAAAACCAGCGTTAGGAGCCTCTAACGCTGGTTTTGACGGCTACCGCCCAACTCTAAATCTAGGCCTAGGTTTCTATTCTCTCTAGGTCTTTCTCCCTGATAATGTTGTTGTGTTTTTTCTATTTTATGTGGGGGGTTTTTATTTGTCACCTTGTAGTTATAGTTGTATTGATTCTTTTTCTGATCATGATAATGCTCTTTAGGTCTAGCTCCTTTATTTTCCCTATTTTGATTTATATTAGATAACCCCTTTTGCTGGGGAATACTTCCTTCTTGTTTATTGGAATCTCTTTTATGATTCTTATTATCTTCTACTGGAATAAACTCATTAGTATTTGTTTGGTTCCTATGTTCATATCTCACCTGTGTATAATTGACATTACCAGTTCCATTTGGTTTTTTATAATAATGGTTTTTATTCCCTTTAAATTTGTCATAATTATAGACCCTATCATTCTTATAATCCTCCAAATCTCTTTTGAGTTTGGAGGTTTTAGCTGCCATAAGTTCCTGTTCTGTATTTTGTATCCTGAGATTAATATCTTTTCTAATTTTGACCCATTTCTCTACTGTGTCAAAAGGGGTTAATTTTTTAGACATCTCATTGATTTCAGATTCTAATTTTAGCAATTTACTCTCCCTATATTCTATAAGTATTTTTATCAGGGTTATAGAACAATTATATAAGGCACTTTCCCATTCCGTAGAAAATTCTACTTCATCAAGTTGAAATGCGGGGAATTTCTTTATTCTCAGTCCCCTTGGTATCTCATTGTGATTACATAATTGTCTAGCAAAATAAGATCATGCCATTCCTTTGTATCTGCATTCAGCAATTTTTCTAATGCTTTAAACATTTCATGAGGATCCCCTTTCTCTTCATTACCGGTCACAGTTTCTAACAGATTGATGGCTCTATTACGTCTAGGGAAAACAGTAGAAGTGGAAATTTCCGGTGTATCAGTATTTATCTCAATTGAATTGCCAGTCATGCTGCAGTTACTACTTAAAAAGTCCCTTCCAATTTGCATAAATATCGGGCTTGAAAATATAAATGCTGATTAAGCGAAAACGCTTAGAAATACGTAACGTCTTTTTTTACTAAATCCCTTGGTCTCCTTCATTGGTCCTTGAAGTATGGGCATTTCTTTAGCACAATATAGCAAGTGTTTGTAACAATGTTATACATTGTTACAGTAGATCTATTATTTTCCGGCAATTTCAATTGTATCTGTATACTTTCCAAAGTCAGAAGAATATAAAAAAATTCAATGAAATAAAACCAAACGCGGTTTGACCTAACTTAAACTTCTTTAATAAATGTACATCTGTTGGTATGGAAACCAACCTTTCCTGATATTCAGCCAAAAACGATTTGATATTTCTGGTAACTGATTGCTAATGGATTTTTATGTTTTTTTCTGTAAACTAGGGGTTATTTTCTACATTACTGAATCTTATTTTAAAAAGAAAATTATATGTTTCTCAGTAAATAAGTAGCCCAGTACTCAACCTTCTTTCTCCGTCTTTCAAAAACCTCTTCAATTTTTTTAAGTGTTGGAAACTATAATATGAAAATTATAAATGTATTAGTTTGTTTGGTTGTTTTTATCAAACATTTGACTTGTTCACTTTTCAATGCCTGTATTTTGCAAGTATATAAAATAGTTGCATTCTTCAAAACTATGACATAGTAACAAAAGTTGGAATTTTGTAAGCAACAGGTTCAAAACCATTACTATCCTTCTCTTTTGAAGGTAAAATTCCTTTTCCTTTAGCCTTAAAAGAACATTCTTTTTCAATTATCCATATAACAACCTATACCTTGTACGAGGACAATGTCAAATTGGTATTCCATACTGACTCTTCATTTACAGGTGCTCGTTGGTGAAGCTCTGTATTTTCATACTGGGCGCTACCATTGTGGAACGGTGGTATTCATTAGATATGTGCATGTGAATATGTCCCATTTGTCTATTCATCCACATAATGACTAGTGATGTTGCGAATTGTTCGCCGGTGAATAGTTCCCGGTGACAATAGCTTGTTCGCCGCGGCGGGCAAACATATGCAATGCTCGATCCGCCCCCTATTCGTCATCATTGAGAAAACTTTCACCCTGTATCTCACAGTCTGCAGACACATTCCAGCCAATCAGAAGCAGACCTTCCCTCCCAGACCCTCCCAGCTCCTGGACAGCAGCCATTTTAGATTCATTCGGAAGCTGCTTTCTTAGTGAGAGGAGGGACAGTGTAGCTGCTGCTGATTTAATAGGGAAATTGATAGCTAGGCTAGTGTATTCAGTGTCCACTATGCTCCTGAAGGACTCATCTGAACTCTGCTGTAAGGACAGCACCCCAAAAAGCCCTTTTTAGGGCTAGAACTTAATTTTTTTACTGTTTTTATTCTTTGTAATCTAATTGCATTTGCCTGCCTGTCAGCGTGTGTCAGGCTCACAGCATATACTGTTCCTACTTGCTGACTGCCACCACTCAGATCTGGGGTAACATTAGTGTAATTTTTTTGTGTAATCTAACTGCAGTTGCTTGCCTGCCAAGCCACTTGCCCAGTGCCACCACTCATATCTGGTGTAACAGTAGTGTAACTGTAACAGTAGTGTAGTAGTGTAGTGAAACATCAGTCTGCTAGTGTAATCTAATTGCAGTTGCCTGCCTGCCTGCGTGTGTGCCAGGCCCACTTGCCCAGTGCCACCACTCATATCTGGTGTAACAGTAGTGTAAATAATTTAAAAAAATATATATTTTTTGACTGTGAAACATCAGTCTGCTAGTGTAATCTAATTGCAGTTGCCTGCCTGCTAGCGTGTGTGCCAGGCCCACTTGCCCAGTGCCAGCACTCATATCTGGTGTAACAGTAGTGTAGATAATTAAAAAAAAAACTTTTTTGACTGTGAAACATCAGTCTGCTAGTGTAATCTAATTGCAGTTGCCTGCCTGCTAGCGTGTGTGCCAGGCCCACTTGCCCAGTGCCACCACTCATATCTGGTGTAACAGTAGTGTAAATAATTAAAAAAAAAATCTTTTCTGACTGTGAAACATCAGTCTGCTAGTGTAATCTAATTGCAGTTGCCTGCCTGCTAGCGTGTGTGCCAGGCCCACTTGCCCAGTGCCACCACTCTTATCTGGTGTAACAGTAGTGTAAATAATTAAAAAAAAAAATTTTTGACTGTGAAACATCAGTCTGCTAGTGTAATCTAATTGCAGTTGCCTGTCTGCCAGCGTGTGTGCCAGGCCCACTTGCCCAATGCCACCACTCATATCTGGTGTAACAGTAGTGTAAATAATTAAAAAAAAAATTTTTTGACTGTGAAACATCAGTCTGCTAGTGTAATCTAATTGCAGTTGCCTGCCTGCTAGCGTGTGTGCCAGGCCCACTTGCCCAGTGCCACCACTCATATCTGGTGTAACAGTAGTTTAAATCATTTAAAAAAAATATATATTTTTTTGACTGTGAAACATCAGTCTGCTAGTGTAATCTAATTGCAGTTGCCTGCCTGCCAACGTGTGTGCCCGGCCCACTTGCCCAGTGCCACCACTCATATCTGGTGTAACAGTAGTGTAAATAATTAAAAAAAAAAACTTTTTGACTGTGAAACATCAGTCTGCTAGTGTAATCTAATTGCAGTTGCCTGCCTGCCAGTGTGTGTGCCAGGCCCACTTGCCCAGTGCCACCACTCATATCTGGTGTAACAGTAGTGTAAATAATTTAAAAAAAAATTTTTTGACTGTGAAACATCAGTCTGCTAGTGTAATCTAATTGCAGTTGCCTGCCTGCTAGCATGTGTGCCAGGCCCACTTGCCCAGTGCCACCACTCATATCTGGTGTAACAGTAGTTTAAATCATTTAAAAAATATATATTTTTTTTACTGTGAAACATCAGTCTGCTAGTGTAATCTAATTGCAGTTGCCTGCCTGCCAACGTGTGTGCCCGGCCCACTTGCCCAGTGCCACCACTCATATCTGGTGTAACAGTAGTGTAAATAATTAAAAAAAAAAAAAATTTGACTGTGAAACATCAGTCTGCTAGTGTAATCTAATTGCAGTTGCCTGCCTGCTAGCGTGTGTGCCAGGCCCACTTGCCCAGTGCCACCAGTCATATCTGGTGTAACAGTAGTGTAAATAATTAAAAAAAAAAAAACTTTTTTGACTGTGAAACATCAGTCTGCTAGTGTTATCTAATTGCAGTTGCCTGCCTGCTAGAGTGTGTGCCAGGCCCACTTGCCCAGTGCCACCACTCATATCTGGTGTAACAGTAGTGTAAATAATTTGAAAAAAAAAAAACTTTTTTGACTGTGAAACATCAGTCTGCTAGTGTAATCTAATTGCAGTTGCCTGCCTGCCAGCGTGTGTGCCAGGCCCACTTGCCCAGTGCCACCACTCATATCTGGTGTAACAGTAGTGTAAATAATTAAAAAAAAAACTTTTTTGACTGTGAAACATTAGTCTGCTAGTGTAATCTAATTGCAGTTGCCTGCCTGCTAGTGTGTGTGCCAGGCCCACTTGCCCAGTGCCACCACTCATATCTTGTGTAACAGTAGTTTAAATAATTTAAAAAATATATATATATTTTTGACTATGAAACATCAGTCTGCTAGTGTAATCTAATTGCAGTTGCCTGCCTGCCAACGTTTGTGCCCGGCCCACTTGCCCAGTGCCACCACTCATATCTGGTGTAACAGTAGTGTAAATAATTTAAAAAAAAAAAACTTTTTTGACTGTGAAACATCAGTCTGCTAGTGTAATCTAATTGCAGTTGCCTACCTACTAGCGAGTGTGCCAGGCCCACTTGCCCAGTGCCACCACTCATATCTGGTGTAACAGTAGTGTAAATAATTTGGAAAAAAAAATGTTTTGAATGTGAAACATCAGTGTGCTAGTGTAATCTAATTGCAGATGCCTGCCTGCGTGTGTGTCAGGCACACTTGCGCAGTGCCACCACTCATATCTGGTGTAACAGTAGTGTAAATAATTTTTAAAAAAAACCTTTTTGACTGTGAAACATCAGTCTGCTAGTGTTATCTAATTACAGTTGCCTGCCTGCTAGAGTGTGTGCCAGGCCCACTTGCCCAGTGCCACCACTCATATCTGGTGAAACAGTAGTGTAAATCATTTGAAAAAAAAAACTTTTTTGACTGTGAAACATCAGTCTGCTAGTGTAATCTAATTTCAGTTGCCTGCCTGCCAGCGTGTGTGCCAGGCCCACTTGCCCAGTGCCACCACTCATATCTGGTGTAACAGTAGTTACACTCATATCTGGTGTAACAGTAGTGTAAATAATTTGAAAAAAAAAAACTTTTTTGACTGTGAAACATCAGTCTGCTAGTGTAATATAATTGCAGATGCCTGCCTGCCTGCGTGTGTGCCAGGCCCACTTGCCCACTGCCACCACTCATATCTGGTGTAACAGTAGTGTAAATAATTAAAAAAAAAAACTTTTTTGACTGTGAAACATCAGTCTGCTAGTGTTATCTAATTGCAGTTGCCTGCCTGCTAGAGTGTGTGCCAGACCCACTTGCCCAGTGCCACCACTCAAATCTGGTGTAACAGTAGTGTAAATAATTTAAAAAAAAAAACCTTTTTTGACTGTGAAACATCAGTCTGCTAGTGTAATCTAATTGCAGTTGCCTACCTGCTAGCGAGTGTGCCAGGCCCACTTGCCCAGTGCCACCACTCATATCTGGTGTAACAGTAGTGTAAATAATTAAAAAAAAAACTTTTTTGACTGTGAAACATTAGTCTGCTAGTGTAATCTAATTGCAGTTGCCTGCCTGCTAGTGTGTGTGCCAGGCCCACTTGCCCAGTGCCACCACTCATATCTTGTGTAACAGTAGTTTAAATAATTTAAAAAATATATATATATTTTTGACTATGAAACATCAGTCTGCTAGTGTAATCTAATTGCAGTTGCCTGCCTGCCAACGTTTGTGCCCGGCCCACTTGCCCAGTGCCACCACTCATATCTGGTGTAACAGTAGTGTAAATAATTTAAAAAAAAAAAACTTTTTTGACTGTGAAACATCAGTCTGCTAGTGTAATCTAATTGCAGTTGCCTACCTACTAGCGAGTGTGCCAGGCCCACTTGCCCAGTGCCACCACTCATATCTGGTGTAACAGTAGTGTAAATAATTTGGAAAAAAAAATGTTTTGAATGTGAAACATCAGTGTGCTAGTGTAATCTAATTGCAGATGCCTGCCTGCGTGTGTGTCAGGCACACTTGCGCAGTGCCACCACTCATATCTGGTGTAACAGTAGTGTAAATAATTTTAAAAAAAACCTTTTTGACTGTGAAACATCAGTCTGCTAGTGTTATCTAATTACAGTTGCCTGCCTGCTAGAGTGTGTGCCAGGCCCACTTGCCCAGTGCCACCACTCATATCTGGTGAAACAGTAGTGTAAATCATTTGAAAAAAAAAACTTTTTTGACTGTGAAACATCAGTCTGCTAGTGTAATCTAATTGCAGTTGCCTGCCTGCCAGCGTGTGTGCCAGGCCCACTTGCCCAGTGCCACCACTCATATCTGGTGTAACAGTAGTTACACTCATATCTGGTGTAACAGTAGTGTAAATAATTTGAAAAAAAAAAACTTTTTTGACTGTGAAACATCAGTCTGCTAGTGTAATATAATTGCAGATGCCTGCCTGCCTGCGTGTGTGCCAGGCCCACTTGCCCACTGCCACCACTCATATCTGGTGTAACAGTAGTGTAAATAATTAAAAAAAAAAAACTTTTTTGACTGTGAAACATCAGTCTGCTAGTGTTATCTAATTGCAGTTGCCTGCCTGCTAGAGTGTGTGCCAGACCCACTTGCCCAGTGCCACCACTCAAATCTGGTGTAACAGTAGTGTAAATAATTTAAAAAAAAAAAACTTTTTTGACTGTGAAACATCAGTCTGCTAGTGTAATCTAATTGCAGTTGCCTACCTGCTAGCGAGTGTGCCAGGCCCACTTGCCCAGTGCCACCACTCATATCTGGTGTAACAGTAGTGTAAATAATTTGGAAAAAAAAATGTTTTGAATGTGAAACATCAGTGTGCTAGTGTAATCTAATTGCAGATGCCTGCCTGCGTGTGTGTCAGGCCCACTTGCGCAGTGCCACCACTCATATCTGGTGTAACAGTAGTGTAAATAATTTAAAAAAAAAAACCTTTTTGACTGTGAAACATCAGTCTGCTAGTGTTATCTAATTACAGTTGCCTGCCTGCTAGAGTGTGTGCCAGGCCCACTTGCCCAGTGCCACCACTCATATCTGGTGAAACAGTAGTGTAAATCATTTGAAAAAAAAAACTTTTTTGACTGTGAAACATCAGTCTGCTAGTGTAATCTAATTGCAGTTGCCTGCCTGCCAGCGTGTGTGCCAGGCCCACTTGCCCAGTGCCACCACTCATATCTGGTGTAACAGTAGTTACACTCATATCTGGTGTAACAGTAGTGTAAATAATTTGAAAAAAAAAACTTTTTTGACTGTGAAACATCAGTCTGCTAGTGTAATATAATTGCAGATGCCTGCCTGCCTGCGTGTGTGCCAGGCCCACTTGCCCACTGCCACCACTCATATCTGGTGTAACAGTAGTGTAAATAATTAAAAAAAAAAACTTTTTTGACTGTGAAACATCAGTCTGCTAGTGTTATCTAATTGCAGTTGCCTGCCTGCTAGAGTGTGTGCCAGACCCACTTGCCCAGTGCCACCACTCAAATCTGGTGTAACAGTAGTGTAAATAATTTGAAAAAAAAAACTTTTTTGACTGTGAAACATCAGTCTGCTAGTGTAATCTAATTGCAGTTGCCTGCCTGCCTGCCAGTGTGTGTGCCAGGCCCACTTGCCCAGTGCCACCACTCCTATCTGGTGTAACAGTAGTGTAAATAATTAAAAAAAAAAAACTTTTTTGACTGTGAAACATCAGTCTGCAAGTGTAATCTAATTGTAGTTGCCTGCCTGCTAGCGTGTGTGCCTGGCCCACTTGCCCAGTGCCACCACTCATATCTGGTTTAACAGTAGTTTAAATAATTAAAAAATATATATTTTTTTTGACTGTGAAACATCAGCCTGCTAGTGTAATCTAATTGCAGTTGCCTGCCTGCTAGCGTGTGTGCCAGGCCCACTTGCCCAGTGCCACCACTCATATCTGGTGTAACAGTAGTGTAAATAATTAAAAAAAAAACTTTTTTGACTGTGAAACATCAGCCTGCTAGTGTAATCTAATTGCAGTTGCCTGCCTGCCAGCGTGTGTGCCAGGCCCACTTGCCCAGTGCCACCACTCATATCTGGTGTAACAGTAGTGTAAATAATTTAAAAAAAAAACTTTTTTGACTGTGAAACATCAGTCTGCTAGTGTAATCTAATTGCAGTTGCCTGCCTGCCAAGTGTGTGCTAAGCCCTCTTGCCCAGTGCCACCACTCATATCTGGTGTAACAGTAGTGTAAATAATTTAAAAAAAAAAAAACTTTTTTTGACTGTGAAACATCAGTCTGCTAGTGTAATCTACTTGCAGTTCCCTGCCTGCTAGCGTGTGTGTCAGGCCTAATTGCCCAGTGCCACCACTCATATCTGGTATAACAGTAGTGTAAATAATTTAAAAAAAAAAAAACTTTTTGACTGTGAAACATCAGTCTGCTAGTGTAATCTAATTGCAGTTGCCTGCCTGCCAGTGTGTGTGCCAGGCCCACTTGCCCAGTGCCACCACTCATATCTGGTGTAACCGTAGTGTAAATAATTAAAAAAAACAACAACTTTTTTGACTGTGAAACATCAGTCTGCTTGTGTAATCTAATTGCAGTTGCCTGCCTGCCAGCGTGTGTGCCAGGTTCACAGAGTATACTGTGCCCACTTGCCCAGTGGCACCACTCATATCTTGTTTAATAGTAGTGTAAGTGTACATTTATAAAAAAATGACAGGCAGAGGCAGGCCACCCCGCAGGTGCCGTCGTGGTGCTATGATTCCCTTTGGCCATAGAATAATGCCCAGTGTTCAGAGGCCACGTACCATGAACTCGAAAAGTTCTGAGGAGGACATAGTTGACTTTTTAACACAGGACACCCAATCTTCTATAGCTTCCACTCCGAACCTTGACGCACCATCCTCCTCCAGCTTACCTTCGGGCACCTCTCAAGTTACCACTCGCCCGCCTGCCGCCACCACAGACACTAGCACCACAGCCGCTTCACTTGATCTGTCAGAGGAGTTTTTTACACATCAGTTGGAAGAAATGAGTGATGCACAACCATCATTGACAGAGGATGTAGATAACAGTGATATGTCTCAGTCAGGCAGCATTACAGACATGGACGTACGGTGTGATGATGATGATCTTGTACCCGCTGCTGCTTCCTTTGTTGATTTGTCAGACACAAGTGAAGCGGTTGATGATGACGATGTCCGTGGATGTCACGTGGGTGCCCGCTAGAAGAGAAGAAGAACAGGGGGAAAGTTCAGATGGGGAGACATAGAGGAGGAGGAGACGACTTGGACCAGGGGGAGGTTGTCGCAAGGAGCTAGTGGCACAGTTAGACAGCATGCATCAGCACCCAGGGTCAGCCAGACAGCACGCCAATCAATGCATGCTTTTGCCACCACCAGAATGCCGTCATTGCAGAGCTCAGCAGTGTGGCATTTTTTTTGTGTGTCTGCCTCTGACAACAGCGATGCCATTTGCAACCTGTGCCAAAAGAAACTGAGTCATGGGAAGTCCAACACCCACCTAGGTACAACTGCTTTGCGAAGGCACATGATCGCACATCACAAACGCCTATGGGATCAACACATGAGTAGAAGCAGCACACAAACTCAAAGCCGCCATCCTCCTCCTGGTCCAGCATCTTCAGCCACGTCAACCACTGCTGTCCTCCTTGCCCCCTCTCAACCATCCGCCATTCCGTCTCTCTTCCGGAGCAGTTCCTGCTCATCTGCCCACAGTCAGGTGTCTGTCAAGGACATGTTTGAGCGTAAGAAGCCAATTTCACAAAGTCACCCCTTTGCCCGGCATCCAACAGCTGGCTTGTCTGAATTCTTAGCCCGCCAGCTTTTACCATACAAGCTGGTGGAGTCTGAGGCGTTCAAAAAAATTGTAGCTATTGGGACACCGCAGTGGAAGGTACCCGGCCGAAATTTCTTTTCACAAAAGGCAATCCCCAACCTGTACTCGATTGCGCAAAAGGAAGTAACCTTACCATGGGTCCCAGACCGCACCTCTTGTAATGCTCTGTCTGGGAAATTATCTATCTATCAAATCTATCTATTTATCTTTCAAAGCTATCTATCTATCTATTGTATCTATCAAATGTATATTGCATCTATTGATCTATCTATCTAATCTATGTATCTATCTATCAAATCTATCCATCTCGTGGCCGGACTGTTTGTTGACAGCCACTTGTGTTTCGGCCAAATGTCCATCGGACAAATGTCTGTCGGCCAAATGGCCATCGGCTAAAAGTCCGGCCATGATTGCACGCGCAGTGCCCCTAATTTGAAGTAGGAGGACCGACCAAGCATCTTTTTCCATCTCCCGGTTCCTAAAATCCATGCCATATAGACCTCCCCCTATAGGGGGAGTAACAGGTATTTAACTGATCAGAATAGTACTACTTAACACACCACTCATATCTGGTGGCACAGTAGATTGCACGCGTAGTGCCCCAAATTTGAAGTAGGAGGACAGACCAAGCATCTTTTTCCATCTCCCGGTTCCTAAAATCCATGCCATATACACTCCCCTGGCGCCGCAACTGCCTCTGGGAACCTTACCATGGGTCCCAGACCGCACGTCTTGTAATTCTCTGTCTGGGAAATTATCTATCTATCAAATCTATCTATTTATCTATCAAATCTATCTATTTATCTATCAAATCTATCTATCTATCTATCGTATCTATCAAATGTATATTGCATCTATTGATCTATCTATCTAATCTATGTATCTATCTATCTATCTATCTATCTATCTATCTATCTATTAAATCTATCCATCTCGTGGCCGGACTGTTTTGTGACAGCCACTTGTGTTTCGGCCAAATGTCCGTTGGCCAAATGGCCGTCAGCTAAAAGTCCGGCCACGATTGCACGCGCAGTGCCCCAAATTTGAAGTAGGAGGACCGACCAAGCATCTTTTTCCATCTCCCGGTTCCTAAAATCCATGCCATATACACCTCCCCCGATAGGGGAAGTAACAGGTATTAAACTGATCAGAATAGTACTACTTAACACACCACTCATATCTGGTGGCACAGTAGATTGCATGCACAGTGCCCCAAATTTGAAGTAGGAGGACCGACCAAGCATCTTTTTCCATCTCCCTGTTCCTAAAATCCATGCCATATACACGTCCCCTGGCACCGCAACTGCCTCTGGGAACCTTACCATGGGTCACAGTCCGCACGTCTTGTAATTCTCTGTCTGGGAAATTATATAGCTATCAAATCTACCTATTTATCTATCAAATCTATCTATCTATCGTATCTATCAAATGTATATTGCATCTATTGATCTATCTATCTAATCTATGCAGGGCCGGCGTTTGTGTATAGGCAGAATAGGCACCCGCCTTAGGGCGCCCACAGCAGGGGGGCGCCAGATCTGCCTGGCTGCCGGCATCAACTCAGTTGCTACTTGCTTGAGTATTGAAATATTTTAATGTCCCTGTCCAGTAAGTGAGTGACAGTCCCATACACTTCAGGGGGAGAGCGACAGGCTGGCTAAGTGTGTGGGTTTGGGCACCCTGGCCCGGGCCACTGGCAGTGTCTGTGTGGGCAGTCGCAGTTCAGTCTGAGCAGCTCGCTCACTTGAATGACTTGTGCTGCTGCTGCGCATCATATTACGGCCCGCCGCCGGGCCTGCCTATATGACTCACTGACTGAGACAACTAGAGATTGTCTGTCAGTCAGTGAGTGATGTCACAGCTGGAGATGGCGCACAGGCGGGCAGGCAATAGAGATGTGAGAGGGAAAACGAGGATGAAGTGGCGCCTTCCCTTGTGACTGTTGTTGTCACACACATTTTTTTAAATTGAGTCTGAGCCACCAGTGTGCAATATATACACAGCTGCAAGGCCCGTCCGAAACCTCCTTGCTGGGGGTGCCTGTGTAACTCGATGCATGCTAGTAAGGCTCCCAGTATATTGTCCTCTCTTGTTTATGACAGCCTCCACCCACTGGCCCAGCCTAAATTTAGCAGATCATGTTATCCCGGTAAGTCCTTTGCAAGTACAACAGTTCTCTGTGTGCCCCCATTCATTTCCTGAGAACTGCATTGAGCAATGAGCAGCTGAGGGAGAGCCTGTATGTGTGTGTGAGAAAGGCAGGGGATTCTCTATAAGGCACAAGAAACCCTCTGCTCTGCAGCTTCTATCAGGTCTGTGATTATTCCATTTCTTATAAACACATTTACTACGTGATTTACCCCTGCCCATCTCTGTGTTGTTATTATTTGACATACCTATATTAGTATTACTATTATTATACCAATGGTACATGTTTATACGTTATATTGTGGAATATGCAAGTTGTATTTCTAGAATATTTATTTAATGGTCTGGTAAGAATTCTTTTGATTTGGATCATTCTTGCACTGTGTTAAGATTGTATCACATTGAATGCAGTAGTTTTCTTGCGCCAAATTGTTTAAGTCCGCATTCTTTTGGTACTTTATATTTTATAATGATTGTTTAATTTGTGGAGGGAGGTTGTGCAATGCAAGGAAAGAAAGCAATATTTAAAGTGTAGATGTCCTGCCTGTCATCATTGTCTGCATGGTAATGATGTGTAACTGTCACTTGCATCAGCATTCGTGGCTGATAAAAGTTTTCGGAGGGCTGGCCTATGGCTGTAATTTTCAATTAAGGTGGACCCAGCCTGAGTTGAAAGGGGAGAAGTTTGCATGTTGATTTGCAATATTTGTCTAATGGGACTGCTGAATCTTGACCTCTCTTGACATAAGCTTTATTGTCTGTGGCTAAGTTTATATATATATATATATATATATATATATATATATATATATATATATATATATATACAGTATGTGTGTGTATATGTGTTTGTCGTTTTTTTTTTATGGTGTCGTGAGGATTGGGGAGGGGGGCGTCAAAATGCCCCTTCGCCTGTGTAGACAAAAATCCTTGCACCGGCCCTGAATCTATGTATCTATGTATCTATCAAATCTATCTATCTCGTGGTTGTGCAAATGGACTGTTTGCTGTTGTTTGCGGTGCGTTAAACGGGGAGTTTGGTCTGTCACTGTGATGTGGGCGTAACCCTTACACTACCTGATCGATACAACATCATACCTGATGTTTTAAAGCACGTTATTCCAAACAATTTAGGAATGTTATGTGATTTATGCCCTTTATGGATTAAAACCAGACTCTGCATCAACTATGTAATTTTCCGTGGGAGTTTTTCCATGGATCCCCCTCCGGCATGCCACAGTCCAGGTGTTAGTCCCCTTGAAACAATCACTATTGTAGCCAGAAAGAGTCCCTGTGGGTTTTAAAATTCGCTTGCCTATTGAAGTCAATGGTGGTTCGCCCGGTTCGCCCGTTCGTGAACAGTTGCGGACGTTTGCATTCTCAGTTCGCGAACGGAAAATTTCAGTTCGCGACATCACTAATAATGACTAGACCCGGGACCAAAAATGGACAACAAACAACATTTCTTTTAGTTAAAACAATTTAGTTTTTTTTTTGTTGAAAAAACAAACCTTTGTTTGCAGAATAAGATTTTTTTCTTGCAGTGCAAGAAAAGGCCCAGGGATTTATCATTTTTCTTTACTAGTTTGGTGTTAAAGAGTTGTAGTGTTATATATTGCAGTGAGGGCATTGCTGGAACTGGTAGGGCTTCTGCCTTTGGGATAGATTACAAGTGGTGCTCTAATTGTTGCACGCAAGCAATATCGGATGTCTGCGTGCGATGGAAATAACGCTTGTATTACAAGTTGAAAGTAAATGCAATCATAAGAGCCCAATCGCATTTTACCCTCGTCAATTTAGCATGACTGAAATCCTTGCGTAAAGCGTAGTGAAAAAAGTTGCACAACATATATACATTGAAAATTACAGTTACACGCATATAAACACTATCTGATACAAATTAGTCATATAAATATAAATTTAAAAATTATAAGGGTTGAAAAGTATATGATATATGACAAGGTGTTTCTATATTATATATATATATATATATATATATATATATATATATATATACATATATATATATATATATATATGTCTAAATGTCTGTCTGTGTATATATATATATACAGGGAGTGCAGAATTATTAGGCAAGTTGTATTTTTGAGGATTAATTTTATTATTGAACAACAACCATGTTCTCAATGAACCCAAAAAACTCATTAATATCAAAGCTGAATATTTTTGGAAGTAGTTTTTAGTTTGTTTTTAGTTTTAGCTATTTTAGGGGGATATCTGTGTGTGCAGGTGACTATTACTGTGCATAATTATTAGGCAACTTAACAAAAAACAAATATATACCCATTTCAATTATTTATTTTTACCAGTGAAACCAATATAACATCTCAACATTCACAAATATACATTTCTGACATTCAAAAACAAAACAAAAAGAAATCAGTGACCAATATAGCCACCTTTCTTTGCAAGGACACTCAAAAGCCTCCCATCCATGGATTCTGTCAGTGTTTTGATCTGTTCACCATCAACATTGCGTGCAGCAGCAACCACAGCCTCCCAGACACTGTTCAGAGAGGTGTACTGTTTTCCCTCCTTGTAAATCTCACATTTGATGATGGACCACAGGTTCTAAATGGGGTTCAGATCAGGTGAACAAGGAGGCCATGTCATTAGATTTTCTTCTTTTATACCCTTTCTTGCCAGCCACGCTGTGGAGTACTTGGACGCGTGTGATGGAGCATTGTCCTGCATGAAAATCATGTTTTTCTTGAAGGATGCAGACTTCTTCCTGTACCACTGCTTGAAGAAGGTGTCTTCCAGAAACTGGCAGTAGGACTGGGAGTTGAGCTTGACTCCATCCTCAACCCGAAAAGGCCCCACAAGCTCATCTTTGATGATACCAGCCCAAACCAGTACTCCACCTCCACCTTGCTGGCATCTGAGTCGGACTGGAGCTCTCTGCCCTTTACCAATCCAGCCACGGGCCCATCCATCTGGCCCATCAAGACTCACTCTCATTTCATCAGTCCATAAAACCTTAGAAAAATCAGTCTTGAGATATTTCTTGGCCCAGTCTTGACGTTTCAGCTTGTGTGTCTTGTTCAGTGGTGGTCGTCTTTCAGCCTTTCTAACCTTGGCCATGTCTCTGAGTATTACACACCTTGTGCTTTTGGGCACTCCAGTGATGTTGCAGCTCTGAAATATGGCCAAACTGGTGGCAAGTGGCATCTTGGCAGCTGCACGCTTGACTTTTCTCAGTTCATGGGCAGTTATTTTGCGCCTTGGTTTTTCCACACGCTTCTTGCGACCCTGTTGACTATTTTGAATGAAACGCTTGATTGTTCGATGATCACGCTTCAGAAGCTTTGCAATTTTAAGAGTGCTGCATCCCTCTGCAAGATATCTCACTATTTTTTACTTTTCTGAGCCTGTCAAGTCCTTCTTTTGACCCATTTTGCCAAAGGAAAGAAAGTTGCCTAATAATTATGCACACCTGATATAGGGTGTTGATGTCATTAGACCACACCCCTTCTCATTACAGAGATGCACATCACCTAATATGCTTAATTGGTAGTAGGCTTTCGAGCCTATACAGCTTGGAGTAAGACAACATGCATAAAGAGGATGATGTGGTCAAAATACCCATTTGCCTAATAATTCTGCACTCCCTGTATATATATATATATATATATATATACATACAGTATATATATATATATGTGTGTGTGTGTGTGTGTGTGCACATGTGTATTTGTGCTTTACTGTATAATACTGTACATATTTCACATTCCAGTGTTCTTCACATACAGGATAATGTTATTTTTATGGTAAATACATACTTCTATATATATCTGTATATACCTATATATTTATTCCTATAGAATAGAGTTAATTAATCATCAGTTAAAGGGATACTAAACCCAATTTTTTTTAAAGATTCAGATAGAGCATGCAATTTCAGGCAACTTTCTAATTTACTCCTATTATCAATTTGTCTTTGTTCTCTTGCTATCTTTATTTGAAAAGCAGGAATGTAAAGCTTAGGATTGGACCATTTGTGGTTCATTATAAAGATACCCAGTTTTACCAGCCAGTATCTTTATAAAGTTATAACAGTGAGTAGTAACCTGCTACTGTAGTTGTGGCCACCAATTTAACTCCTTAACGACCCCAACGTACACTTACATCGCTGGTCATGAAGAGTATTGTTGGTTATAACAGAGCGGGTCCCACTGCTCACAGTGGGACACGACTATTATACCCGCCCACCTTCCTGGTGGCAACCAGAAATAGCGAGACCGTGCTATTACTAATGCAATCCACATACAAAGATCAGCAACGTACAGGGTATGTTGCTGGCCCTTAATAAGGTGTCTACGCTAAAAATATTGCTAATAATATACTTTTACATTATAAAAACTTAAATATAATCATCATAATTCTCAGATATGGTTGCAATAAAGCATTTTAGTTTAACACATTAGAGGCGTTTTGTCACGACTTTGTGCAAAGACACAGGAATGAAATCACTTTAGAAGAGAATTTCCACACCAGACCTCAAATGCTTCTAAAACAGATCAGATTTTATATATCTCCAGCTTGAGCTGAAAATTGGATAAATCATAGTAATTATCTGACTTACTCATATACGCACGCTTGGGAAGCCATTAAGTGCAGACAAGTAGGCTAACCTGAGGAGCCTTTAGGTTTCGAAAACTAATAACTTACATAGATAGAAATTAAAATAAATAAATAAGTAAATATATATATTACATTTATATGTAGGGCTAGATAACAAGTGGAGCAATATTAGCGCTTCACTTAGTAATACCAGCGCACGCAAATATGTACTGATATTACAAGTTAGCTGCAATGTGATCGTAGCCTCGCATTCGCATTGCATGGAAGCATTGCGCTCATGAGAGCGTGCTTCTATAGGCTCCAATGAGTTAAAATAATAACCTAGTTAAAATAATTATAAAATTACCTGTAAAATAAATCCTAACCTAAGTTACAATTAAACCTAACACTACACTATCAATAAATTAATTAAATAAATTACCTACAATTACATACAATTAAATAAACTAAACTAAATTACAAAAAAAACCAAACACTAAATTACAAAAAATAAAAAAAGATTACAAGAATATTAGGCTAATTACACCTACTCTAAGCCCCCTAATAAAATAAAAAAGTCCCCCAAAATAATAAAAGTCCCTACCCTATTCTAAATTAAAAAGTAATCAGCTCTTTTGCCTGTAAAAAAAAATACAACCCCCCAACATTAAAACCCACCACCCACATACCCCTACACTAACCCAAACCCCCCTTAAATAAACCTAACACTACCCCTCTGAATATCTCCCTACCTTGAGTCGTCTTCACCCAGCCGAGTGAAAGTCTTCATCTGATGGGGCAGAAGAAGACATCCAGACCAGCAGAAGTCTTCATCCTATCCGGGCAGAAGAGGACATCCAGACCGGCAGACATCTTCATCCAAGCGGCATCTTCTATCTTCATCCATCCGGAGCGGAGCGGAGCCATCTTCTTCCAGCCGACGTGCATCCATCCTCTTCAACCGATGCCTACTTGCCGAATGAAGGTTCCTTTAAATGACGTCATCCAAGATGGCGTCCCTCGAATTCCGATTGGCTGATAGGATTCTATCAGCCAATCGGAATTAAGGTAGGAAAAGTCTGATTGGCTGATTAAATCAGCCAATCAGATTCAAGTTCAATCCGATTGGCTGATCCAATCAGCCAATCAGATTGAGCTCACATTCTATTGGCTGATCGGAACAGCCAATAGAATGCAAGCTCAATCTGATTGACTGATTGGATCAGCCAATCGGATTGAACTTGAATCTGATTGGCTGATTTAATAAGCAAATCAGATTTTTCCTACCTTAATTCCGATTGGCTGATAGAATGCTATCAGTCAATCGGAATTCGAGGGAATTATACAATCTACAGTTGTGGTTCATGCTTATACAGGAAGTGTTTATATGTGTTCCAGGTTGGATGAAACATCAGGAGATCTCCAGGTGGATTTCAGACAAAATACATATATTCCTCTCCACAAATTTTAGGAACTATTACAATACCACTTGTTCTTCCAACTGATCCATGAAAAGGCAGGCGTAGGCTGGGGCAACATTTGAACCCATTGAGGTGCCTCGCAGCTGTAGAAAAAAACTGTCATCAAAGGAAAAATAGTTATGGGTTAAAACTAACTCCAATAACTCCATGAAAAAAATAATCTGTATCTCTGAATATTTATCTGATCTAACCAAAGAGGACCAGGCACTATTTAAACCGTCAGTATGGGGAATTATAGTATAAAGACTAATAACATCCCAAGTAGCCAAAACAATGTCCTCTGGTACACCAGAAACATTTCTAATTTTATTCAAAAAATCATTAGTATCCTTTAAAAAAGACCGTCCCTGTCTTACAAGTATAGTTAAGACTTTTTCCAGGAATTTTGAAATGGGACTAAACAGGGAATCAATTGATGCCACTATAGGCCTACCAGGAGGATCATAAAGATCCTTATGAATCTTAGGTAAGACATGAAAGTTATGGCTTTTAGGATTCTGTGGATATAAATAATTAAACATTTTCTCATTAATAATACCCTCTTCAACAGCCTTACTCAAAATCTCCCTAACCCTAGACATGAAACCAGGCAAAGGATCAATATCAAGTTCCCTGTAAACCAAATGATTATTTAGTTGTCTCAAAATTTCATTTTTGTATTTAAAGGTATCCATAACAACTATGGCTCCGCCCTTGTCAGCCCCTTTGATAGTGACATCAGGGTTATTTTTTAAACTATCAAGGACAACCTTTTCAGCCATAGTTAAATTATGTCTTATACCCAAAACAGATGATTTATTAACCGACATATCAAACTCTCTATTAATCACATTAATAAAAGTGTCCACAGAATGGTTATAAACAGATGGAATAAATTGACTTTTCACATGTAGGCCAAAGTCTGATGGATCAAGACAACACATGTCTCCTTTAAGACCAGTGTCCATATTGGATTCAGATTCACCAAAAAAAGCTTTTAATTTTATTGTTCTGTATAATCGATGCAAATCCAATTGCAATTGGAATGTATTCGCTTGTTCAACAGGGCAATATGATAACCCCTTTGATAACACAGAGAGTTCCACAACAGAAAGTACCCGCTGTGGCTTCCATTGTTTTGCCCGGGGCCGATTTTGAAATCCTCCAGACATTGCCTCCTGCATAGTCAGACTCGTCACATCTGAACTTCCGGCGCTTGCGTTCCTCAACTTCCTTCTGGAACGCCGCCACACCATCTTTGGCTGTTTGAACAAGATGTTTGAAATCCTCCTCCGTCGAAGCCTTACGGAGCAACTCCTCCTGTACTTGAACTTTTTCGTCATAAGGGTGATAAGCACGTCAGCTCTAAGGAAGTGCTTGAGAATCCCTGGCACTTGTGCAGTTGCACTGCCAAAAGCTTGTACTGATGGCCAAGCTTCAACACCCGTGCACTGGCGGCATATTCCCACACCGCCTGTGTCTTTCTGGGGCCGCCACACTTTCTTTAGTTCCTGCTGTAATAACTAGCGCACTGTTAGAAGAAAATATGGACCAAGTGATGTGTCAGTTGTCTCCCAGGGACAACTTCAATAGCGTGTCTAGACCAAAGGCAGGGTGTTGTTGGTTTCTAGGTAACCAGTATGTAATGGTCAGTCTATGTTACTTTCAAAAGGTTAAAAATGCATAAACCCTTTGATAAAAATGTCACTCAGATGAAAAAACCCTAAAAAAGTAGTGAAATCACGTATAGCCAAGTATACTCAAAGACTAATCACAATGACAAACTCTAGCAAAAGTTGTTCTAAAGAAAATGCTTAAAGTTTTTTAATTAAAAATTAAAGCCTTGTACAAACAAAATTAGATTTAAACAAATGTCTTATATACATAAAACACTGTTTTTGTTTGCTTTATAACTGACTGTAAAAGTTTACCACATAACTGACACATACAATATCTGTTTACATTCTGATAATTTAGCAGCTTATCCCTTTCATATAGCAAGCACAAAATACAGGCAGTGCAAACTATTTTATACTTTTTGTTGTTGGTGGTGTTGTTTAACAATCGCTTTCCATAATAAATAATTATCCCATTGTTAGCTGAAAATAAGTTCATGTGAGGTACTGTAATTTCTACTATCTTATGAGGTCTTGGTTTGAACATGGATTCAGTATAGTAAAAATGTTCGAACCCCAGACCTCATAAACTAGTAGGCCCCTATTTAACAAAGGTTTGTCAGACCTGATCCGAGAGTGCGGATCAGGTCTGACAGAACTTGCTGAATGCAGAGAGCGATACGCTCTCCGTATTCAGCATTGCACCAGCGGCTCTTGTGAATTGCTGGTGCAACGCCGCCCCCTGCAGAAGGGGGGTGTCAATCAAGGGGGGTGTCAATCAACCTGATCGTACTCGATCTGGTTGAATTGCAGCGGTCTGTCCACCTGCTCAGAGCAGATGGACAGGTTATGGAGTAGCGGTCTTTAGACCGCTGTTTCATAACTGGTATTCTTGCAGGCTCGACAGAAACACGGGCCCTCAAGCTCCATCCTGTGCTTGATAAATGGGCCCCATAGAATTATTCTTAAACTAATGCAGACACAATGATGCAGACACAATTTTTCGTTTCCTGTATTAGTTATTAACAAATATACACCTTGAGCAAAAATTATTATTCTTTATTTTTATTATTAAAATTTGTGAGGGTGGGGTTGGAGGGGCAGCACAAAACCTAAATACACCACTAGGATTAGCATGCATGAAGACCTCGCGTAAAGTTTAAGAGTTTTAAAGAAAAATAGAAAAAGCTTTCATTCTATTGGCTGATTTGAATTTAAAAATGAAAATTAGCCAATAGGAATGAAAGGGTACCCCTATATATAAAAGGGTTACCTTGCATTCAAGGTTCAGTAAGTGGCAGGTGACCACATGAAGAGGACGCTGGATAGAAGATCAGAAAATAAGAAGAAAAGAAGATGGATGAAGATTGAAGACTACCACTGTCGCCACCAGCATGAAGATAGAAGAACTCCACTGCTGGGAGGAAGACAGAAGACCTACACTGTCAGGATGAAGACAGAAGAACTCCACCACCAGGATTAAGATAGAAGACCTCCGCTGCCGGGATGAAGATAGAAGACCTCCGCCACTTGGATGAAGATAAAAGACCTCCACCGCCGGGTTGAAGAAAGAAGACCTCCACCGCCGGGATGAAGACAGAAAATACCCGCCGCCGGGATGAAGACAGAAAACACCCACCACCGGGATGAAGACAGAAAATATCCGCCGCCAGGAAAGAAGAGGAGCACAGCAGTTGTCGATCAAGTTGGAGCCAGATTTAAATTTGTATGTATTGGGTACTTGTAAAGCGTGGCTAATCACCCGTAAGGGTCTCAAGGCGCTGCTCATTTTATCAACCTTGGAAGGATGAAAGGCTGAGTGGACCTCGCTGGGGATCAAACCTGCAACCCTTGGGTTGCTACAGAGCTCAGCCACAGTGCCTTAGCATGCTGAGCTATCTGTCCAGTTTGGTGAGTACAATCGTTGGGGTTTAGTGATGGGCTTTTTTAGGTCTTTTTTTTTGTTGTTGAATGGGGTAGTATTTTTTGTTGAAAAGGCAATGCCCTACAAAAAGCCCTTCTAAGGGCTATTGCTATAGTTTATTTTAGTGTTAGTTTAGAGTTTTTTATTTTGGAGAGGGGTTTTTCTTATGTGAGGCTTTAGTTTTAGAATAGGAATAACTGTTTTTTTATGTTTGGTAATTAGTTTTTTCAGTAATAGTAGTTTTTTTCTTTTTCTGTAATGTTATTTATTTTTATTTAATGTTATTTATTTTTATGTAATTTTATTTATTTTTATGTAATGTTAATTTTTTTTGTAATGTAATGTTAGTTTGTTTTTCGGTCAGGGGTTTAGGGGGTGTTAGATTAGGGGTGTTTACGGATTAGCTGTTCAGGGTGTTTAGAGGTTTAGTGTGTACTTTGCAATGTGGGGGTGTGGCAGTTTAGGGGTTATTAGTGTAGAGGGGTACTTTGCAATGTGGGTGTGGCGGTTTAGGGGTTAATAGTGTAGCAGGTACTTTGCGGTGGGCTATGTGGCGGTTTAGGGATTATTAGTGTAGTTTAGCTCGTCACTGGATTGGAGTGTAAAAAACACTGCAATCTCTCAATCCCGTTTACGCTTCTCGTTCTAACGATAGGGTGCCACTGCTCATAATCTGGCTCTTATTGTGTGTCTTTTGTAATGTGCCACCTAATTACTATATATACTGTGCATATATAAAGATTTATTGTGTGTGCAGACCTTTTGAAATGTAGCACATAATTACTGATATATGGGGCGCGATCCGATATACGGTGCAGGTTTTGGCGCAAGCGTGGAAACCTGCGCCGCCCGTAGTTTCAACTCGCAACTCGAGCTATCGCATATACGCCGCCGTCGGATGCTAAAGTGCCGTAAGTCGGACAAACTAGCGATGTCCAGAAATCTGCGTAAGTACAAATTTCTGGAGTTGCCAGTGACTGACGGCACTTTAGGAACTCCCGCTGCCTACAAAACTGACTAAATTATAAAATCACCCGTAACTGTCTAACACACCTCCCAAACATAGCACCACACGTATACCCCACTATCCGCAATCCCCCCTCTCACTCCAAACAATAAATATATTAACCCCTAAACCGCCGCTCCCAGACCCCGCCGCAAGCTACATTAAATGTATTACCCCCTAATCTGACCCCCTTACCCCGCCGCCAGCTACATTAACTATATTACCCCCTAATATGATCCCCCTACACCGCCGCCATCTATTTTAACTACATTACCCCCTAAACTAATCCCCCTACCCCGCCACCAGCTACATTAACTATATTACCCCCTAATCTGACCCCCCTACCCCGCCGCCAGCTACATTAACTATATTACCCCCTAATATGATCCCCCTACACCACCGCCACCTATTTTAACTACATTACCCCCTAATCTAATCCCCCTACCCCGCCGCCACCTATATTAACTATATTACCCCATAATATAATCCCGCTACCCCGCCGCCACCTTTATTAAATGTATTAAACCCCGAATCTAATCCCCCTACACCGCCGCCACCTATATTAAATATATTAACCCCTAATCTGACCCCCCTACACCGCCGCCACCTATATTAACTATATTAACCCTAATTATATTAGGGTTAATATAGTTAATATAGTTATTATATTATATATATTAACTATATTAACCCTATCTAACCCTAACACCCCTAACTTAATTATTATTGCAATAAATTGAAATAATATTAATCTTATTAACTAAAATATTCCTATTTAAAACTAAATACTTACCTATAAAATAAACCCTAAGATAGCTACAATATAATTAATAATTACTTTGTAGCTATTTTAGGGTTTATATTTATTTTACAGGTAACTTGGTATTTATTTTAACTAGGTACAATAGCTATTAAATAGTTAATAACTATGTAATAGCTACCTAGTTAAAATAATTACCAATTTACCTGTAAAATAAATCCTAACCTACAAATACACCTACACTATAAATAAATTAATAATAATAAATAAACTGCAATTATCTAAACTAAAATATAATTAAATACACTAAACTAAATTACAAAAAAAAAAACTAAATTACAAAAAATAAAAAAAGATTACAAGAATTTTAAGCTAATTACACCTAATCTAAGCCCCCTAATAAAATAACAAAGCCCCCCAAAATAAAAAATGCCCTACCCTATACTAAATTACAAAAAGTAATCAGCTCTATTACCAGCCCTTAAAAGGGCCTTTTGTGGGGCATTGCCCCAAAGTAATCAGCTCTTTTACCAGTGAAAAAAAAGAACAACCCCCCCATTACAACCCACCACCCACACACCCCTACTCTAAAACCCACCCGATCCCCCCCCTTAAAAAAAAACCCCAAGTTCTCCTTACCTGTCCTGAAGACCAGCAGAGAAGGTCCTGTTCTAGGCGGAGAAGTATTCTTCCAGGCGGCGACCTCTTCTTCTTCGAGCAACCAGCCGGCGCTGAGTGGAGGAGTTGAAGACCTAACTTAGGTTAGGATTTATTTTACAGGTAAATTGGTAATTATTTTGACTAGGTAGTTATTTATTATTAGCTATTGTACCTAGTTAAAATAAATACCAAGTTACCTGTAAAATAAATATAAACCCTAAAATAGCTACAATGTAATTATTAATTATATTGTAGCTATCTTAAGGTTTATTTTATAGGTAGTATATAGTTTTAAATAGGAATATTTTAGTTAATAAGATTAATATTATTTAGATTTATTGCAATAATAATTAAGTTAGGGGTGTTAGGGTTAGATAGGGTTAATATAGTTAATATATATAATATAATAACTATATTATCAGATTTGGGGTTAATATATTTAATATAGGTGGCGGCGGTGTAGGGGGGTCAGATTAGGGGTCAATATATTTAATATAGGTGGAGGCGGTGTAGGGGGCTCAGGTTACAAGTAAAAGAGCTGATTAATTTTGGACAATGCCCCGCAAAAGGCCCTTTTAAGGGCTGGTAATAGAGCTGGTTACTTTGGTGCAATGCCCAGCAAAAGGCCCTTTTCAGGGCTATTTGTAATTTAGTTTAGGGTAGGGGCATTTTAGTATTTTAGGGGGTAATACATTTATTATAGGTGGCGGCGGTGTAGGGGGATTAGATTAGGGGTTAATCATTTTAATATAGGTGGCGGCGAGGTAGGGGGATTAGATTAGGCGGTCATATAGTTAAAATAGGTGGCGGCGGGGTAGGGGGATTAGATTAGCGGTTAATCATTTTAATATATGTGGCGGCGGGGTAGGGGGATTAGATTAGGGGGTAATATAGTTAATGTATGTGGCGGCGGGGTAGGGGGCTCACATTAGGGGGTAATATAGTTAAAATAGGTGGCGGCGGTGTAGGGGGATCAGATTAGGGGGTAATGTAGTTAAAATAGGTGGCGGCGGGGTAGGGGGCTCACATTAGGGGGTAATAATTTTAATATAGATGGCGGCGGTGTAGGGGGATTACATTAGGGGTTAATAATTTTAATGTAGGTGGCAGCGGTGTAGGGGGATCACATTAGGGGGTTAGACATTTAATGTAGGTGTCGGCGGGGTCCAGGAGCGGCGGTTTAGGGGTTAAACACTTTATTAGGGATTGCGGCGGGGGATTGCGGTTGACAGGTAGATAGATGCGTTAGGTGTTCGGTTTTATTTTGCAGGCAGTTTAGGGAGCTACGGGGCTCCAATACTCAGTGTAAGGCTTACTACGCCTGCAATTTGTGGCAAGGTGAAAATAGTAAGATTTCTCCATTTTCGCCACGTAAGTCCTTACGCTGTATATTGGATACCAAACTGTGCTGGTTTGGTTTACCTGTCTATGGGCCAAAAAACTACGGCCAAAGGCAGAAATATACGAGCGTAACTTCTAGGTTACGCCGTATATGTGATACCAAACCAGCGCAAAATTTGGCGTCGCCAGCTTTTGCGGGCGACGCTGCATATCGGATCGGGCCCATACTGTGAATAAATAAACATTTATTATGTGTGTAGAACTTTTGTAATGCAGCACTTAATTACTGAAATATACTGTGCATTAGTGATGTCGCGAATCTAAAAATTTCGGTTCACGAATGGCGGACTCGAACTTCCGCTACTGTTCGCGAACCGGCGATCCGGGCGAACCGCAATTGACTTCAATAGGCAGGCGAACTTTAAAACCCACAGGGACTCTTTCTGGCCACAATAGGGATGGAAAAGTTGTTTCAAGGCGACTAACACCTGGACTGTGGCATGCCAGAGTGGGATCCATGCCAAAACTGTCACGGAAAATTAATATAGTTGATGGAGAGTCTGGTTTTAAGCCATAAAGGGCCTAAATCACCTAACATTCCTAAATTGTTTGGAATAACGTGCTTTAAAACATCAGGTATGATGTTGTATCGATCAGGTAGTGTAAGGGTTACCCCCGATTCACAGTGACAGAGCAAACTCCCCGTTTAACGCACCGCAAACAGTCCATTTGCACAACCACGAGATAGATAGATTTGATAGATAGATACATAGATTACATAGATCAATAGATGCAATATACATATGATAGATACAAATTACATAGATCAATAGATGCAATATACATTGGATAGATACATATTACATAGAATCAATAGATGCAATATACATTTGATAGATACGAATTACATAGATCAATAGATATAAAAAGAGAGAGAGATGCACTCAGCTGAGACAGAACAAAAGCTAGAAAAACTTCCGTGCCTGTTCATTTTTGGTTGCCACTCAGGGTGCATACTCTTTTAGCACACTATGCCCCTTCACAGAGAAAAAATATCCTGTAGCATATCAGTCTGACCCTGCCCAATGATAGTCCAGCGCCGAAATACCAGGCAATTCTTCTCTGAACAAGAGAAAACAACAACCCCAGACGATCGTTTCAGCTTTTTGTGGGCCTCGTCAGTGAGGTGCAGTCACATCCCTCTAAGGGCATGTGTGCAAGGAGTCCACGTCTGGTTTCCCCTTTTACTCTTAGGGAGACCCAAGAGCAATTTGCATAAATATAAAAAGAGAGAGAGATGCACTCAGCTGAGACAGAACAAAGCTAGAAAAACTTCCGTGTCTGTTCATTTTTGGTTGCCACTCAGGGTGCATACTCTTTTAGCACACTATGCCCCTTCACAGAGAAAAAATATCCTGTAGCATATCAGTCTGACCCTGCCCAATGACAGTCCAGCGCCGAAATACCAGGCAATTCTTCTCTGAACAAGAGAAACAACAACCCCAGACGCTCGTTTCGGCCTTCTGTGGGCCTCGTCAGTGAGGTGCAGTCGCATCCCTCTAAGGGCATGTGTGCAAGGAGTCCACGTCTGGTTTCCCCTTTTACTCTTAGGGAGACCCAAGAGCAATTTGCATAAATATAAAAAGAGAGAGAGATGCACTCAGCTGAGACAGAACAAAAGCTAGAAAAACTTCCGTGCCTGTTCATTTTTGGTTGCCACTCAGGGTGCATACTCTTTTAGCACACTATGCCCCTTCACAGAGAAAAAATATCCTGTAGCATATCAGTCTGACCCTGCCCAATGACAGTCCAGCGCCGAAATACCAGGCAATTCTTCTCTGAACAAGAGAAAACAACAACCCCAGACGATCGTTTCGGCCTTTTGTGGGCCTCGTCAGTGAGGTGCAGTTGCATCCCTCTAAGGGCATGTGTGCAAGGAGTCCACGTCTGGTTTCCCTTTTACTCTTAGGGAGACCCAAGAGCAATTTGCATAAATATAAAAAGAGAGAGAGATGCACTCAGCTGAGACAGAACAAAAGCTAGAAAAACTTCTGTGCCTGTTCATTTTTGGTTGCCACTCAGGGTGCATACTCTTTTAGCACACTATGCCCCTTCACAGAGAAAAAATATCCTGTAGCATATCAGTCTGACCCTGCCCAATGATAGTCCAGCGCCGAAATACCAGGCAATTCTTCTCTGAACAAGAGAAAACAACAACCCCAGACGATCGTTTCAGCTTTTTGTGGGCCTCGTCAGTGAGGTTCAGAGGATTATACCCATAATAGGGTCTATCTAAAGAATATACAACAGAACAAAAGAAATAGACGACAACGTAGGCAGTACAGAGGGAGTGACATAGAGCCCAAAGAGACACAAATGCAACAACAGCCTTCAAGTACCAAGAAACAAGTGACTTTTTCAGATACGGACCCTGAGTCTAATGATGAATATGAAGTACAAGAGTTTGTGGACTTTATGACAAGTGGGCCCTCATCAGATGAGGCCGAATTAACTAATGATATTGATGTGATAAATACATTAGACATACACCATAACCCACAGCCCCAACTTCCACAGGCAAAAGCAAATGAAGGCACACATAAACATAAGCAGGCTGGTAGAAATAGATATGGCAGAGTTCTTGAGAAAGATGGACACCCTAAACAAGGGGTAAACATAGAGCAGCCGCAGGTTTTTCACGAGGCCGCAGCCGGACAGGGTGGGGGCGGAAGGGGGAGAGGTGGGATACTCAGATCTCAAACGATGCAGGGAGGAGAGCAGCCCCAGGCTCAGAGGGAGAGGTACACATTAAGGAGAGGGAAGAAGAACAAATACAGAGTTTAAAAATAATAAACTTATCAAGTGTCACATTAGAAGAATCAGAGTTAGAAGTACTTAGGTTGGGTCTTAATTTTGTACCCTCAGTAGATTTTGACGTGTTCGAGACTTTGCTTGATGTGAACAGATTGGTTCGCAAATTAACATTAAAAAAGTTTTTCAATACAGAATTGGTAGAGTCAGATGCTGCACAGACTAAAATCAATGTTGATAGACGGGAGGAGAATGATTACTTTCAGGTTAAGGATGCAGTGGATTTTTTATCTCTGTACCAGTTGGAAAAGGATAGTAACATACATGATAACATCAAAAACTCACACATAGGCTATAGACCCAAGTCTACATTTTACCCCACTAGAAATCGAGGGAATATATTAGAACAATTTCACAAGAGAGTGGAGGAAGACTTAGTGATATTGAAGTCACAGGGAAAAAGCCATAGAGAGAACCTTACAGCCAAACAGAAGGCCGGCCTAAAACTTCTGAAACAAAGGGTTGATGTGGTAATAAAAAATTCGGACAAGGGAGGCTCCATTGTAATTATGGATAGAAGCTCCTATATCCAAGAGGCGTTGAGACAACTCAATGATGAGGAGGTGTACCTTGTATTACGGGGGAACCCGGTTTTGTCCTTCCAAAAAGAGATGAGGAGTTTGCTGGATGACGGGCTGGAGCTTGGGATAATAGATCCGGATACCTTTGATTACTTAATGGTGGAGGAGCCGGTTACCCCGATCTTCCACCATTTGCCAAAGGTGCATAAGACATTGGAGGATGTCAAGGGACGTCCTATAGTGTCTGGTATAGGGTCCCTCTTTGAGAACCTGTCTAACTGGATAGAATCTCTGCTCCAGCCCGTCGTCTGGAAACTGCCATCATTTCTAAGAGATACCAAGCACCTGTTAAATTTAACAGAAGAATTGGTTTGGGAGCCAAATTATAACTGGCTCACCATAGACGTGGTGGGACTTTATTCAGCTATCCCCCACAAGGAGGGCCTTGAAGCTGTTAAATATATGTTAGACAGCTTCAGTGATTACGACACCAACCTTAAAAGCTATATTTTGCGAACGCTCCAATTTTTACTAACTCACAATTATTTTGAGTTTAACGGCTTGTATTACCTGCAGAGACGTGGGACAGCCATGGGGGCAAAATTTGCCCCGGCCTTTGCAAACATCTATATGGGCTGGTGGGAGCTGTCCCACGTCTATGCAGATGACAATCCCTTCAGAGACTCAATTGTAGCATACAAGCGCTACATTGACGATTTGATAATGGTTTGGTCAGGTACGGAAGCAGAGAGTGTATCCTTTATGGAATACCTAAACTGCAATAGAGCTGGTTTGCAGTTTACTTATGCCTTTGATGTCAAGAAAGTACCATACCTAGATGTGGAATTGGAAGGTGACAGAGCAGAGAGAGCAGTAATATCCACCCTGTATGTAAAACCAATTACGGCTAATGCATTTCTGCATGCAAAGAGCTGTCATCCACGCCATATGAATTATGGAGTGGCAAAGGGACAATTCATAAGGCTGAAACGCAACTGCTCTAGAGAAACAGATTACCAAGTAGAAAGCAAGTTGTTATGGAAAAAACTTAAAGCCAGGGGTTACCCGGATGGGCCTTTGAGAAAGGCTTATTTTGATGTACAAAAAATCTCTAGGGAAGATCTACTAAAGCCAAAAGCATCAGGTGATTGTACAAAAAGACAAAGTGAGATTACATTTGTGACAAACTACTCAAATCAGTACAGGGAGGTTTGCGAGATTATTAGGAAAAATTTGCCAATCTTAAGGGCAGACGAAGCATTGAAAGGAGTGATAGATAAAGGTTGCCAATTTGTTTCAAAAAGAAACTTAACAATAGGCAACATTGTGTCACCCAGCGCCCTTAGGAAATTACAGAAGGAAAGTAGCTGGCTTAGCTGTAAGGGACACTATAAATGTGGTTCACATGGCTGCACTGCATGTGGATATACCACCAGTGGCAAGGTGTTTCAGTCATGCTATACGCAACGAGTTTTTGATTGTAACTATTGTACCAACTGTCGTTCTGAATTTGCAATTTATGCAATTACCTGTACATTCTGTCAGAAACAGTATATAGGGTGCACGACACGAGAGACACGTGAACGGATACGTGAACATTTGAATGACATTGAGAAAGGGAGGACAGCAACAGGGGCATCTAAGCATTTTATCTATGAACATGGAGGTAGTGTTAAAACATTTACCTGGATGATTATAGATATTATTAAAAACAAACCTAGAGGAGGCAATAGAGTAAAGGAGCTATATAAAAAGGAGGCTTTTTGGATTTTCAAATTGAACACACGAATGCCGAAAGGCCTAAATATCGAGACTGATCTCATTAATCACTGGCAATAATATATTGAAAATCTAATATACAGCAAAGATATTGTGTTCCATTTGTACTTTCCTAACTGCACCATAACTATGCCCCAAAAGAATAGACAAAAGCATTTCTCTAAGGATAACATAATAAATATCACTGGTAATAACCAGGAGGGAATAGAATATGCCCCCACCTCTGATACCTGACTAGCAAATCTGTATGTTAAATCCACAATAATATTATCAACAATGGGGATCATGTGTGTATTAATACCAAGATACATACAAAAGATGTGTTTTGTCAAACTATGGAAATAGAAGTAATGAGAGTAGGAAGACATAATGCCGAAGATAGCAATGGTAATTACTAAAATAAAAGCAATTAATGTTAATTCTTTTAGAAATATTGACAACTACTGCAAAGGAATAGTGCATAAAAATTATCTTATCTAATATTGTGCATAAAAAAGGAATTGTGCATAAAAGTTATCTTATCTAACATTACTAAATAGAATATCAATCGGTTATTGTAATAATAAAATATTATTTAGGTGAGCACTAACAAGTAACCAGTATCCTCAGACAAAATAGGGAAAAGGAGCTAGAAACATTTAACACAGACAACCAATCAACACAAAGGGAGTGAAATAAAAGACACCAATTGGTTATGACAAGTAGAGTCTATGATTAAGGCTAATTAAAGCCGAAACATGTTAGACATGTCTATCAGGAGTGTGCTGTGTTTTTATTAATATGCCTTGTTTTAAGAAGAAGTAATAAAGTAATTTTTAAGTTTTACACCTGTGCCGTTTTCCTTTGGTGATTGGCACATCCCTCTAAGGGCATGTGTGCAAGGAGTCCACGTCTGGTTTCCCCTTTTACTCTTAGGGAGACCCAAGAGCAATTTGCATAAATATAAAAAGAGAGAGAGATGCACTCAGCTGAGACAGAACAAAAGCTAGAAAAACTTCCGTGCCTGTTCATTTTTGGTTGCCACTCAGGGTGCATACTCTTTTAGCACACTATGCCCCTTCACAGAGAAAAAATATCCTGTAGCATATCAGTCTGACCCTGCCCAATAACAGTCCAGCGCCGAAATACCAGGCAATTCTTCTCTGAACAAGAGAAACAACAACCCCAGACGCTCGTTTCGGCCTTCTGTGGGCCTCGTCAGTGAGGTGCAGTCGCATCCCTCTAAGGGCATGTGTGCAAGGAGTCCACGTCTGGTTTCCCCTTTTACTCTTAGGGAGACCCAAGAGCAATTTGCATAAATATAAAAAGAGAGAGAGATGCACTCAGCTGAGACAGAACAAAAGCTAGAAAAACTTCCGTGCCTGTTCATTTTTGGTTGCCACTCAGGGTGCATACTCTTTTAGCACACTATGCCCCTTCACAGAGAAAAAATATCCTGTAGCATATCAGTCTGACCCTGCCCAATGACAGTCCAGCGCCGAAATACCAGGCAATTCTTCTCTGAACAAGAGAAAACAACAACCCCAGACGATCGTTTCGGCCTTTTGTGGGCCTCGTCAGTGAGGTGCAGTTGCATCCCTCTAAGGGCATGTGTGCAAGGAGTCCACGTCTGGTTTCCCCTTTTACTCTTAGGGAGACCCAAGAGCAATTTGCATAAATATAAAAAGAGAGAGAGATGCACTCAGCTGAGACAGAACAAAAGCTAGAAAAACTTCCGTGCCTGTTCATTTTTGGTTGCCACTCAGGGTGCATACTCTTTTAGCACCGAGAGGCCGAAACGTAGTCTGGGGTTTGTTGTTTGTCTTGTTCAGAGAAGAATTGCCTGGTATTTCGGTGCTGGACTGTCATTGGGCAGGATCAGACTGATATGCTACAGGATATTTTTTCTCTGTGAAAAGGCATAGTGTGCAAAATGAGACTGCACCCTGAGTGGCACTGGCCTTGTGGACAAGCACAGAAGTTTTTCTAGCTATTGTTCTGTCTCAGTGAGTGCGTCTCTCTATTCTCTTGATTTTATGTAAATTGCTCTTAGGTCTCCCTAAGAGTAAAAGGGGGAAACCAGACGTTGGACTCCTTGCACACATGCCCTAGAGATATGCAACTGCACCTCACTGACGAGGCCCAAGAGAGGCCGAAACGTACGTCTGGGGTTTGTTGTTTGTCTTGTTCAGAGAAGAATTGCCTGGTATTTCGGTGCTGGACTGTCATTGGGCAGGATCAGACTGATATGCTACAGGATATTTTTACTCTGTGAAAAGGCATAGTGTGCAAAATGAGACTGCACCCTGAGTGGCACTGGCCTTGTGGACAAGCACGGAAGTTTTTCTAGCTATTGTTCTGTCTCAGTGAGTGCGTCTCTCTATTCTCTTGATTTTATAGATCAATAGATGCAATATACATTTGATAGATACGAATTACATAGATCAATAGATGCAATATACATTTGATAGATACGATTTACATAGATCAATAGATGCAATATACATTTGATATATACAAATTACATAAATCAATAGATGCATTATACATTTGATAGATACGATTGATAGTTAGATAGATTTGATAGATAAATAGATTGATTTGATAGCTATATAATTTCCCAGACAGAGAATTACAAGACGTGCGGTCTGAGACTCATGGTAAGTTTCCCAGAGGCAGTTGCGGCGCCAGGGGACATGTATATGGCATGGATTTTCGGAACCGGGAGATGGAAAAAGATGCTTGGTCGGTCGTCCTGGTTCAAATTTGGGGCACTGCGCGTGCAATCTATTGTGCCACCAGATATGAGTGGTGTGTAAAGTAGTACTATTCTTAGCAGTTTAATACCTGTTACCTTATACCTTGTATATGGCATGGATTTTATGAACCGGGAGATGGAAAAAGATGTTTGGTCGGTCCTCCTACTTCAAATTTGGCCGAAACACAAGTAGCTGTCACAAAACAGTCCAGCCACGAGATAGATAGATTTGATAGATACATAGATTACATAGATCAATAGATGCAATATACATTTGATAGATACGAATTACATAGATCAATAGATGCAATATACATTTGATAGATACGAATTACATAGATCAAAAGATGCAATATACATTTGATAGATACAAATTACATAGATCAAAAGATGCAACATACATTTGATAGAAACGAATTACATAGATCAATAGATGCAATATACATTTGATAGATACAAATTACATAGATCAATAGATACAATATACATTTGATAGATACAAATTACATAGATCAAAAGATAGATACGAATTAAATAGATATGAATTACATAGATCAATAGATGCAATATACATTTGATAGATACGAATTACATAGATCAAAAGATGCAATATACATTTGATAGATACAAATTACATAGATCAAAAGATGCAATATACATTTGATAGAAACGAATTACATAGATCAATAGATGCAATATACATTTGATAGATACGAATTACATAGATCAATAGATACAATATACATTTGATAGATACAAATTACATAGATCAAAAGATGCAATATACATTTGATAGATACGAATTACATAGATCGATAGATGCAATATACATTTGATAGATACGAATTACATAGATCAATAGATGCAATATACATTTGATAGATACAAATTACATAGATCAATAGATGCAATATACATTTGATAGATACGATTTACATAGATCAATAGATGCAATATACATTTGATAGATACAAATTACATAGATCAATAGATGCAATATATATTTGATAGATACGATTGATAGTTAGATAGAATTGATAGATATATAATTTCCCTGACAGAGAATTACAAGACATGCGTCTGTGACCCATGGTAAGGTTCCCAGAGGCAGTTGCTCCGCCAAGGGACTTGTATATGGCATGGATTTTCGGAACCGGAAGATGGAAAAAGATGCTTGGTCGGTCCTCCTGCTTCAAATTTGGGGCACTGCGCGTGCAATCTATTGTGCTACCAGATATGAGTGGTGTGTTAAGTAGTACTATTCTTAGCAGTTTAATACCTGTTAGTCCCCCTATCGGGGGAGATGTATATGGCATGGATTTTAGGAACCAGGAAATGGAAAAAGATGCTTGGTCGATCCTCCTACTTCAAATTTGGCCGAAACACAAGTGGCTGTCACAAAACAGTCCGGCCACGAGATAGATAGATTTGATAGATAGATACATAGATTACATAGATCAATAGATGCAATATACATTGGATAGATACATATTACATAGAATCAATAGATGCAATATACATTTGATAGATACGAATTACATAGATCAATAGATGCAATATACATATGATAGATACGAATTACATAGATCAATAGATGCAATAAACACTTGATAGATACGAATTACATAGATCAATAGATGCAATATACATTTGATAGATACGAATTACATAGATCAAAAGATGCAATATACATTTGATAGATACGAATTACATAGATCAATAGATGCAATATACATTTGATAGATACGATTTAAATAGATCAATAGATGCAATATACATTTGATAGATACGAATTACATAGATCAATAGATGGAATATACATTTGATAGATACGAATTACATAGATCAATAGATACGAATTACATAGATCAATAGATGCAATATACATTTGATAAATACGATTTAAATAGATCAATAGATGCAATATACATTTAATAGATACGAATTACATAGATCAATAGATGCAATATACATTTGATAGATACAATTTACATAGATCAATAGATGCAATATACATTTGATATATACGAATTACATAGATCAATAGATGCAATATACATTTGATAGATACGATTGATAGTTAGATAGATTTGATAGATAGATAAATAGATAGATTTGATAGCTATATAATTTCCCAGACAGAGAATTACAAGACGTGCGGTCTGAGACCCATGGTAAGGTTCCCAGAGGAAGATACGAATTACATAGATCAATAGATGCAATATACATTTGATAGATACGATTTAAATAGATCAATAGATGCAATATACATTTGATAGATACAAATTACATAGATCAATAGATGCAATATACATTTGATAGATGCGAATTACATAGATCAATAGATACGAATTACATAGATCAATAGATGCAATATACATTTGATAGATATGATTTACATAGATCAATAGATGCAATATACATTTGATATATACGAATTACATAGATCAATAGATGCAATATACATTTGATAGATACGATTGATAGTTAGATAGATTTGATAGATAGATAAATAGATAGATTTGATAGCTATATAATTTCCCAGACAGAGAATTACAAGACATGCGGTCTGAGACCCATGGTAAGGTTCCCAGAGGAAGATACGAATTACATAGATCAATAGATGCAATATACATTTGATAGATACGATTGATAGTTAGATAGATTTGATAGAAAGATAAATAGATAGATTTGATAGCTATATAATTTCCCAGACAGAGAATTACAAGACGTGCGCTCTGAGAGCCATGGTAAGGTTCCCAGAGGAAGATACGGATTACATAGATCAATAGATGCAATATACATTTGATAGATACGATTTAAATAGATCAATAGATGCAATATACATTTGATAGATACGAATTACATAGATCAATAGATGCAATATACATTTGATAGATACGAATTGCATAGATCAATAGATGCAATATACATTTGATAGATACAAATTACATAGATCATTAGATGCAATATACATTTGATATATACGAATTACATAGATCAAAAGATGCAATATACATTTGATAGTTACGAATTACATAGATCAATAGATGCAATATACATTTGATAGATACGAATTCCATAGATCAATAGATGCAATATACATTTGATAGATACGAATTCCATAGATCAATAGATGCAACATACATTTGATAGATACGTATTCCATAGATCAAAAGATGCAATACACATTTGAGAGATACGAATTACATAGATCAATAGATGCAATATACATTTGATAGATACGAATTACATAGATCAATATATGCAATATACATTTGATAGATACAAATTACATAGATTAATAGATGCAATATACATTTGATAGATACAAATTACATAGATCAATAGATGCAATATACATTTGATAGATACGAATTGCATAGATCAATAGATGCAATATACATTTGATAGATACAAATTACATAGATCAATAGATGCAATATACATTTGATAGATACGATTGATAGTTAGCTAGATTTGATAGATATATAATTTCCCAGACAGAGAATTACAAAGACGTGCCGGCTGGGACCCATGGTAAGGTTACTTCCTTTTGCACAATCGAGTACAGGTTGGGGTATATTGCATCGATTGATCTATGTAATCTATGTATCTATCTATCTATCAAATCTATTGATCTCGTGGTTGTGCAAATGGACTGTTTGCAGTTGTTTACGGTGCGTTAAACGGGGAGTTTGGTCTGTCACTGTGAAGTGGGCGTAACCCTTACACTACCTGATCGATACAACATCATACCTGATGTTTTAAAGCACGTTATTCAAAACAATTTAGGAATGTTAGGTGATTTATGCGCTTTATGGCTTAAAACCAGACTCTGCATCAACTATGTAATTTTCCATGGGAGTTTTGCCATGGATCCCCCTCCAGCATGCCACAGTCCAGGTGTTAGTCCCCTTGAAACAACTTTTCCATCACTATTGCGGCCAGAAAGAGTCCCTGTTGGGTTAAAAATTTGCCTGTCCATTGAAGTCTATGGCGGTTCGCCCGGTTCATCGGTTCGCGAAAACATTTGCCGAAATTCACATTCGCCGTTCGCGAACGCAAAATTTTAGGTTCGCGACATCACTACCCTCAAAAGGGCACGACAGCATGAAAGACCCATATGCCATGACTTCCTTTTGCACAATCGAGTACAGGTATGGCATCGATTTTAGGTACCCGGAGATAATTTTTAGGAACCGTGAGATGGAAAAAGATGCTTGGACACCCAGTACAGATCGTTCTCCTCCAGCCTTTTTATATGAGGGTCCCCAACCCTCAACATGCACGACAGCATGAAATACCCCATATGCCATGACTTCCTTTTGCACAATCGAGTACAGGTATGGCATCGATTTTAGGAACCCGGAGATCATTTTTAGGAACCGGGAGATGGAAAAAGATGCTTGGACACCCAGTACAGGTCGTTCTCCTTCAGCCTTTTTATATGAGGGTCCCCGACCCTCAACAGGCACGACAGCACGAAAGACCCCATATTCCATGACTTCCTTTTTCACAATCAAGTACAGGTATGGCATTGATTTTAGGAACCCGGAGATAATTTTTAGGAACCAGGAGATGGAAAAAGATGCTTGGACACCCAGTACAGATCGTTCTCCTCCAGCCTTTTTATATGAGGGTCCCCAACCCTCAACATGCACGACAGCATGAAATACCCCATATGCCATGACTTCCTTTTGCACAATCGAGTACAGGTATGGCATCGATTTTAGGAACCCGGAGATCATTTTTAGGAACCGGGAGATGGAAAAAGATGCTTGGACACCCAGTACAGGTCGTTCTCCTTCAGCCTTTTTATATGAGGGTCCCCGACCCTCAACAGGCACGACAGCACGAAAGACCCCATATTCCATGACTTCCTTTTTCACAATCAAGTACAGGTATGGCATTGATTTTAGGAACCCGGAGATAATTTTTAGGAACCAGGAGATGGAAAAAGATGCTTGGACACCCAGTACAGGTCATTCTCCTTCAGCCTTTTTATACGAGGGTCCCCAACCCTCAACATGCACAACAGCATGAAAGACCCCATATGCCATGACTTCCTTTTGCACAATCGGGTACAGGTATGGCATCGATTTTAGGAACCTGGAGATAATTTTTAGGAACCGGGAGATGGAAAAAGATGCTTGGACACCCAGTACAGGTCGTTTTCCTTCAGCCTTTTTATAAGAAGGTCCCCGACCTTCAACAGGCACGACAGCATGAAAGACCCTATATGCCATGACTTCCTTTTGCACAATCGAGTACAGGTATGGCATCGATTTTAGGAACCCAGAGATATTTTTTAGGAACCGGGAGATGGAAAAAGATGCTTGGACACCCAGTACATGTCGTTCTCCTTCAGCCTTTTTATACGAGGGTCCCCGACCCTCAACAGGCATGACAGCATGAAAGACCCCATATGCCATGACTTCCTTTTGAACAATCGAGTACAGGTATGGCATCGTTTTTAGGAACCCGGAGATAATTTTTAGGAACCGGGAGATGGAAAAAGATGCTTGGTCGGTCCTCCTACTTCAAATTTGGGGCACTGCGCGTTCAATCTACTGTGCTACCAGATATGAGTGGTTTGTTAAGTAGTACTATTCTTAGCAGTTTAATCCCTGTTATGTGCCTTTTTTTTTTGTTTGGGTTTTGTAGCCACAGTGCAGCACCAGAGGCCAGAAAAATTAGGCATGTACACATGCCTGAAAAATTAGGTATTGTTGCAGCCGCTGCTGTAGCAGCGTCCAGAAAGATTGATGTTTGTTTGACAGTTAGAAAGTGCCCTAAAACATTACGGCTTGAACCCTAGTTGTTGATGGATAAGTCACGCAAGTCATCCGGCATTCGAAGATAAAATACAGCAGCGTGTTTACCATTTTTAGCCCAAGGCAGCTCATCTCATCAGGCCTTTTTTACTCAAATGTATCGCCCAATGTCAGTCCCTTTGGGATCCATCCCTCATTCATTTTAATAAAGGTGAGATAATCAAGACTTTTTTGACCTAGACGACTTCTCTTCTCAGTGACAATACCTCCAGCTGCACTGAAGGTCCTTTCTGACAGGACACTTGAAGCGGGGCAGGCCAGAAGTTTGATTGCAAATTGGGATAGCTCAGGCCACAGGTCAAGCCTGCACACCCAGTAGTCAAGGGGTCCATCGCTCCTCAGAGTGTCGAGATCCGCAGTTAATGCGAGGTAGTCTGCTACCTGTCGGTTGAGTTGTTCTCTGAAGCTGGATCCCGAAGGGCTGTGGCGATGCATAGGAGTTAAAAAGGTCCACATGTCCTCCATCAACAACATGTCTGGAAAGCGTCCTGTCGTTGTCGGCGTGGTCGTGGGAGGAGGAGGATTACTTTCATCTCTTCCCCTGTTAGATTCCCTTTGTGCTGTGACATCACCCTTAAATGCTGTTTAAAGCATACTTTTTAATTTATTTTTGAACTGCTTGTTCCTTTCCGAATTGCGGGAATTTGGTAACATTTCAGTCACTTTATGCTTATACCGGGGGTCTAGTATTGTGGACACCCAGTACAGTTCGTTCTCCTTCAGCTTTTTTATACGAGTGTCCCTCAACAGGCACTACAGCATGAAAGACCCCATTTGCACAAGGTTGGATGCCGAGCTACTCATATCCCATTCCTCGTCCTCACTGATCTCACTGAATGTATCTTCTTCCCCCCAGCCATGTACAACACCATGGGTACCAGAAAGGTGACAACAATGAGCACCCTGTTATGCCTGTTGTGCTTGGTCTTCCTCCTCCTCCTCCTCCTCCTCAAAGCCACATTCCTCCTCTGACTCCTCTTCCTCACAATCCTCTTCTTGCGTTGCCACTGGTCCAGCAAGCAATGCTGATAAGGCTGTTTCTGGTGGTGATGTTGACCACAACTCTTCCTCTTCACGCTCATCTACGGCCTGATCCAGCACTGTTCACAGGGCACGCTCCAGGAAGAAAACAAATGGTATGATGTCGCTGATGGTGCCTTCGGTGTGACTGACTAGGTTTGTCACCTCCTCAAAAGGACGCATGAGCTTACAGGCATTGTGCATGAGCGTCCAGTAATGTGGCAAAAAATCCCCAGCTCCCCAGAGGCTGTCCTAGCACCCCGGTCATACAAATATTCGTTAAAAGCTTTTTCTTGTTGGAGCAGGCAGTCAAACATTAGGAGTTTTGAATTTCAACGTGTCGGGATGTCGCATATCAAGCGCCTCACTGGCAGGTTGTTTCGCCGCTGGATATTTGACAAGTGCGCCATGGCCGTGTAGGAACGCCTGAAATGGCCACACACCTTCCTGGCCTGCTTCAGGACGTCCTGTAAGCCTGGGTACTTATGCACAAGTACTTATACACACATGTGCTGCTGCGGTGTGACTCTCGGATTTCAGGCAAGTCAACCCCAAGACGGCGTGACACTGCCGTATCCGGGATGTTGAATAGTACCTGGGGAGCTGGAGCAATACGCAGCAGCAGAAGAGGACTCAGCCGAGGAAGAGGTTATGGAAGAGGATGGAGTAGGAGGAGTAGAGGAGGTAGCAGCAGGCCTGCCTGCAAGTCGTGGCGGTGCCACCAACTCCTCTGCAGAGCCACACATTCAATGCTTGTCAGCCGTCAGCAGGTTTACCCAATGCGCAGTGTAGGTGATATACCTGCCCTGACCATGCTTTGCAGACCAGCTATCAGTGGTCAGATGGACCCTTGCCCCAACGCTGTGTGCCAGACATGCCATTACTTCCTTTCACACAATCGAGTACAGGTTGGGGATTGCCTTTTGTGAAAAGATATTTCAGCCGGGTACCTTCCACTGCGGTGTCCCAATAGATACAAATTTTTGAACGCCTCAGACTCCACCAGCTTGTATGGTAAAAGCTGGTGGGCTAAGAGTTCAGACAAGCCAGCTGTCAGACGCCGGGCAAGGGGGTGACTTTGGGAAATTGGCTTCTTACACTCAAACATGTCCTTGACAGACACATGACTGTGGGCAGATGACCAGGAACTGCTACGTAAGAGAGACTGAGTGGCGGATGGTTGAGAGGGGGCAAGGAGTACAGCAGTGGTTGACGTGGCTGAAGATGCTGGACCAGGAGGAGGATGGCGGCTTTGAGTTTGTGTGCCATCCTCCTCCTGTCTGTCTGACTGGGCCACTATCTCCTTGCGACGACCTTCCCCTGCTTCCAACTCGTCTCCTCTTCCTCCTCTCTGTCTCCCCATCTGAACTTTCCCCCTCTTCTTCTTCTCTTCTAGCGGGCACCCACGTGACATCCATGGACGCATCATCATCAACCGCTTCACCTTTATCTGACAAATCAGCAAAGGAAGCAGCAGCGGGTACAACATCACACCGTACGTCCATGTCTGTAATGCTGCCTTACTGAGACATATCACTGTTATCTACATCCTCTGTCAATGATGGTTGCGCATCACTCATTTCTTCCAACTGATGTGTCAACAATAACTCCTCTGACAGATCAAGTGAAGTGGCTGTGGTGCTAGTGTTGGTGGTGGTGGCAGGCGGGCGAGTGGCACTGGTCACTTGAGAGGTGCCCGAAGCTAAGCTTGAGGTGCATGGTGCATCAAGTTTCTGAGCGGAAGCTGTAGAAGATTGGGTGTCCTGTGTTAGCCAGTCAACTAGGTCCTTCTCAGAACTTTTCACATTCATGGCACGTGGCCTCTGAACACTGTGCATTATTGTAGGGTCAAAGGGAATCACAGCACCATGACCACGACGGCACTTGCGGGGTGGCCTGCCTCTGCCTGTCATTTTTTTTTTAAATGTAGACTTACACTACTATTAAACAAAATATGAGTGGTGCCACTGGGCAAGTGGGCACAGTATACGCTGTGAGCCTGACACAAAAAAGCAGACTGATGTTTCACAATCCAAAAAGTTTTTTTTTTTTAAATGTACACTTACACTACTATTAAACAAGATATGAGGAGTGGTGGCACTGGGCAAGTGGGCACATTATACGCTGTGAGCCTGACACAAAAAGCAGTCTGATGTTTCACAGTCAAAAATGTTTATTTTTAAAAATTTTAAACTACTGTTACAACAAATATGAGTGGTGCCACTAACTTGGCAAGTGGGCCTGGCACACACGCTGGCAGGAAGGCAACTTCAATTAGATTACACTAGCAGACTGATGTTTCACAGTCAAAAAAGTTTTTTTTTTAAATATTTACACTACTGTTACAACAAATATGAGTGGTGGCACTAACTTGGCAAGTGGGCCTGGCACACACGCTGGCAGGCAGGCAACTGCAATTAGATTACACTAGCAGACTGATGTTTCACAGTCAAAAAAGTTTTTTTTAAAAATATTTACACTACTGTTATAACAAATATGATTGATGGCACTAGTTGGCAAGTGGGCCTGGCACACACGCTGGCAGGCAGGCAACTGCAATTAGATTACACTAGCTGACTGATGTTTCACACTCAAAAAAGTTTTTTTTTAAAATATTTACACTACTGTTACAACAAATATGAGTGGTGGCACTAACTTGGCAAGTGGGCCTGGCACACACGCTGGCAGGCAGGCAACTGCAATTAGATTACACTAGCTGACTGATGTTTCACAGTCAAATTTTTTTTTTAAATATTTACACTACTGTTACAACAAATATGAGTGGTGGCACTAACTTGGCAAGTGGGCCTGGCACACACGCTGGCAGGCAGGCAACTTCAGTTAGATTACACTAGCAGACTGATGTTTCACAGTCAAATAAGTTTTTTTTTTAAATATTTACACTACTGTTACAACAGATATGAGTGGTGGCACTAACTTGGCAAGTGGGCCTGGCACACACGCTGGCAGGCAGGCAACTTCAATTAGATTACACTAGCAGACTGATGTTTCACAGTCAAAAAAGTTTTTTTTTCAATATTTACAATACTGTTACAACAGATATGAGTGGTGGCACTAGTTGGCAAGTGGGCCTGGCACACACGCTGGCAGGCAGGCAACTGTAATTAGATTACACTAGCAGACTGATGTTTCACAGTCAAAAAAGTTTTTTTTTTTTAAATATTTACACTACTGTTATAACAAATATGGTTGGTGGCACTAGTTGGCAAGTGGGCCTGGCACACATGCTGGAAGGCAGGCAACTGCAATTAGATTACATGAGCTGACTGATGTTTCACAGTCAAAAAAGTTTTTTTTTATAAATATGTACACTACTGTTACAACAAATATGAGTGGTGCCACTAACTGGGCAAGTGAGCCTGGCACACACGCTGGCAGGCAGGTAACTTCAATTAGATTACACTAGCAGACTGATGTTTCACAGTCAAAAAAGTTTTTTTTTAAATATTTACAATACTGTTATAACAAATATGATTGGTGGAACTAGTTGGCAAGTGGTCCTGGCACACACGCTGGCAGGCAGGCAACTGCAATTAAATAACACTAGAAGACTGATTTTTTCCACTAATGTTACAACAGATATGAGTGGTGGCACTGAGGATGGAAGTAGGCACAGTATATGCTGTGAGCCTGACACACAGGCTGGCACTAGTGGCAGGCTGGCCTGGCAACTACAATTAAATAACACTAGCAGACTGACGTAAAAGTTTTTTTTTTTTTTAAATTACACTAATGTTACAACAGATATGAGTGGTGGCACTGAGGATGGAAGTAGACACAGTATATGCTGTGAGCCTGACACACAGGCTGGCACTAGTGGCAGGCTGGCCTGGCAACTACAATTAAATAACACTAGCAGACTGATGTAAAAGTTTTTTTTTAAAAAAAAAGTTACACTAATGTTACAACAGATATGAGTGGTAGCACTGAGGAAGTAGGCACAGTATATGCTGTGTGCCTGACACACAGGCTGGCACTAGTGGCAGGCTGGCCTGGCAACTAAAATTAAATAACCCTAGCAGACTGATATAAAAGTTTTTTTTAAAAAAAATTACACTAATGTTACAACAGATATGAATGGTGGCACTGAGGATGGAAGTAGGCACAGTATATGCTGTGAGCCTGACACACAGGCTGGCACTAGTGGCAGGCTGGCCTGGCAACTAAAATTAAATAACCCTAGCAGACTGATGTAAAAGGTTTTTTTAAAAAAAAAAAATTACACTAATATTACAACAGATATGAGTGGTGGCACTGAGGAAGTAGGCACAGTATATGCTGTGAGCCTGACACACAGCCTGGCACTAGTGGCAGGCTGGCCTGGCAACTAAAATTAAAAAACACTAGCAGACTGATGTAAAAGTTTTTTTTAAAAAAAAGTTACACTAATGTTACAACAGATATGAGTGGTGGCAATGAGGATGGAAGTAGGCACAGTATATAATACACTCCAAGGAGGAGAGCGCAGTCTGTCAAAAGAAAAGAGAGACTCCAATAGTGCAATATTGTATGATACAAACAATATTTATTCCACACAAAAATGTGCCAAATACTCACAATATCTGGCAATACAGCTTTCACATAAAGGTTTCTTTAAAATGTATCCAATACAATGAATCCGTGATTCAGCTTGCACACTCTAGATTGTCAGGTCGACGATCACCCCGGTCGGCGTATGATGTCACCACCCGACTCCAGCTGACAATCTAGAGTGTGCAAGCTGAATCACGGATTCATTGAATACATTTTAAAGAAACCTTTATGTGAAAGCTGTATTGCCAGATAATGTGAGTATTTGGCACATTTTTGTGTGGAATAAATATTGTTTGTATCATACGATAATGCACTATTGGAGTCCCTCTTTTCTTTTGACAGACTGCGCTCTCCTCCTTGGAGTGTATTGTGTTGTGTAGCTGAAAGACAAGCAGTGTGTCTGGAGTAGCAGCATTTTGAAAATTGAAAGGAGCCGGCTGGGAATCTCTTAATAATCAGTAAGACTGTACAATCTTTACTTTTTGTTTTTCTTCAATCAAGGTCTTCTGGTTTTTATACTAACAGGACTAACGTTTCAAATTGGACTACCTAATACTGTTAATCTAATACTCTCATACTGTATGCCTAATATTAATTTATTGGAATACTAGTATATTTTTTATATATTCATGTACCTACACCAGTACAGAACATTTGGTTATATAGGGTATATGAGGGGTTAGAGGTTTGATTAAGTATACTGATTTGAGGTTATTGCGTATTGAATTAGATATATCATATATATATATATATATATATATATATATATATATATATATATACACACATACACATTCATTTGTGTTTACTTTCCCTATAGTTGGATTATACGGTATAGTTGGATTATACGGATACTGGAGTGATTGTAGCGCTGATTTTTTGTGGTTGTATTGGTAGGCACAGTATATGCTTTGAGCCTGACACACAGGCTGGCACTAGTGGCTGGCTGGCCTGGCAACTAAAATTAAATAACACTAGCAGACTGATGTAAAAGTTTTTTTTAAAAAAATTTACACTAATGTTACAACAGATATGAGTGGTGGCACTGAGGATGGAAGTAGGCACAGTATATGCTTTGAGCCTGACACACAGGCTGGCACTAGTGGCTGGCTGGCCTGGCAACTAAAATTAAATAACACTAGCAGACTGATGTAAAAGTTTTTTTAAAAACAAATTTACACTAATGTTACACCAGATATAAGTGGTGGCACTGAGGCTGGCAGTGGCAGGCTGGCCTGGCAATTGAATTTAGATTACACTAGCAGACTGATGTAAAAGTTTTTTTTTAAAAAAAATTACACTAATGTTACACCAGATATGAGTGGTGGTACTGAGGCTGGCAGTGGCAGGCTGGCCTGGCAATTGAAATTAGATTACACTAGCAGACTGATGTAAAAGTTTTTTTTAAAAAAAATTTACACTAATGTTACACCAGATATGACTGGTGGCACTGAGGAAGTGGGCACAGTATATGCTGTGAGCCTGACACACAGGCTGGCAGTGCCAGGCAGGCAACTGCTATTAGATTACAAAGAAAAAAAACCCGACTGATGTAGCCCTAAAAAGGGCTTTTTGGGGTGCTGTCCTTACAGCAGAGATCAGATGAGTCCTTCAGGACTGTAGTGGACACTGAATACACTAGCCTAGCTATCGATTTCCCTATAAAATCAGCAGCAGCTACACTATGCCTCCTCTCACTAAGAATGCAGGATCAGAATGAATCTAAAATGGCTGCTGCCCAGGAGCTGGGAGGGTCTGGGAGGGAGTGTCTGCTGCTGATTGGCTGAAATGTGTCTGCAGACTGTGAGATACAGGGTCAAAGTTTACTCAATGATGACGAATAGGGGGAGGATCGAACATCGCATATGTTTGTCCGCTGCGGCGAACGTGAACAAGCTAAGAACGCCGGGAACTGTTCTCCGGCGAACTGTTTGCAACATCACTACTGTGCATATATAAACATTTATTGTGTGTGCAGACCTTATGTAATGTGACACTTAATTACTGATATATACTGTGCATATATAAACATTTATTGTGTGTACAGACCTTATTTAATGCAGCACTTAATTACTGATATATACTGTGCATATATAAACATTTATTGTGTGTGCAGACCTTATGTAATGTGACACTTAATTACTGATATATACTGTGCATATATAAACATTTATTGTGTGTGCAGACCTTATGTAATGTGACACTTAATTACTGATATATACTGTGCATATATAAATATTTATTGTGTATGCAGACCTTATGTAATGCAGCACTTAATTACTGATATATACTGTGCATATATAAACATTTATTGTGTGTACAGACCTTATGTAATGCAGCACTTAATTACTGATATATACTGTGCATATATAAACATTTATTGTGTGTGCAGACCTTATGTAATGTGGCACTTAATTACTGATATATACTGTGCATATATAAACATTTATTGTGTATGCTGACCTTATGTAATGCAGCACTTAATTACTGATATATACTGTGCATATATAAACATTTATTGTGTATGCTGACCTTATGTAATGCAGCACTTAATTACTGATATATACTGTGCATATATAAACATTTATTGTGTGTACAGACCTTATGTAATGCAGCACTTAATTACTGATATATACTGTGCATATATAAACATTTATTGTGTGTACAGACCTTATGTAATGCAGCACTTAATTACTGATATATACTGTGCATATATAAACATTTATTGTGTGTACAGACCTTATGTAATGCAGCACTTAATTACTGATATATACTGTGCATATATAAACATTTATTGTGTGTACAGACCTTATGTAATGTAGCACTTAATTACTGATATATACTGTGCATATATAACCATTTATTGTGTGTGCAGACCTATTGTAATGCAACACTTAATTACTGATATATACTGTGCATATATAAACATTTATTGTGTGTGCAGACCTTTTGTAGTGCAACACTTAATTACTGATATATACTGTGCATATATAAACATTTATTGTGTGTACAGACCTTATGTAATGTGGCACTTAATTACTGATATATACTGTGCATATATAACCATTTATTGTGTGTACAGACCTTATGTAATGCGTATACACCAAATAGTCCCTTATTCTGTGTTTGTATCTGTTTTTGTGTTTTACTTTGTATATGTTTAACTTTTTTACTAGGGGCTAACTTGCTTCTTAATGTCGGAGCTCTCCTATAGACAACCTTTGGTCTGTCTTTAACTAAGTGTCTTAAAATGTGATCTCTTTGGATTATATGCCAATGTTTATTTAATATATGTTGTATTTTATGGAAATCGGAATTATATTGAGTTACAAATAAGGTATCCTTGGCATCCCAATCACATTGTTGACTGTTATCTTTTTTGTTTGTTAAAATGTCATCTCTATTTAAATTGGATGCTCTCTCTAATGATTTATCCAAAAGTTCAGGGGGATAATCTTTTTCCAAAAATTTATTATACAAAATTTTGCTCTTTTCCAAGAATGTATTGTAATCTGTGCAATTGCGTCTGAGTCTGCGAAATTGGCTATATGGAATATTGTGTATCCAATTTTTGTGATGATTACTATTGTAGTTAAGAAAGCTATTACTGTCTACATCCTTAAAGTATGTTTTGGAAGTGATCTGGTTTTTGTCAAGACTTAGTATGAGGTCCAAATATTCAATGTTCCGTATTTGGATATTGGCTGTAAAGTCGATGTCCATATCATTGTCTTTGAAATGGTCAATGAAATTAACTGCCGAAGTATTGTCACCTTCCCAGAGAAAGATAAGATCATCTATGTAACAGCCATAGAAGACCAGGTTCGCCCCAAAGTCAGCTGAGTGGATATACCTTTCTTCAAATAAGCCCATAAATAGGTTAGCATAACTTGGGGCAAACCTGGTCCCCATGGCCGTACCCTTTGTTTGTAGATAAAATTTGTCTTGATATATGAAATAGTTATAATGTGATATAAAAGAGATGCTTTCTAAGATATAGTCACATTGTAAATCAGGTAAATATATGTCTTTGCTAAGAAAATGTGATATAGCTTGTAAGCCTAGATTGTGTGAGATATTGGAATATAGCGAATTTACGTCACATGTGATCCAAAGAGGATTTTTTCCTTTTATATTGATTTTGTTCAAAAGTTGTAATAAATGTGTACTGTCTTTTATGTATGAAGGTAGTATAGTCACATATTTGTGAAGAAATTGGTCTACATAGTAAGATAGATTGTATGTGAGATTGCCTATTCCAGCAATAATCGGACGTTCTGGTGGATTTGTTTTATTTTTGTGGATTTTGGGTAAATGGTAGTAGTGAGCAATGCTTGGATTTAGTATTCTAAGAAAATCTTTCTCATTTTTGTTCAAAATCTTAAGAGCAAAGCCTTTATCTATATGTTCAGTATACAAACGTAAATAGATTTCTGTTGGATCCTTGTGTAAGATTAGGTAATAGTCCTTGTCCCCTAAGATTCTGTTGGCCTCTTTTATATAATCCTCAAAATTTTGAATAATAATTCCGCCGCCTTTCTCTGCATCGCAGATTATGATGTTGGGATTGTTTTGTAAATTGAAGATGGCTTTCTGATGACTAATATAGGAGAACATTTTGTCAAAATCTTCTAATACCATATTTTGATATAATTAGATATATTCCTTTCCCACATTCGTGGGATTGAAATTTGATTTATTTTTTACATCAGTATGAATGTATCCATCAAAAAGATGGTTAGTTAAATCCTCTGTTTCTGTGTATATGCATGTTAGATTTTTATTTGTAGGCATGGAATCTGTTAGAATTAATTGGGTTTGGGATTGGTCAATTTTATTTAATTTCAATTTTTTTTTGGCAAAGTATTTCTGCAACGTGGGTTTTCGTGTGAAATGGTTAAGGTCCACGAAAATATTGAACATTTTCGGTGTTTTCTGTGGACAATCGGATAGCCCCTGTTTCAATACTCTTTTTTCTTGAATGGACAGTTTGTGTGTTGATAAATTGAAAATACCTTGATCTAATCTGGATAGTTCCTTTTCCTTGGCGGCAAGGGCTCTACCTCTGGAGCCTCGCTTTCTAGGGTGTGCGGTCTTTTTCCTGCTCTTATTAATGGGCTCTCATCTCTCATGCGGGAGCCTAGTCCTAAAAAATGAGAAGGGTTATTGCTACTAGTTCTGGGCTGTTCTGAATCTGGCTCTGAACTTCTGTAATCTGGAGATAGGACATTGAATCTATTAGGATGTTCATAATGTTCCTGTTGGGCTTTGTGGTGTATAGTCGTGTGCTGGGTAGTGGAACTGTTAGTTCTTGGTCTCATATGTTGTAATTTGAAAGGATTGAGACTAGGTGAATTCTGATCTAATTGTTGATAATGGTCAGCCGAATTGTTGGTGGCTTCAGATGAATAATTCTCAAAATGTGGATATATTCTTCCTGTTGGTTGTGTATAGTGAGATTCCGATCTATTGTATTGTAGTATTTATCCAGCTGATTGTGTGTGATGAGAATCAGGTCTGTTGAATTGATGTTGTTGTGTTTGATAGGACTGGTATGAAGGTTGTGAGTGTGTTTGTGATTGATGATGTCTATTATGATATGTATTGGATCGTGATTGGTGGTGTTGGGGAGCATAGTAACGGTCATGTTGTGTATGAATATATGAATTGCCATGAGTGTTATTTTGTGTTCTGTTATTTGTCCATTGGTTCCTATTGTAAGAGGTGGTGTGTGATATTCCATTATTGTACCATTGATTTCTGTTGTCTGAATTATTTTGATTGGTGTAGTGATTATTGGTGTTAGTGTTCCTATGGTCATATGGGACCTTTTGTTTTTTACTTCTTCCATAGTGGACCTCCTTCCATTCAGTTTGGGTATTGTTATGGTTGTAATTGTGATTGTTTGTGTTTACTTGTCTATCATTTTGTCGGTTAAAAGAATAAACACAGTTGTTAACATAGTCTTCATGGTCTTTCTGTAATTTTTTGTTCTTGATATGGACTATGTTCTCCTGAAATCTGTCAGTTCTTTCATTAATGTCTTTATTAATTTTGGTGTAGTTTGGATTCTGTTGGTATACCTTAAGGTCAGTTTGGATCTTTTCTATATTATTACTGCTCTGACTATATAGTTTTCTCCTGTGGTCTATTAGAATTTTGATAAGATTGGTAGAACATTCATTCAGGGCTTCATACCATCTTTTCAAGATTTCAGGGTCATCCTTAAATGAACAATGTTTTAGCAATCTTAGTCCTCTGGGTATATATTTAATTTCTAAATATTTTTCTAGAGTGGTTAAATCCCACCAGTGTCTGTGTTCTTTGTTGATCTCTTCTTCTAACAAGTAGAAGAGATCTCTCATGGGTTAAATGTCATGCGTTTCAGATACTACTTCTGCAACTGAAATATCTTTTGAAAGATTGAACCCCATGCGTTTGGAGCTCCTTTCTTCTTTAGATTGCATGTTGGGATATCAAGTGTTTAGGGTGAATGTGTGTGTTGATATAATAGAATATAATAAAATGCAAGGAATTTGTATGTATAGTGAAAGAGTGCTAGTGGTTATAAAAAACTGTATAGCCTCTGCTATTGGTGAAAAAGTGTTTATGTTCAGGACGGTATGTATGGAAAGAGATGAATGAATGTTTGTGACTGCAATGTCTCTATTGTTGAATATTGATTATTAATGATGTTATTTACCGGTGATATAATATTGTATGTGGGTGATCCGTGATAGATATACTAATATGATATCTATACACTAATTTTTCTATAGCAGTGTGTAGTTGACTTGGTAAGTGATGATATGGTGAGAAAAGGAATATATAGTGTATTCTAGAAATAAACGTGTTTGAAACGTAAATAAAAGTATATATAGTGTATTCTAGGAATAAACGTGTTTGATAATGTACCCTTCAAATCGGGACTCTAATAAGGTGAGGGTATATAATCTAAACAAAAAATGTGCTATAATGCAATATGTGATCCGTGAAAAAATGAAAATGATAACCGTGACTTAGTTTAAAATGTGCGGTCTCTATATGAAAAGTGAACCGTTATTGATAATTGCTCTAGAAAAGGTCTATTGTGAAAACATAATAATCAGAAAATCGTTAAGTATGTAATCTCCTTGAGTACCAATAATCTAAATACAAATTGTGAGCATTCAAAATATTCACAATATTCTTCTTATTGAAAAATGGGTGTGTGTTGGTAAATAAATGGATATATATATATATATATATATATATATATATATATATATATATATATATATATCAGCCCCGAAAGAACCGTTGGTAAGTAACTAAAAAAAATTTCCTTGATTGATACAGATTGATACAGATCTGTGCAAACAATGTGCAAACAATGTGACCCACCAATTGGCATCAAATCTTCATTATAAGACAATAAAAGGGTTAGTAAAACAACAATACCTTGATTGTATGGATAAAAATACCCCTTTTTTCAGCTGATGCCTTGATAACTCTCTTGGCATAAAATGAACTGTGATATCCCAGAAGGGGATGTAAAGGCGCGCTGTTGGAAAAGGAGGTGTTTGTGACAAATATAAGAGAGTATTTGCAGTTGTAGTCGTTTAAAGTCATTTTAGATGGTCAGATGAAAAACCGTAATGGATAAAATCCCTGGATGGGTAGTGTTCCTGGTGGTCAGTTCCCGGTGGGCAGCTCCTCTAGGTTCCAGAGAACCGGAGTGTTGCTATAGAAATATGAAGAAAAGAGGGTGCCACATAGGGTGATATCGTTTTGATACAAGAAACACAAGCGTAGAAAAAAATGTGCTTATCAGAACCTGTGGTACTGTTCTGTGACCAGTACTATCTCGCCTGCTAGCACTTAAATCAGTGGCTAGTACACTGCCAGACGGTCACTCCTAGGATCTTTCCTTATAGGTGTCAGCTCATTGGATACCTTCCGTGTAGTCGTTGAAGGAAATGAGTGGAATATTTAAAATCTTTGTGTGGTAGCACAGGATAAAAGGTAACGGACAACTTCCAAGTTATTTGAAGAAAGGTATATCCACTCAGCTGACTTTGGCGCGAACCTGGTCTTCTATGGCCGTTACATAGACAATCTTATCTTTCTCTGGGAAGGTGACAATACTTCGGCAGTTAATTTCATTGACCATTTAAAAGACAATGAATGGCCATCGACTTTACAGCCAATATCCAAATACGGAACATTGAATATTTGGACCTCATACTAAGTATTGACAAAAACCATCACTTCCAAAACATACTTTAAGGATCTAGACAGTAATAGCTTTCTTAACTACAATAGCAATCATCACAAAAATTGGATACACAATATTCCATATAGCCAATTTCGCAGAATCAGACGCAATTGCACAGATTACAATACATTCTTGGAACAGAGCAAAATTTTGTATAATAGATTTTTGGAAAAAGATTATCCCCCTGAACATTTGGATAAATCATTAGAGAGAGCATCCAATTTAAATAGAGATGACATTTTAACAAACAAAAAAGATAACAGTCAACGATGTGATTGGGATGCCAAGGATACCTTATTTGTAACTCAATATAATTCCAATTTCCATAAAATACAACATATATTAAATAAACATTGGCATATAATCTAAAGAGATCCCATCTTAAGACACTTAGTTAAAGACAGACCAAAGGTTGTCTATAGGAGAGCTCCGACATTAAGAAGCAAGTTAGCCCCTAGTAAAAAAGTTAAACATATACAAAGTAAAACACAAAAACAGATACAAACACAGAATAAGGGACTATTTGCTCTATGTGGGTTATACAAGTGTGGAAAATCAGGGTGTGGAACGTGCAAAATTATCAAATCTGGGACAAAAAATTTCAAATCCACAGTGACAGGAGAAAATTTTCAGGTTCCTATTTTTTTCAACTGTGAATCCTCATACACAGTTTATCTTATGGAGTGCATATGTGGCCTCCAGTATGTAGGACGCACTTCGAGGAAGTTGCGAACCAGATGGGGTGAGCACCATCGTAATTGTAAAAATTCCAAAAAAAAGAACATCAAACATAGTATACCTAACCATTGCCTAACTAAACATAACGGAAATTCATATATCTTCAAATATATTGCTATTGATTTTGTTCCCAAAAACACTGATTATGACAAGTTAACCAGACTCAGACAATGTGAAACATATTGGATCTATCGGTTGAAGACACTACATCCATTAGGACTTAATGCCAATTTGGATCTGGCGGCTTTCAACCAATAGATCATAGTTTATTGGAATACATCATCTTTTTCATACATCCCACTAGCGCATTCATTTTATGACTTTTAAGTGTTGGGTACATATCCTCCCTATCATCCTCCCTAATGGGGATAATTTATGTAGTTGATCATACATTACACACACATACATACAATACTATACACCACAGAGTCACAACACCCAACAAATATTACATTCATATTCACACACATATCAATATAGGCACCAACCATTTAAAAAAAAAATTGCTGTAATATGACCCAGTTCCCTTCTCTTTTGGAGGGTAGTGGGAGACAAATCTGAGAAAATCTGCAATTCTTCGCCTGCATGTAAAATAGGGTGTTTGGAGCGTGCACATTTAAGAATCTCCTCCTTGTCCTTAAATCTCAGGAACCGGACAATAATGTCTCTGGGAGGGGCTTTAGGCGGTGGTTTAGCCCTGAGTGCTCTATGTGCTCTCTCGAGCACCATTTCTGGGGAAGTTGTAGAGTCCTTCAGAGTCCTGAACAAGCTTTGTAGGTACCCTTCCAGCGCCGGGGGGTGAAAAGTTTCAGAAACCCCTCTAATACGCAGGTTGTTCCTGCGGCCTCTATTATCGAGGTCTTCGATCTTGTCTGACATCTGCTGGATTAACTCTGAGTGATCCTGCACCTCCGCGTGCAATAACTGTATAGTTGCTGAGTGCGCTGTTTGTGAGGCTTCAACCTTTGTTACTCTGGTATCTAAAATCAGTGACTTGCAGTGAGGTCAGAGGCTGGTGAGGCACTAGATATGATACGCCGGAGAAACACATGTACAGAGGACCGCAAGTACCCCCAACAGGGCAGGTTTAAATGATATCTGAACCAGTGCACGGGTGACATAATCAGGTGATGGGTGAGAGCAAGTTAGTAACCACTGAGTTACTGATCAGCTGATTACTTCACATGTGCACTGATTCAGCTATAATGAAAACCTGGCCTGTTGGGGGTACTCAAGGACCATTGTTGAGAAACACTGCACTAAAGCACCAGCTCATCGGAAATGTATTGATTACCTGGAGAATAAAGCACACATACTCTGCTCACTGAGACCCACACACACTCTGCTCACATACACACTCACACAATTCTGTGGCACAGTGCCAGTTACTAAGCAATTAGAATGATACACAATCTCTTCTCTACTCACTACTGTATTGTAAAAATAGAAATAATTTACCATACAAGTTTTACACAAAGGACAAGTTATCAATACTGCCAACACAGCTGCTGCAATATGGTGTTCAAGAAACGCATGTGCACATCCCACTTAGGTATGCTCTTCAACAAAGGACATCAAAGGATACCAAAAGAATGAAGTACATAATAATAAAAGTAAAATAGAAAGTTTATTTATTTATTTTGTTGTGCAATTTCTATCTGAATGATGAAAATGTAATTATGACTTTCATGTTCCTTTCAAAAACTAATTTGATTTGCTGACATGGGGCCAGTAACAGTTGATGCTAATTCTCAAAATATAAATAACTAGAAAAGTCTATTAAAATAGCATGCTCTACCTCAATCATGAAAGTTTAATTTTAAATGTCTCCCTTTGACTATGTGTTTAACCAGTGACTTTACAGTGGCATTATTTCTAAAACCATTTAACTGCAATAATTACATATATTTTTAAATGAATTATCTCCTTTTTATTAATATAAACTTGTATAAAAGCAGCACATATTAAAAACACAATGCAACAGCTTTCAATTGCTTTGTGAATTACAAGTTTACAGCAGTCTTTAAATAAATGGAGACACAGAGAAAAATAAAAATAGATACTGCATTCTCTGACTGAACAGACATAACATATATGGAGTTTGTACCTAATTAAATCAAATAACCATGAAAAAGGGAGGCTTAGCAATATTCAATGTCAAAAACTTTCATTTAAATAATGTGGACACTGCACACTTAACTTCAAACTCTGGGTTTTAAATTATGGATTTAAATTTGAATTGACCCTTTTGATTTCCTGTCAGTATTGGGTTATGCTCACTTACTGTCCCCCCTGTTAATAAGCTGTGTCTGAAAACAATTTGTGAATCACAAGAGATGTAGAATACTACTTTACTCTTCTGCTTGGTGTCATCTGTTCTTAGGTTACCTCAGCTTCCAGTTGTGTCACATAACCCTGCTCACTGCATCCTCCTAATTAATCTATATATCCTTCAATTGCTAGGAGGCATCAAGAGGGGTGCCTCCTATTGGTCCCAGTTTTTGCTGCTAATATATTGAAAGAATACAGGTGGCGCTGCAGCAAAGCTTTTCCTTTGACCCATGTACTGCAATGGAGAGAAGCATTCCTGTACCTGCCTCTCCATAGCATAATATGAAGGGGAAATATTTTTTTTTAACTTTTTTTTTGTTTTAATTCAAATTTAATTAAGTTTTGGCCACATATGGCAGGGTAGGCACTGCCTCCCCTGCCTCCTATGAGTGCACATCCTTTATGTCTTTCCTCAGGTCATTAAAGAGGGTGTGCATTTCTTGTACTGTATTTTTAATGTCCTCTTTAGAAGACAGGAGGCGAAGATCCTCTTTTGTAATTAGGTTCTTAGCTTGGGGTTCAGTGATTTGGGGAGGTTCCAGGTGCTCTGTCAGATCCGCTTCCATTGTTCCCGACGACAAGGGAACAGGGTGCTCCACCTGCCTGAGATACTTGCTGAGAGTGCGCACTGGTGTGTTTTTGTCTGACTTGTTATGCTTTTTACAAGGCATACCTGTATATATATGGAAGAGTGCTGTTTGTGAACCATCAGGGGGCTCTTTATAGATAGATTTCTGACTTTCAAGGTTGCAGGGCGAGGGAAGGAAAGAAAGTGTGCGTGGTCCCTTCACAAGAAGCTTCACAGTAACCCCCTTTTTTTTTTTTTACTTTTTTAAGCATGATAATGTACCATGTATACTCAGGCTGCAGGCAGATGGGCAGGCAGGTCCACAGTGTTTTTAGAGCAGAGTGGGTCTGTTGCTGCAAGAGAGTGATGTATTGAGCACACTAGGCCTTTATGTTTGTGTGTTATGTTAGGCAGGGCATCTTTCAATATAAGTAGTAAAATATATGGCTTATATGACTACCTTCCAGTTAATAATTTTTCCTCACTGGGAGCCTGTGCTATTATCCTGAAAAAATTCAGGCGGTAGAGGGCGTCCCTGTATAGAGCGGTAATATCCCTGTACTCGTAGGCCTCTGTCGGAGTATTATATCGCTGGGCACAAGGCGTTTTCAGTACCCCCCTGAGGAGACTATCTGATCTAAACAGTACACCGTAATTTAACTGATGACTATTGCTCTGGCCCCCAAGGTTATCAGGTGGGAGTAGGAGAGGCTGGGTAAAGTGTGTAGCGTAGTTAGGCCTATAAACCGCTAAGCGAGAATTAAGAGAGCGGCCCTGCAGTTACATTATTCACGACTCTGCGTATGTGTCATTCCTCCAGGAGCAATTGCGGTTATGCGATGTGCGATCTGTCTCCTTGCTAAGACTTGACAGGAGAGGGTCTACCGCTCACTTTTTGGCAGACTCGTAATACTGGCGCTATGCAAGTCCCATTGAAAAAAGACGATACGCAATTTACGTAAGTGGATTTACAGTATTTCCAAGTCTGGCCAAAAAAGTGAGCGGTGAGCCTGTACAGCCAATCAGATTCAAGTTCAATCCGATTGGCTGATCCAATCAGCCAATCAGATTGAGCTCGCATTCTATTGGCTGTTCCGATCAGCCAATAGAATGCAAGCTCAATCTGATTGGCTGATTGGATCAGCCAATCGGATTGAACTTGAATCTGATTGGCTGATTCCATCAGCCATTCAGATTTTTCCTACATTAATTCCGATTGGCTGATAGAATCCTATCAGCCAATCGGAATTGAAGGGACGCCATCTTGGATGACATCCCTTAAAGGAGCCTGCATTCGTCGGTAGTCTGTCGGTAAAGAAGGATGTTCCGCGTCGGCGGGATGAAGATTAAAGACCCCGCTTGGAAGATGACATCGCCCGGATAGAAGGCTTCTTCAGCGCCGCTTGGAAGATGACATCGCCCGGATGGAAAATTTCTTCAGCGCCACTTGGAGGATAACTTCTTCCACTCCGGGTCTCCTTTTTGGTTCCATCACTGCTCGGCTGAGTGAAGACAAGGTAGGATGATCTTCAGGGGATTAATGTTAGGTTATTTTAAGGGGGGTTTGGGTTAGATTAGGGGTATGTGGGTGGTGGGTTTTAATGTTGGGGGGTTGTATTTTTCTTTTACAGGCAAAAGAGCTGAATTCTTTGGGGCATGCCCCACAAAAGGCCCTTTTAAGGGCTGGTAAGGTAAAAGAGCTTTGAACTTTTTTAATTTAGAATAGGGTAGGGAATTTTTTTATTTTGGGGGGGTTGTTATTTTATTAGGGGGCTTAGATTAGGTGTAAGTAGCTTAAAATTGGTGTAATATTTTTAAAATGTTTGTAACCTATTTTTTTTTTTTTGTACTTTAGTTAGTTTATGTAATTGTATTTAATTGTAGTGATTTGTAGTTAATTTATTTAATTAATTTAATGATAGTGTAGTGTTAGCTTTAATTGTAACTTAGGTTAGGATTTATTTTACAGGTAATTTTGTATTTCTTTCAGCTAGGTAGTTATTAAATAGTTAATAACTATTTAATAACTATTCTAACTAGGTAAAATAAATACAAAATTACCTGTAAAATAAATATAAATCCTAAGATAGCTACAATGTAATTATTAATTACATTGTAGCTATCTTAGGGTTTATTTTACAGATAAGTATTTAGTTTTAAATAGGAATAATTTATTTAAGTATAGTGTAGTGTTAGGTGTAATTGTAACTTAGGTTAGTTTTTATTTTACAGGTTAATTTCTCTTTATTTTAGCTAGGTAAGCTATTAAATAGTTAATAACTATTTAATAGCTATTGTACCTAGTTAAAATAAATTGAAAGTTACCTGTAAAATAAAAATAAATCCTAAAATAGCTACAATATAATTATTATTTATATTGTAGCTATATTAGGGTTTATTTTACAGGTAAGTATTTAGCTTTAAATAGGAATAATTTTGTTCATAATAGAAATATTATTTAGATTTATTTAATTAATATTTAAGTTAGGGGGGTGTTAGGGTTAGTGTTAGACTTAGGTTTAGGGGTTAATAACTTTATTACAGTGGCGGCGGTGTAGTGGGGGGCAGGATAGGGGTTAATACATTTATTATAGGTGGCGACGGTGTAGGGGGGCAGGATAGGGGTTAATAAATTTAATATAGGTTGCGGCGGGTTCAGGGAGCGGCGGTTTAGGGGTTAAACTATTTATTTAGTTACGACGAGGTGCGGGATCAGCAGGATAGGGGTTAATAACTTTATTATAGAGGGCGACGGTATAGGGGGGGCAGGATAGGGGTTACTAGGTATAATGTAGGTGGCAGCGGTGTCCGGGAGCGGCGGTTTAGGGGTTAATACATTTATAAGAGTTGCGGCAGGGTCTAGGAGCGGTGGTTTAGGGGTTACTAACTTTATTTAGTTGCGGGGGGCTCCGGGGGCGCCGGTATAGGGGTTAGAACAGTGTAGTTTAGTGTGGGTGCTTAGTGACAGGCTAGCAAGAAAGCTGTAAAAAAGCCGAAGAGCAGCGAGATCGGATGAGTGATAACTATCACAGTCCGCTGCTCATCGCCCCGTACTTGGTGCGCGGCTTTTTGACAGCTTTTTTGATAACTTAGGCGAATTTTTACAGGTCCGCGGCGGCGATGTGAGGCGAGCTTAGGCGGGCGTATTGGGCCGGCGAAGGCAGGAAAAGTAGACACATTGATAACTAGGCCCCTAAGCCCTAAATTGGTACTCACCAATGATGAAGTCCTTTAAAGGACTATTGGTAGTTTATTTGTAGATTGGGGGGGTTTATTTTGGGGTGTTTTTTTTTTTTTTCGGTCCTGGAGGTACTGCAATACCAGGTCAATGCGTGGAGTGGACAGAGCAAGCTCTTCTTCCATCTCCCTGTTTCAAAAATCCATTTAATATATGGCACCCAGATAGGGCGCGTATCAGATATTAAACTGATAAGAACAGATACTACACTTGATCTTAGCCAAAAGGCCGAGAAGCGATTATTTTGGGGTGTTTTTTTAAAGGGGATATTAGAATAGGAATATATTTTTTTTTATTTTGGATAATTTTGGAAGGGTAGTTTTTTTTTATTTCTGTAATTTTAGGCTTTTTTATTTTTGTAATGTTAGATTTTTGTGTAATGTAGGTTTTTTATTTTTTGTAATGTTTATTTAAAGGTAGTATATTTTTAATTTTATTTATATGTATTTTAATTGGGTTTAATTTAGGGGGTGTTAGGTTAGGGGTTTGAGCTATTAGTTTCATACTTTGCATTGTGGGGGGATGGCGGTTTAGGGGTTAATAGTTTAATTAGGTACTTAGCAATGTGGGGGGATGGCGATTTAGGGGTTAATAGTTTACTTACATAATTTGCATTGTGGGAAGATGGTGGTTTAGGAGTTAATAGTTTAATTAGTGTTTATTTTAGGTTTAACTTTTTGATATGTGCGGATAAAATGTATGTGATTGCGCATGCATTAGGTGTTTGTTAAGGCTTCCAGGGAGTTACGCAGTTTTTTTTACTGTGCCCAAGTGTTGCTGCGTCTGTCTATGTGTGGTGAGCTGAAAATGGAGTAAAATATATCCATTCTGCACGTGTAAGTCCATGGGCTGCCATTGTGATACTGACTGCCAACGCCAGTTCTATCTTAGTTTATGGGAGTTAAAACTGCGCGCGCCATGTAAAATCTACGTGCGTAACTTGGCTGCTGCACCGGGTTTGTGATTGCTTGAGTAAAGAAAAATTTGTCGATGCTGGTTTTTGCGCACGTCGCCAAGTATGTGATTGAGGCCCTTATGTGCACAAAACCCAACGGGAGTACACTAATTCTTCATACAGCTAGCTCCCATTACATTGCTGCTCCTGAGCCTACCTAAATATGTTTTTCAACAAAAGATACCAAGAAAACAAAGCAAATTAGACAACAACAGTCCATTTGAAAGTTGTTTAAAATCACTGCTCTATCTGAACCATAGAAAGGTTAAGTTTGTCTTTACTTTTACTTTGCACGTAAATTTGGACATGTTAAACCTTCACTTTTTTTTTAGTTTCTAAATAAACAACTTCAACATTTTTTTCCATAAAATACCTGTTCCTTTAAATTACACACAGCTTCTTTTTCCAACCATTGTTTTGATCCCTAATTGGAAAAACATAAACGTATCTGATATAATCGTGACGCTCTTTGATGAGTTGGGAAGAGGAGAATGAAGGAATGAATCATAGCTCCTGGCCAGTAATTTGTGTTATAGGAAGAGGAGAAGATAAAACGCATTTGCGAAACAGCTGGATCACTTCAGAATTGATCAATTATAATTATGCATATTGTATTCCACTCACCTAGCCCTGATGTGTGGCTAATTGCTTTGTATGTTAGCAATTGCAATAGTCTCTCTCAAGAAACGTTTCCTTCGTCATAATTGGTTTCAGTACCTTGACCTCATCGGATGTCATTCTGCAGATAGTTTTGCTAAAAATGATGATTTTATAGAAGAAATACTCTATTAGCTGTAACTACATGCAAGTGAATGTCAGTAGTTTTAAAATGGCGTAAAACATACATTTTCACTCCACAGTAAAATCTAATAATGTATAGAGAGAAGACCTTGCAATGCACTTTCATTATCTATTTTGCCTGCTTTTTCTTTCATTTGAATCTGATTATAACTTCCTACTCCCCCCCCCCCCCAGAAAGAGTATTCTGTTGAGTGCAGAAGTCCAACATTCCTATATGCTGTACTGTGATTGGTTGATATATGAAGGAGCTATTTTATATCTGTCTCTAATTGGTCACTAGATAAAAAACTTGTTTCAGATGAATTATTCATCTATTGTCCGTCATTTAGGGGAGTCGTTTGGTAATTCTTTATGCCGCAGGAGGACAGCCTACACAGTGTGAGAGGACGCCACTCCTCACAGAGACCTGTAGAAAAAAGAAAGAAAGAAAGAACAGAGTAAATCTGGCTTTCTATACTAGGGCAGCAAAAATGTTAGGAAAACACAGCAAGGCCCATCTCACAAGTTCTTAACTGCTTTAAAGCCACCACTACCCTACTGAAGAGATTGACCTGAACTATGGCTAGATCCAATCATTGAAGAAAGGAAAGATCATAGTAAACCTACTCTAGCTTTCAAAGTATTTAAATCTTGCTTGTAGTGAAAGAAATCCAATTTTCTTCAGACACCAAAACTTCACCTCCTCCATGCACCAAGGCAAAGAGAATGACTGGGGCTTGTGGGAAGGGAAGTGATACTTAACAGTTTAACTGTGGTGCTCTTTGCCTCCTCCTGCTGGCCAGGAGAGATATTCCAAAGAGTAATTGATGACGTTGTGGACTCATCATATCTTAGGAAAGAAAATCTATTTATCTGCTATTTCCTTCTTCAGGACAGCAGATGAGCAATTTTGCAGCAGCTTAAAGGGATAGTAAAGTCCAAATTAAACTTTCATGATTCAGATAGGGCTTGTCATTTTAAACAACTTTCTAATTTACTTTTTTCATCATTTCTTTGTTCTCTTGTTATTCTTAGTTGAAAGGTAAACCTAGGTAGGCTCATATGCTAATTTCTAAGCCATTGAAGGCCGCCTCTGCATTTGACTATTTTTAACAGCTAGGGGGTTATCATATAGATAACACTGTGCTCATGCATGTGAAATTATTTGAGTTAACACTAAGTGCCTGAAATGCAAGTCTATCAAAAGATCTGAAATAAGGATAACATTTTTGGTGCTTACTATCCCTTTAAATTTAAATATAAAGTAAACTCCCCTAAACCCCAATACACTATTAACTTCTAAATCCCTGTAACAGCCAAACAACGTAACCCCCATTGCAATAAAGCCCCAAACCACTTAATCTCCTTAATTGCTGCCACTTATAGAATTAAATCTTTAATTACCATAACCCTCATCAGAATGAACCGTAATTGCTATTATCCCAACCACAAAAAATTAACCCTCTAACTTCCAAAAAAAACCTACTGCAAGACCCACCATTTAATTGGATCCCTACTTTAAGATCACCCCACCAGAAGGTATGAGACTTGTTATTCACTTCCTACCTTCACCTGTGATCGACTCAGATGCCATAGATATGAACATACATTTATAACCATATGTCAAACTCCAGTGAATATATTTTCTTTATTGTTTTAAACAATATCTTAATGATCTAATTATGAATTATTTATTATTCTTATTTACAATATTTAGGGATTTAACAAAATATTAATAACAAACATTTCTGTTGCTTTGCTATGGAATAACATTTCAACCAGAGATTTTTATTTTTATTTTCATAAGTACATTTTATATATATATAAAATATTTGAGTCAAAATCCTACTTAAATATTTACCTGATTTATTTGAATATGTGCATGTAAGACACTTTTTATCTTTTCACCTATTAAAGGTATCAACATTTAGCACATTAAACTCACAAAATGACTTCATTGGGAGAGTAACAAAAATTAACATTGAACTGCTCCTGTTAAAGGGACTCTGAACCCAAATTTTTTTCTTTCGTGATTCAGATAGAGCATGAAATTTTAAGCAACTTCCTAATTTACTCCTATTATCAAATTTTCTTAATTCTCTTGGTATCTTTATTTGAAATGCAAGAATATAAGTTTAGATGCTGGCCCATTTTTGGTGAACAACCTGGGTTGTTCTTGCTGATTGGTGGATAAATTCATCCACAAATAAAAAAGTGCTGTCCAGAGTACTGAACCAAAGAAAAAAGCTTAGATGCCTTCTTTTTCAAATAAAGATAGCAAGAGAACGAAGAAAAATTGATAATAGAAGTAAATTAGAAAGTTGCTTAAAATTGTATGCTCTATCTGAATCATGAAAGAAAAAATTTGGGTTCAGTTTCCCTTTAACTTCAAAACACTTTGATAGTAATCACCAGGTACCGTAATGCTGCTTGCGAAAACGAAAATCTGTCACATCTGCGAGAAGCCGAAAGTCAATTTTAACGAATATCAGCTGTCTGAAAATGATATTTCTTCAGTGTGCAGCCAACATTTGTAAATTACAATGAAATATCTGGCATTCTCTATAATAGTCACAAGAGGGTGATGTGACACAAGTAATATTTTCCTGTATGCTGGGAGAAATAAAATGAACACAAAAAAGGGATATTTATAACAAAAAATATGAAATAGTGGAAATATTGTTCAAATTTGCTTACCCAGAATCCCTTTCACCTGTGGGGAGCAACAGTAATTATTTTTTTTATAGCAAAATATGCAAATGGTCTGTAAAATGTCAAAGGTTAATCCTAGAAAGCTTTGGGTGAGATTCATGTAGGAAAATGTGTTATATAAATGTGTGTAATTGTTAAAGGGATATGAGACCCAAACTTTTTCTATCAGTTTTCTAATTTTCTTCTATTATCAATTTTTCTTGATCTCTTGGTAACTTTTGCTGAAAAGCAGGGACGTATGTTTAGGAGCCTGCCCTTTTCTAGAGCACTATATGTCAGCAGTTTTGCAAGAATATTACCTAGGTATCTATTGAACAAAGAATATCACGAGAACTAAATCAATTTGATAATAGAAGTGAATAGATTTTATTGTTAAATAGTATGTTTTGTCTGATATACAGAATACAATTTTTGGGTTTCATATCCCTTTAAATATTCGCATATCTGATTTACTACAAAAGATAGAAAAAATAAAGAGAAACACATAGACACGAACAAGAGGCTGGCTTCATGAGATTTACATGCATAGTTAGGGCTGTTGACCTAAACCTTAAGCCCCTGATATTCAAAGGTTCTCCAGCTTGGAGTGAAATTGTAGTTCAGACTTCACAGGGGCTGAACTCACTGAATTTTCAAAAGAAAAAGGGCGGAGCTCTCCAGCACGACGAGATCTCTCTCACTTTTGTATGTGAAGCAGAGACAAGCCCAGTACAATACTGCACTGCATGATATGAGATTTGTTGTACACTTACACTTGGTGCTTTGTATTTTATATTACTATTTCAGTATTATTGCAGTTAAGCGTCACACTTTCTCATTTGTATTTTAATATATTTAAATTTTGATCTAGCAGTGATTTTTCACATTCTGATTATCTTTTGAAAGTTGCTGTGTTACTTTAACCCCTTAAGGACCACATCACTTTTCCATTTTCTGTCCGTTTGGGACCAAGGCTATTTTTACATTTCTGCGGTGTTTGTGTTTAGCTGTAATTTTCCTCTCGTTTACTGTACCCACACATATTATATACCGTTTTTCTCACCATTAAATGGACTTTCTAAAGAAACCATTATTTTCATCATATCTTATAATTTACTGTAATATTTTTTTATAAAATATGAGGAAAAATGGAAAAAACACACTTTTGCTAACTTTGACCCCCAAAATCTGTTACTCATCTACAACCACCAAAAAACACTAATGCTAAATAGTTTCTAAATTTTGTCCTGAGTTTAGAAATACCCAATGTTTACATGTTCTTTGCTTTTGTTGCAAGTTATAGGGCAATAAATACATGTAGCAAACCACTTTTTTTCAAAATTAGCGCTAGTTACATTGGAACACTGATATCTGTCTGGAATCCCTGAATATCCATTGACATGTATATATTTTTTTTAGAAGACATCCCAAAGTATTGATCTAGGCCCATTTTGGTATATTTCATGCCACCATTTCACTGCCAAATGCGATCAAATTAAAAAATTTTTTAAATTTTTCACAATTTTAGGTTTCTCACTAAAATCATTTGCAAACAGCTTGTGCAATTATGGCACAAATGGTTGGAAATGCTTCTCTGGGATCCCCTTTGTTCAGAAATAGCAGACATATATGGCTTTGGCATTGCTTTTTGGTAATTAGAAGGCTGCTAAATGCCGCTGCGCACCATACGTGTATTATGCCCAGCAGTGCAGGGGTTAATTAGGGAGCTTGTGGGGTTAATTCTAGCTTTAGTGTAGTGTAGTAGACCACCCAAAATATTGATCTAGACCCATTTTGGTATATTTCATGCCACCATTTCAACGCCAAATGCGATCAAATTAAAAAAAAGTTCCCTTTTTCACAAACTTTAGGTTTCTCACTGAAATTATTTACAAACAGCTTGTGCAATTATGGCATAGATGGTTGTAAATGCTTCTCTGGGATCCCCTTTGTTCAGAAATAGCAGACATATATGGTTTTGGCATTGCTTTTTGGTAATTAGAAGGCCGGTAAATGCCGCTGCACATCACACGTGTATTATGGCTAGCAGTGAAGGGGTTAATTAGGTAGCTTGTAGGGAGCTTGCAGGGTTAATTTTAGCTTTAGTGTAGCGATCAGCCTCCCAGCTGAAATATCAGACCCCCTGATCCCTCCCAAACAGCTCTCTTCCCTCCCCCAACCCACAATTGTCCCCACCATCTTAAGTACTGGCAGAAACTCTGCCAGTACTAAAATAAAAGGTATATTTAGGCTTTTTTGTGTGTTTTTTTTAGCATATTTACATATGCTGCTGTGTAGGATCCCCCTTAGCCCCCAACCTCACTGATCCCCCACCAAACAGCTCTCAAACCCTCCCCCTCTGCCTTAATGGGCACCATCTTGGGTACTGGTAGCTGTCTGCCAGTACCCAGTTTAGAAAAAAATGTTATTTAAAAAAAAAAAAAAATCCCTTTTCTGTAGTTGTAGCGAGGCCCCCACCCTTCCAAGATCCCTTAGATTATTTTATATTTTTTAAATACCCCCCTTTTCTCCCACTTATTTACATTAATATTTTCTGTAGAGTAGCGGTTCCCACCAGCTTCCGCCCCATGCACGCGCCCACCCGCCGCCCCCCACGTACATGCGTACCCCCGTCGGCCCCGCCCCCCTCCACATTACGCGGCCCATCGATGGCCGCCCACCCGCCTCCCAAGTCGGCTCCCACCCACCAACGATACTGGCCATCGATGTCCGGTGCCGAGAGGGCCACAGAGTGGCTCTCTCTGCATCTTATGGCCATGCAGAGTTATTGCAGGATGCCTCCATATCGAGGCATCACTGCAATAACCGGAAAGCAGCTGGAAGCGAGCAGGATCGCTTCCAGCTGCTTTCTAGACCGAGGACGTGCAAGGTATGTCCTTGGTCGTTAACTGACATTTTTTAGAGGACGTACCCTGCCCGTCCTCGGTCGTTAAGGGGTTAATAACTTAGGATCATAATTTGTATATTTCTGAGTATCTTTTACAAATTACATTGCATGTTGTATTTTCTCCATTTTAAACTGATGATTTAAATTCTGATTATCTTTTGAAAGTTTCTGTGTTACTTTAATAACTTCTTTTACATATCTATTTGTATTTTTTACAAATTATATTGCACTTTGTATTTTCTCCATTTTACAATGATAATTTCATAAAGTGGGAGGGACAGGGCAGTTCCCTGGGCTGAACAGGGGAATTCCAAGGGTATGTCTGAATCTCTCTCACAAGTCTTGTGTAATTGTCTAAGCATTTTAAACAAGGTGATCTCACTGATTTGTCTCGCCAGCTGTACGCAGGTAAAGTTTGCTCAAAATTCACAATACACTTAGTTTAAAGGGACAGTCTAGTCCAGAATAAACTTTCATGATTCAGATAGGGCATGTAATTTTAAATAATTTTCCAATTTACTTTTATCACCAATTTTGCTTTGTTCACTTACGGCTAGATTACAGTCTTGCGTTAGCCTTATAAAGTAGTGTTGAGGGGTCCCAACGCTGCTTTTTAACGCCCGCTGGTATTACGAGTCAGGCAGAAGAGGGTCTACCGCTCAATTTTTTTCTGCGATTTTAGCATACCGCAAATCCCTTACGTGATAAAAAGTACACTAACACCCATAAACTACCTATTAACCCCTAAACCAAGCCCCCCCCCCCCCACATCGCAAACACTTAACTAAAATGTTTAACCCCTAATCTGCCGACCGGACATCGCCGCCACTTTAATAAATTTATTAACCCCTAAACCCCCGATCTCTCGCCTAGCAAACACTAGTTACATTTTATTAACCCCTGATCTGCCGTCCCTAACATCGCGGACACCTAACTACATTTATTAACCCCTAATCTGCCGACCCCAACATCGCCGCTACTATATTAAATTTATTAACCCCTAAACCTAAGTCTAACCCTAACCCTAACACCCCCTAGCTTAAATATAATTTAAATAAAGCTAAATAAATTTACTACTATTAAATAAATTAATCCTATTTAAAACAAAATACTTACCGATAAAATAAACCCTAAGCTAGCTACAATATAACTAGTAGTTACATTGTAGCTAGTTTAGGATTTATTTTTATTTTACAGGCAACTTTGTATTTATTTTAACTAGGTACGATAGTTATTAAATAGTTATTAACTATTTAATAACTTTCTAGTTAAAATAAGTACAAATTTACCTGTAAAATAATTCCTAACCTAAATTACAATTACACCTAACACTACACTATCATTAAATTAATTAAATAAATTACCCACGATTACCTACAATTAACTACAATTAAATTAAATAAACTAAAGTACAAAAAACAAACAAACACTAAATTACAGAAAATAAAAAAAGAATTACATTTTTTTTAAACTAATTACACCTAATCTAATCCCCCTAATAAAATAAAAAAGCCCAGCAAAATAATAAAATTCCCTACCCTATACTAAATTACAAATAGCCCTTAAAAGGACCTTTTGCGGGGCATTGCCCCAAAGTAATCATCTCTTTTACCTGTAAAAAAAAAGACAATACCCCCCAACATTAAAACCCACCACCCACACACCCAACCCTACTCTAAAACCCACCCAATCCGCCCTTAAAAAAACCTAACACTAAACCCTTGAAGATTACCCGACCTTGAGCCGTCTTCACCCAGCCAGGCACAAGTGGATGTCCAGAGGGGCAGAAGTCTTCATCCGATCCTGCCAGAAGAGGAGCTCCAGACCAGGAGAAGTCTTCATCCAGGCGGCATCTTCTATCTTCTTCCATCCGGAGTGGAGCGGGTCCATCTTGAAGACATCCGACGCGGAGCATCCTCTTCCATCCGATGGCGACTGAAGAATGAAGGTTCCTTTAAGTGACGTCATCCAAGATGGCGTCCCTCGAATTCCGATTGGCTGATAAGATTCTATCAGCCAATCGGAATTAAGGTAGGAAAAATCTGATTGGCTGATTGAATCAGCCAATCAGATTCAAGTTCAATCCGATTGGCTGATCCAATCAGCCAATCAGATTGAGCTCGCATTCTATTGGCTGATCGGAACAGCCAATAGAATGCAAGCTCAATCTGATTGGCTGATTGGATCAGCCAATCGGATTGAACTTGAATCTGATTGGCTGATTCAATCAGCCAATCAGATTTTTCCTACCTTAATTCCGATTGGCTGATAGAATACTATCAGCCAATCGGAATTCGAGGGAAGCCATCTTGGATGACGTCACTTAAAGGAACCTTCATTCGTCGGGAGTCACCGGAAGAAGAGGATGGATCCGCTTCAAGATGGTCCCGCTCCACGGCTTATGGATGAAGATAGAAGACGCCGCCTGGATGAACATGTCTACCGGTCCAGATATCCTCTTCTTGCCGGATAGGATGAAGACTTCGGACCCTCTTCTGGACCTCTTCTTGCCGGATAGGATGAAGACTTCGGACCCTCTTCTGGACGGATCGGTGATGCCCGGCGTGGTGAAGACAAGGTAGAGAGATCTTCAGGGGCTTAGTGTTAGGTTTTTTTAAGGGGTGTTTGGGTTAGATTAGGGGTATGTGGGTGGTGGGTTGTAATGTTGGGGGGGTATTGTATGTTTATTTAAATGCAAAAGAGCTGTTTTCATTGGGGCATGCCCCGCAAAAGGCCCTTTTAAGGGCTGGTAAGGTAAAAGAGCTGTAAACTTTTTATTTTAGAATAGGGTAGGGCATTTTTTTATTTTGGGGGGCTTTGTTATTTTTGTAATCTTTTTTATTTTTTGTAATTTAGTGTTTTTTTGTGGTAATTTAGTTTAGTTGATTTAATTTTAGATAATTGTAGATAGTTTAGGTAATGCATTTATTGATAGTGTAGTGCTAGGTTTAATTGTAACTTAGGTTAGGATTTATTTTACAGGCAATTATGTAATTATTTTAACAATTTTAGCTATTAAATAGTTCTTAACTATTTAATAGCTATTATACCTAGTTAAAATAAATACAAAGTTGCCTGTAAAATAAATATAAATCCTAAAATAGCTACATTATAATTATTATTTATATTGCAGCTATATTAGGGTTTATTTTACAGGTAAGTATTTAGCTTTAAATAGGATTCATTTATTTAATAAGAGTTAATTTATTTCGTTAGATAAAAATTATATTTAACTTAGGGGGGTATTAGGGTTAGGGTAAGACTTAGCTTTAGGGGTTAATACATTTATTAGAGTAGCGGCGAGGTCCGGTCGGCAGATTAGGGGTTAATACTTGCAGTTAGGTGTTGGCGATGTTAGGGAGCGCAGATTAGGGGTTAATACTATTTATTATGGGGTTTTTGAGGCGGGAGTGAGGCGGTTTAGGGGTTAATACATTTATTATAGTGGCGGAGAGGTGCGGTCGGCAGATTAGGGGTTAAGAAGTGTAGGTAGGTGGCGGCAAAGTTGGGGGGGCAGATTAAGGGGTAATAAATATAATATAGGGGTCGGCGATGTTAGGGGCAGCAGATTAGGGGTTCATAGGGATAATGTAGGTTGCGGCGGTGTGCGTTCGGCAGATTTGGGGTTAAAAAAAATTATTAGAGTGGCGGCGATGTTGGGGGACCTCGGTTTAGGGGTGCATAGGTAGTTTATGGGTGTTAGTGTACTTTAGAGCACAGTAGTTAAGAGCTTTACGGCGTTAGCGGCCAAAACCAGCGTTAGGACCCCCTGACTGTACTGTGTAATGTATATTTATTAGACAGTGTTATTATGTGTGTAACTGTAGTGTGTAATGTATATTTATTAGATAGTGTTATTATGTGTGTAACTGTACTGTGTAATGTATATTTATTAGATGGTGTTATTATGTGTGTAACTGTACTGTGTAATGTATATTTATTAGATAGTGTTATTATAAGTGTAACTGTACTGTGTAATGTATATTTATTAGACAATGTTATTATGTGTGTAACTGTATTGTATATTTATTAGATAGTGTTATTATGTGTGTAACTGTAGTGTGTAATGTATATTTATTAGATAGTGTTATTAAGTGTGTAACTGTACTGTGTAATGTATATTTATTAGACAGTGTTATTATGTGTGTAACTGTACTGTGTAATGTATATTTATTAGATGGTGTTATTACGTGTGTAACTGTATTGTGTAATGTATATTTATTAGACAGTGTTATTATGTGTGTAACTGTACTGTGTAATGTATATTTATTAGATAGTGTTATTATGTGTGTAACTGTACTGTGTAATGTATATTTATTAGATAGTGTTATTATGTATGTAACTGTACTGTGTAATGTATATTTATTAGACAGTGTTATTATGTGTGTAACTGTAGTGTGTAATGTATATTTATAAGATAGTGTTATTATGTGTGTAACTGTACTGTGTAATGTATATTTATTAGATGGTGTTATTATAAGTGTAACTGTACTATGTAATGTATATTTATTAGATGGTGTTATTATAAGTGTAACTGTACTGTGTAACGTATATTTATTAGACAGTGTTATTGTGTGTGTAACTGTACTGTGTAATGTATATTTATTAGACAGTGTTAATATGTGTGTAACTGTACTGTGTAATGTATATTTATTAGATAGTGTTATTATGTGTGTAACTGTACTGTGTAATGTATATTTATTAGATGGTGTTATTATAAGTGTAACTGTACTGTGTAATGTATATTTATTAGATGGTGTTATTATAAGTGTAACTGTACTGTGTAATGTATATTTATTAGATGGTGTTATTATAAGTGTAACTGTACTGTGTAATGTATATTTATTAGACAGTGTTATTATGTGTGTAACTGTAGTGTGTAATGTATATTTATAAGATAGTGTTATTATGTGTGTAACTGTACTGTGTAATGTATATTTATTAGATGGTGTTATTATAAGTGTAACTGTACTATGTAATGTATATTTATTAGATGGTGTTATTATAAGTGTAACTGTACTGTGTAACGTATATTTATTAGACAGTGTTATTATGTGTGTAACTGTACTGTGTAATGTATATTTATTAGACAGTGTTAATATGTGTGTAACTGTACTGTGTAATGTATATTTATTAGATAGTGTTATTATGTGTGTAACTGTACTGTGTAATGTATATTTATTAGATGGTGTTATTATAAGTGTAACTGTACTGTGTAATGTATATTTATTAGATGGTGTTATTATAAGTGTAACTGTACTGTGTAATGTATATTTATTAGATGGTGTTATTATAAGTGTAACTGTACTGTGTAATGTATATTTATTAGACAGTGTTATTATGTGTGTACCTTTACTGTGTAATGTATATTTATTAGATGGTGTTATTATAAGTGTAACTGTACTGTGTAATGTATATTTATTAGATGGTGTTATTATGCACATTTATATATATATCTATATATATATCTATATCTATCTATATATATATATATATATATATAAATATATATATATATATAAATATATATATATATATATATATATATATATATATATATATATATTTAGAAATGCATAGTACATATTCTGCTATGTGCAGCACATTGGAATGTCAAATATGTACAGTAAATACATAGTTAAAACCTTTATTAAAAATGAATAGTAAATAAATATGCTTTTACATGTTTTCATCTACTTAATTGCAAAGGGCTCTAATGCACTTATATATTTGTCTATATATGTGTAGATATGTATTTATGTGTTTTTATGTGTATATATGTCTGTAAATACATATATACACAAATAAATACATATACATATATACACAAATAAATACATATGTTCACACACACACATATATAGACATATACATACATATACATCTTTAGACATGTGTATGTATGTATGTCTATGTTAAAGCCCTTTGCCTGCCTTTTTTTCTAACTGATATCTCATATCTTTGAGTCCTTATAACTTTTGTGTGCAATATTTTTTATTAATTTCTATTAGACAGTGTTATAATGAGTGTAACTGTACTGTGTAATGTATATATATTAGTGTTATTATGAGTGTAACTGTACTGTGTAATGTATATTTATTAGACAGTGTTATTATGAGTGTAACTGTACTTTGTAATGTATTTTATTAGATAGTGTTATTATGAGTGTAACTGTACTGTGTAATGTATATATATTGGATAGTGTCATGTGTGTAACTGTACTGTGTAATGTATATTTATTAGACATTGTTAATATAAGTGCAACTGTACCGTGTAATGTATATTTATTAGACAGTGTTATTATGTGTGTTACTGTACTATGTAATGTATTTTTATTAAATAGTGTTGTTATGAGTGTAACTGTACTGTGTAATGTATATTTATTAGACATTGTTAATATGAGTGTAACTGTACTGTGTAATGTATTTTTATTAGATAATGTTATTATGAGTGTAACTGTTCTGTGTAATGTATATTTATTAGATGGTGTTATTATGTGTGTAACTGTATTGTGTAATGCATATTTATTAGACAGTGTTAATATGATTGTAACTGTACTGGCTGTCTAATGTATATTTATTAGATAGTGTTTTTATGAGTGTAACTGTACTGTGTAATGTATATTTATTAGATTTTGTTATTATGTGTGTAACTGTATTGTGTAATGTATATTTATTAGACAGCGTTAATATGAGTGTAACTGTAATGTGTAATGTATATTTATTAGATAGTGTAAATATGTGTGTAACTGTACTATGTAATGTATTTTTATTAGAGAGTGGTAATATGAGTGTAACTGTACTGTGTAATGTATTTTTATTAGATAATGTTATTATGAGTGTAACTTACTATGTAATGTATATTTATTAGATGGTGTATTATGAGTGTAACTGTACTGTGTAATGTTTATTTATTAGACAGTGTTAATATGAGTGTAACTGTGCTGTGTAATATATATATATTTTTAGATGGTGTTATTATGTGTGTAACTGTATTGTGTAATGTATATTTATTAGACAGTGTTAATATGAGTGCAACTGTACCGTGTAATCTATATTTATTAGACAGTGTTATTATGTGTGTTACTGTTCTATGTAATGTATTTTTATTAGATAGTGTTATTATGAGTGTAACTGTACTATGGAATGTATATTTATTAGACCTTGTTAATATGAGTGTAACTGTACTGTGTAATGTATATTTATTAGATGGTGTTATTATGTGTGTAGCTGTATTGTGTAATGTATATTTATTAGACAGTGTTAATATGAGTGTAACTGTACTGACTGTGTAATGTATATATATATTAGATAGTGTTTTTATGAGTGTAACTGTATTGTGTAATGTTTATTTATTAGACAGTGTTAATATGAGTGTAACTGTGCTGTGTAATATATATTTATTAGATGGTGTTATTATGTGTGTAACTGTATTGTGTAATGTATATTTATTAGACATTGTTAATATGAGTGTAACTGTGCTGTGTAATATATATTTATTAGATGGTGTTATTATGTGTGTAACTGTATTGTGTAATGTATATTTATTAGACAGTGTTAATTTGAGTGTAACTGTGCTGTGTAATATATATTTATTAGATGGTGTTATTATGTGTGTAACTGTATTGTGTAATGTTTATTTATTAGACAGTGTTAATATGAGTGTAACTGTGCTGTGTAATATATATTTATTAGATGGTGTTATTATGTGTGTAACTGTATTGTGTAATGTAGATTTATTAGACAGTGTTATTATGAGTGTAACTGTACTGTGTGATGTATATGTATTAGATGGTGTTATTATGTGTGTAACTGTATTGTGTAATGTATATTTATTAGACAGTGTTAATATGAGTGTAACTGTACTGACTGTGTAATGTATATTTATTAGATAGTGTTTTTATGAGTGTAACTGTACTGTGTAATGTATATTTATTAGATGGTGTTATTATGTGTGTAACTGCATTGTGTAATGTTTATGTATTAGACAGTGCTAATATGAGTGTAACTGTGCTGTGTAATATATATTTATCAGATGGTGTTATTATGTGTGTAACTGTATTGTGTAATGTATAATTATTAGATAGTATTAATATGAGTGTAACTGTACTGTGTAATGTATATTTATTAGACAGTGTTAATATGAGTGTAACTGTACTGTGTAATATATATTTATTAGATGGTGTTATTATGTGTGTAACTGTATTGTGTAATGTATACTTATTAGACAGCGATAATATGAGTGTAACTGTAATGTGTAATGCATATTTATTAGATAGTGTTAATATGTAAGTAACTGTACTATGTAATGTATTTTTATTAGATAGTGGTAATATGAGTATAACTGTACTTTGTAATGTATATTTATTAGACAGTGTTATTATGAGTGTAAAACGTTCTGTGTAATGTATATTTAATAGACAGTATTATTATGAGTATAACTGTACTGTGTAATGTATATTTCTTTCATGTAATTAGCAAGAGTCCATGAGCTAGTGACGTATGGGATATACATTCCTACCAGGAGGGGCAAAGTTTCCCAAACCTCAAAATGCCTATAAATACACCCCTCACCACACCCACAAATCAGTTTTACAAACTTTGCCTCCTGTGGAGGTGGTGAAGTAAGTTTGTGCTAGATTCTACGTTGATATTCGCTCTGCAACAGGTTGGAGCCCGGTTTTCCTCTCAGCGTGCAGTGAATGTCAGAGGGATGTGAAGAGAGTATTGCCTATTTGAATTCAATGATCTCCTTCTACGGGGTCTATTTCATAGGTTCTCTGTTATCGGTCGTAGAGATTCATCTCTTACCTCCCTTTTCAGATCGACGATTTACTCTTATATATACCATTACCTCTACTGATTCTCGTTTCAGTACTGGTTTGGCTTTCTACTACATGTAGATGAGTGTCCTGGGGTAAGTAAGTCTTATTTTTGTGGCACTCTAAGCTATGGTTGGGCACTTTTATATAAAGTTCTAAATATTTGTGTTTAAACATTTATTTGCCTTGATTCAGGATGTTCAATATTCCTTATTTCAGACAGTCAGTTTCATTATTTGGGATAATGCATTTGAATAATCATTTTTTTCTTACCTTAAAATTTGACTTTTTCCCTGTGGGCTGTTAGGCTCGCGGGGGCTGAAAATGCTTCATTTTATTGCGTCATTCTTGGCGCGGACTTTTTTGGCACAAAAAATTTTCTTTGTTATTTCCGGCATCATACTTGTCACCGGAAGTTGCGTCATTTTTTTACGTTTTTGCGCCAAAAATGTCGGCGTTACCGGATGTGACGTCATTTTTTGCGCTAAAAGCATTTAGGCGCCAAATAATGTGGGCGTCTTTTTTTTGCGCTAAAAAATATGGGCGTCATTATTGTCTCCACATTATTTAAGTCTCATTGTTTATTTGCTTCTGGTTGCTAGAAGCTTGTTCACTGGCATTTTTTCCCATTCCTGAAACTGTCATTTAAGGAATTTGATCAATTTTGCTTTATATGTTGTTTTTTCTATTACATATTGCAAGATGTCTCAGATTGACCCTGAATCAGAAGATACTTTTGGAAAATCGCTGCCTGATGCTGGACCTACCAAAGTTAAGTGTATTTGCTGTAAACTTGTGGTATCTGTTCCTCCAGCTGTTGTTTGTAATGAATGTCATGACAAACTTGTTAATGCAGATAATATTTCCTTTAGTAATGTTACATTACCTGTTGCTGTTCCATCAACATCTAATTCTCAGAGTGTTCCTGTTAACATAAGAGATTTTGTTTCTAAATCCATTAAGAAGGCTATGTCTGTTATTCCTCCTTCTAGTAAACGTAAAAGGTCTTTTAAAACTTCTCATTTTTCAGATGAATTTTTAAATGAACATCATCATTCTGATTCTGATAATGATTCCTCTGGTTCAGAGGATTCTGTTTCAGAGGTTGATGCTGATAAATCTTCATATTTATTCAAAATGGAATTTATTCGTTCTTTACTTAAAGAAGTTTTAATTGCATTAGAAATAGAGGATTCTGGTCCTCTAGATACTAAATCTAAACGTTTAAGGTTTTTAAATCTGCTGTAGTTATTCCAGAAGTTTTTCCTGTCCCTGATGCTATTTCTGAAGTAATTTCCAGGGAATGGAATAATTTGGGTAATTCATTTACTCCTTCTAAACGTTTTAAGCAATTATATCCAGTGCCATCTGACAGATTAGAGTTTTGGGACAAAATCCCTAAGGTTGATGGGGCTATCTCTACTCTTGCTAAACGTACTACTATTCCTACGGCAGATAGTACTTCCTTTAAGGATCCTTTAGATAGGAAAATTGAATCCTTTCTAAGAAAAGCTTACTTATGTTCAGGTAATCTTCTTAGACCTGCTATATCTTTAGCGGATGTTGCTGCAGCTTCAACTTTTTGGTTAGAAGCTTTAGCGCAACAAGTAACAGATCATAATTCTCATAGCATTGTTAATCTTCTTCAACATGCTAATAATTTTATTTGTGATGCCATCTTTGATATCATTAGGGTTGATGTCAGGTATATGTCTCTAGCTATTTTAGCTAGAAGAGCTTTATGGCTTAAAACTTGGAATGCTGATATGTCTTCTAAGTCAACTTTGCTTTCCCTTTCTTTCCAGGGTAATAAATTATTTGGTTCACAGTTGGATTCTATTATTTCAACTGTTACTGGGGGGAAAGGAACTTTTTTACCACAGGATAAAAAATCTAAAGGTAAATTTAGGTCTAATAATCGTTTTCGTTCCTTTCGTCACAATAAGGAACAAAACCTGATCCTTCCCCTTCAGGAGCGGTATCAGTTTGGAAACCATCTCCAGTTTGGAATAAATCCAAGCCTTTTAGAAAGCCAAAGCCAGCTCCGAAGTTAACATGAAGGTGCGGCCCTCATTCCAGCCCAGCTGGTAGGGGGCAGATTACGTTTTTTCAAATAAATTTGGATCAATTCGATTCACAATCTTTGGATTCAGAACATTGTTTCAGAAGGGTACAGAATAGGCTTCAAGATAAGGCCTCCTGCAAGAAGATTTTTTCTTTCCCATGTCCCAGTAAATCCAGTGAAGGCTCAAGCATTTCTGAAATGTGTTTCAGATCTAGAGTTGGCTGGAGTAATTATGCCAGTTCCAGTTCTAGAACAGGGGCTGGGGTTTTACTCAAATCTCTTCATTGTACCAAAGAAGGAGAATTCCTTCAGACCAGTTCTGGATTTAAAAATATTGAATCGTTATGTAAGGATACCAACATTCAAAATGGTAACTATAAGGACTATTCTGCCTTTTGTTCAGCAAGGGCATTATATGTCCACAATAGATTTACAGGATGCATATCTACATATTCCGATTCATCCAGATCACTATCAGTTTCTGAGATTCTCTTTCCTAGACAAGCATTACCAGTTTGTGGCTCTGCCGTTTGGCCTAGCAACAGCCCCAAGGATTTTTACAAAGGTTCTCGGTGCCCTTCTGTCTGTAATCAGAGAACAGGGTATTGTGGTATTTCCTTATTTGGACGATATCTTGGTACTTGCTCAGTCTTCACATTTAGCAGAATCTCATACAAATCGACTTGTATTGTTTCTTCGAGAACATGGTTGGAGGATCAATTTACCAAAAAGTTCATTGATTCCTCAGACAAGGGTAACCTTTTTAGGTTTCCAGATAGATTCAGTGTCCATGACTCTGTCTCTGACAGACAAGAGACATCTAAAATTGGTTTCAGCTTGTCGAAACCTTCAGTCTCAATTATTCCCTTCGGTAGCCTTATGCATGGAAATTCTAGGTCTTATAACTGCTGCATCGGACGCGATCCCCTTTGCTCGTTTTCACATGCGACCTCTTCAGCTTTGTATGCTGAACCAGTGGTGCAGGGATTATACAAAGATATCTCAATTAATATCTTTAAAACCGATTGTACGACACTCTCTGATGTGGTGGACAGACCACCATCGTTTAGTTCAGGGGGCTTCTTTTGTTCTTCCAACCTGGACTGTGATTTCAACAGCTGCAAGTCTGACAGGTTGGGGAGCTGTTTGGGGGTCTCTGACAGCACAAGGGGTTTGGGAATCTCAGGAGGTGAGATTACTGATCAATATTTTGGAACTCCGTGCAATTTTCAGAGCTCTTCAGTCATGGCCTCTTCTAAAGAGAGAGTGTTCATTTGCTTTCAGACGGACAATGTCACAACTGTGGCATATGTCAATCATCAAGGAGGGACTCACAGTCCTCTGGCTATGAAAGAAGTATCTCGAATACTGGTATGGGCGTAATCCAGCTCCTGTCTAATTTCTGCGGTTCATATCCCAGGTATAGACAATTGGGAAGCGGATTATCTCAGTCGCCAAACGTTACATCCGGGCGAATGGTCTCTTCACCCAGAGGTATTTCTTCAGATTGTTCAAATGTGGGGACTTCCAGAAATAGATCTGATGGCTTCTCATCTAAACAAGAAACTTCCCAGGTATCTGTCCAGATCCAGGGATCCTCAGGCGGAGGCAGTGGATGCATTGTCACTTCCTTGGACGTATCATCCTGCCTATATCTTTCCGCCTCTAGTTCTTCTTCCAAGAGTAATTTCCAAGATTCTAAAGGAGTGCTCGTTTGTTCTGCTGGTGGCTCCAGCATGGCCTCACAGGTTTTGGTATGCGGATCATGTCCGGATGGCCACTTGCCAACCGTGGTCTCTTCCGTTAAGACCAGACCTTCTATCGCAAGGTCCTTTTTTCCATCAGGATCTCAAATCCTTAAATTTGAAGGTATGGAGATTGAACGATTGATTCTCAGTCATAGAGGTTTCTCTAACTCTGTGATTAATACTATGTTACAGGCTCGTAAATCTGTATCTAGGAAGATATATTATCGAGTCTGGAAGATTTACATTTCTTGGTGTCTTTCTCATAATTTTTCTTGGCATTCTTTTAGAATTCCTACAATTTTACAGTTTCTTCAGGATGGTTTGGATAAAGGTTTGTCTGCAAGTTCCTTGAAAGGATAAATCTCTGCTCTTTCTGTTCTTTTTCACAGAAAGATTGCTAGTCTTCCTGATATTCATTGTTTTGTACAAGCTTTGGTTCGTATAAAACCTGATATTAAGTCAATTTCTCCTCCTTGGAGTTTGAATTTGGTTCTGGGGGATCTTCAAGCTCCTCCGTTTGAACCTATGCATTCACTGGACATTAAATTACTTTCTTGGAAAGTTTTGTTTCTTTTGGCCATCTTTTCTGCTAGAAGAGTTTCTGAATTATCTGCTCTTTCTTGTGAGTCTCCTTTTCTGATTTTTCATCAGGATAAGGCGGTGTTGCGAACTTCTTTTAAATTTTTACCTAACAACATTAGTAGAGAAATTGTGGTTCCTTCATTGTGTCCTAATCCTAAGAATTCTAAGGAAAGATTGTTGCATTCTTTGGATGTAGTTAGAGCTTTGAAATATTATGTTGAAGCTACTAAAAATTTCCGAAAGACTTCTAGTCTATTTGTTATCTTTTCCGGTTCTAGGAAAGGTCAGAAGGCCTCTGCCATTTCTTTGGCGTCTTGATTAAAGTCTTTGATTCATCATGCTTATGTCGAGTAGGGTAAAACTCCGCCTCAAAGGATTACAGCTCATTCTACTAGGTCAGTTTCTACTTCCTGGGCGTTTAGGAATGAAGTTTCGGTTGATCAGATTTGCAAAGCAGCAACTTGGTCTTCTTTGCATACTTTTACTAAATTCTACCATTTTGATGTGTTTTCTTCTTCTGAAGCAGTTTTGGTAGAAAAGTACTTCAGGCAGCTGTTTCAGTTTGATTCTTCTGCTTATAATTTCAGTTTTTTTTTATTATAAGATTTAAACTTTATTTTGGGTGTGGATTATTTTCAGCGGAATTGGCTGTCTTTATTTTATCCCTCCCTCTCTAGTGACTCTTGCGTGGAAGATCCACATCTTGGGTATTCATTATCCCATACGTCACTAGCTCATGGACTCTTGCTAATTACATGAAAGAAAACATAATTTATGTAAGAACTTACCTGATAAATTCATTTCTTTCATATTAGCAAGAGTCCATGAGGCCCACCCTTTTTTTGTGGTGGTTATGATTTTTTTGTATAAAGCACAATTATTCCAATTCCTTATTTTTTATGCTTTCGCACTTTTGTCTTATCACCCCACTTCTTGGCTATGCGTTAAACTGATTTGTGGGTGTGGTGAGGGGTGTATTTATAGGCATTTTGAGGTTTGGGAAACTTTGCCCCTCCTGGTAGGAATGTATATCCCATACGTCACTAGCTCATGGACTCTTGCTAATATGAAAGAAATGAATTTATCAGGTAAGTTCTTACATAAATTATGTTTTATTAGATGGTGGTATTATTTGTGTAACTGTACTCGCAGTGATGTGCGGTGACTTCAGAGGCTGGTGAGGCAGTGGCTAGGAATCGGATATGCCTTCATTCTTTAGATATCCTTTGTTGAAGAAATAGCAATGCACATGGGCGAGCTAATCGCATGAGGTATTTATATGCAGCCACCAATCAGTATCTACTGAGCATATTTAGATATTATTTTCAACAAATGATATCTGATTTTCTTCATTCTTTTGATATCCTTTGTTGAAAATCATATCTAAATATGCTCAGTAGCTGCTGAGCATATTTAGATATGATTTTCAACAAAGGATTTCAAAAGAATGAAGAAAATCAGATATCCTTTGTTGAAAATATATCTAAATATGCTCAGTAGATACTGAGCATATTTAGATATGATTTTCAACAAAGGATATCAAAAGAATGAAGAAAATCAGATATCCTTTTTTGAAAATCATTTCTAAATAGGCTCTGTAGCTTCTGAGCATATTTAGATATGATTTTCAAAAAAGGATATCAAAAGAATGAAGAAAACCAGATATTAGATGTAAATTGGAAAGTTATTTAAAATTGCATGCTCTTTCTAAATCATGAAAGAAAACATATGGGTTTCATCTCCCTTTAAATGGTGTCTTGGAAAACTGGTCAACTTAGTAAACATCTGATTTTAGTCTAAAGGATTGTAACAGAAACTCTTGCCAGATAACAAAATGCTTGCTCTGATTATGAGATCTACAAATCCAGGCCCATTAAAATATGTTTAAAACATACTTTTTACTTTAATGCTGCAAATTATGCTTATAGATTCCTTCATTATTCAGTAAATATAAAAATGTTGTGAACCAGTGGCAGCTGGTGAACAGGGATAGGCACAGACAAAGGCTGTGGTGGACATTTTACAAAGTAAAGACCGTAGTGAAGGACAACAAGGTCACTATTTATACAAATGAAAAAATAAGAGTGCATGGTCTTACCTTCTCAGAGACAGCAATTTCTCCACTTTCTATGATGATAATGAAATTTTTCTGCAAGTCCCTTTGAAATTAAAATGTAAAATTAGGCATTTAAACTAAAGCATTGTTTCTCAACTGAAGTCCTCAAGTGCCCCAAAAGACCAGGCTTTCATTATAGCCGAACCAGTGCTGCATTGGTGAAATAAACAGCTGATGGTTGATAGCAGGTTAGAAAACAATCCATCCATGGTATTACTGCTGCTAAGCTGAGCACTTCACTTGTGCACTGGTTCATCTATAATGAAAACCTGGTCTGTTGAGGCTACTTGAGGGCCACGGTTAAGAAACGTTGCATTAAAGCACCAGTTCAACTGCAATCTGTTGACCTTGAGAATAAAGCATTTTTTTAAAGTTTGATCATATATTGCAATACCAGAATATTGCATTGCAAATTAACTTCAGAGAAAAGAAAAAAAAAACATTTTCTTATGTTTAAAATAGGTCTTTAATAACTTATATGATAAAACATCTAACAAATATTAACAATCAAAACTTTTTTCTGTGACTGGTCTTGTTCATCTCCCTCATTTGTAGACAAGGTCAATTATTCTATCTTTTTTCACAAAATTTTCAATCACTTTATTAAGAAAATCTTCACAGTTCATGTAACTGTACCAGTCTTTCTCTCTCAATTGCTAAAACAGCCAAAGAGGAAAGTCGTCCTTGACTGGTTCGATTCCTGCTATGTGTTTTTATTCGCTTTAAAGCAGAGAAGGACCTCTCAACAGAGGCTGTTGTAGCTGGTATCGTAAGAACCAGCTTCAGTTATTTCACTGCCTCTGGAACAGTCTGCATGAGATCGTTGTTGGCCAAAAAGTTGAGTAGATCTGTAGGTGATTTGCAATCATTTCTCACCATTTCAGAACTATAAAATCCAATTAAATCAGATTTTAATCTAACTAAGTCAAAGTATTTGCCATATCTTGATAGGCTCTGCAGTTTTTGATCATCAATATGTTTGAACATCTCTAGCAGTTTAGTGCAATCAACCAAACAAAGGAATTCTAGCTCAGCAAAATGATCAAACCAAGCTTTCATTTGAACGTTTACATTGTCAATAATGTTGTAAAACAACCTTCTCCTCACATCTATTTTTGGCTGTTTACTCCTTACATTGTCTGTCAGCCCCATTCTGATACAATCCGCCTCAAATTTCCCATACAAATTGTCAAACTCTTGTCTGTGATTTTCAAGAAATTTCATCGTGTCAGCAATTCTCCGACAGCAGAATCCAACATCCATCACTTTACTCTGCAGCAATCGAAAGAGTGCGTCAGTTTGTATGAAAATGGCCTCATATGTCATAAGCAAGAAGCAGGTTGATGCTTTATTCAGAAATAAGTAATATCCTTCAGACATCATCAAGGTCTCATGATCCCAACCATCTGGATTTTCTCTGAGAAACAGGAACATAGCACATATATCACTTTGATACATGTTGACTGTCTGCACTAGTCTGGAATTTGAACTCCATCTGGTGGGTGCTGCTCTCGCTAAATGTCACTTCACCATATCGTCCAGTAGGTGGGTGCGCTTTGTCGATTTACTGAAAAACGTGGCCATTCCCTCAAGTGTTGAAAAAAATACTTTACACTCTTCTATAGATTTAGCTGCATTAGAGAGCACCAGGTTTAACTTGTGGGCATAACAATGGATAAAAGTTGCTTCGGGTACTTTTTCTTTAATCTTGGCTTGCACCCCATCACAGAGGCTCCGTCGTAAGTCTGAGCTACCAGCTTTTCAACACAATTATATTTCTCCAACACTCCCAATACATATTAGTTAGCAATAGCTGGTGCTCGTCTGTCAACCACTTCATCAAATCCTAAGAATGCCTCCTTCACAATTATCTCACAATTCAGCTAACTTTTAGCCAAGCAAATTGGTTTTGAATGTAACTGGTAGATTTCTCATGTTTGTTAGTGCACCTTGATAGATTTTTTTAAATCTCCAAATCCAGCATTTGTCCAAACATTATCTGTAGTGGAGAATAAAATACACGGAAAACAGTAAAGGCGGTTCTTTGTAGCACAGCCACACAGCCATTCTTTCCTTTGATACCACTCCATTTGGAATGTACAACCACTCCATTTGGAATGTACATGTCATGGTTTTGTCTTTTTGAAGTAAGTCCTTCAGCTCAGGCATTGGTCTTCCTTTATTTATTACTTCAATTTTGGAGGGAAAGTCCAATCTTGAGAAGTTTCTAAGGTTGGATATGGTGTTTTCCATTGTGCAAAAATTTGAATACTGAACACCTGGCAACAGAGAAAAAAATATATAGAAATCAGAAGGAGTGAACAAGAGTTAATCAAAGTAAATCTAAAAATAAAAATATTGTGTAAAAAACAACAAACAACTTACTTGCTTTCTTGCATAATGAACATCTAGATATGCTCTGTGTAGTGTAGCCCTGTCCTTATTGCGATATGGGAGCTGATATCTTTAAACTGCAGTCAGATTCTGAATAACTATCTATGCATGCGCAACAACTCGAGGTCAAGGTCAAAAGGAATTTGAATAAACCACAGTAAAAAACACTAAATTGGATAACATATGTGGACTGTCACATAAGATAGCAGATGACATTGGTTAATTATGTGCATTGTTGATATGTAGACTATTTTCTGCTAAGTACATTTTATTTATTCACCTGATGATACACTACAGCTGCTGCTGTATCATCAGGTGAATAAAAGGTACTTAGCAGAAAATAGTATACATATTATATGATATCACCAGTGAACATAATCTGATTCTGAGTACAGTCAATCACCTGAACTTCAGAACGTACTGTTGAAGTGAACTGGTCACTACACTGACGGAATACACATATGGTGACATAGAATTACAGTGGGCAACTGGGCATATTACTAAAAAGTGATACAGATTAGGCAAAACAATGCACTATTTCCAGTTTTACAAAGAATATACTGTAGTTGTATTTACAGAAAAGGATAATCTAGCAGTCATATCCATTCCATATCAGTAATAAACAACAGTATGACATGAAAACTGTTACAGCATGTCATTTTTATATCCACATTACAGAATTCCAATCAAACTCTAAATTGACAGGCTTTTGGTAAAAAAAACAGTGACAGAAAAACCAACAAACCAGAAAAACAAACTGCCATCCATTGCAAAAACAAATGATCATTACAAGCCTACGCCTAGATTTAGAGTTCTGCGTTAGCCGTCAAAACCAGCGTTAAGGGGCCCTAACGCTGCTTTTTACCGCCCACTGGTATTTAGTTTAGAGTCAGTCAGGAAAGGGTCTAACGCTCACTTTACAGCCGCGACTTTTCCATACCGCAGATCCCCTTACGCCAATTGCGTATCCTATCTTTTCAATGGGATCTTCCTAACGCCGGTATTTAGCGTCTTGGCTGAAGTGAGCGTTAGAACTCTAATGACAAAACTCCAGCCGCAGAAAAAGTCAGGAGTTAAGAGCTTTATGGGCTAACGCCGTTTTATAAAGCTCTTAACCACTGTGCTCCAAAGTACACTAACACCCATAAACTACCTATGTACCCCTAAACAGAGGTCCCCCCACATCGCCGCCACTCTAATCATTTTTTTAACCCCTAATCTGCCGACCGGACACCGCCGCCACCTACATTATCCCTATAAACCCCTAATCTGCTGCCCCTAACACCGCCGACACCTACATAATATTTATTAACCCCTAATCTGCCCCCCCCCCCCCCAATGTCGCCGCTACCTTACCTACACTTATTAACCCCTAATCTGCCGACCAGACCTAGCCGCCACTATAATAAATGTAATCTTCTTTCTTCCGGATCCATGTTAATCCCGCCGACGAGGAACATCCATCTTCACCGACGACTTCCCGACGAATGACGGTTCCTTTAAATGACGTCATCCAAGATGGCGTCCCTTGAATTCCGATTGGCTGATAGACCTAGCCGCCACTATAATAAATGTATTAACCCCTAAACCGCCTCACTCCCGCCTCGCAAACCCTATAATAAATAGTATTAACCTCTAATCTGCCCTCCCTAACATCGCCGACACCTAACTTAAAATATTAACCCCTAATCTGCCGACCGGACCTCGCCGCTACTCTAATAAATGTATTAACCCCTAAAGCTAAGTCTAACACTAACACCCCCCTAAATTAAATATAATTTGTATCTAACAAAATAAATTAACTCTTATTAAATAAATTATTCCTATTTAAAGCTAAATACTTACCTGCAAAATAAACCCTAATATAGCTACAATATAACTTATAATTATATTGTAGCTATTTTAGGATTTATATTTATTTTACAGGCAGCTTTGTATTTATTTTAACCAGGTACAATAGCTATTAAATAGTTAATAACTATTTAATAGCTACCTAGTTGAAATAATTACAAAATTACCTGTAAAATAAATCCTAACCTAAGTTACAATTAAACCTAACACTACACTATCAATAAATTAATTAAATAAAATACCTACAATTATCTACAATTAAACCTAACAGTACACTATCAATAAATTAATTATATGCAAATACCTACAAATAAATACAATTAAATAAACTAACTAAAGTACAAAAAATAAAAAAGAACTAAGTTACAAAAAATAAAAAAAAATAATTTACAAACATTAGAAAAATATTACAACAATTTTAAGCTAATTACACCTACTCTAAGCCCCCTAATAAAATAACAAAGCCCCCAAAATAAAAAAATGCCCTACCCATTCTAAAATACAAATAGAAAAGCTCTTTTACCTTACCAGCCCTTAGAAGGGCCTTTTGCGGGGCATGCCCCAAAGAATTCTGCTCTTTTGCCTGTAAAAAAAACATACAATACCCCCCCAACATTACAACCCACCACCCACATACCCCTAATCTAGCCCAAACCCCCTTAAATAAACCTAATACTAAGCCCCTGAAGATCTCCCTACCTTATCTTCACCACGCCGGGTATCACCGATCCATCCAGAGGAGGCTCCGAAGTCTTCATCCAAGCCCAAGCGGGGGCTGAAGAGGTCCATCATCAGGCTGAAGAGGTCCATCATCAGGCTGAAGAGGTCCATCATCGGGCTGAAGAGGTCCATCATCGGGCTGAAGAGATCCATCATCTGGCTGAAGTCTTCTATCAAGCGGCATCTTCAATCGTCTTTCTTCCGGATCCATCTTAATCCCGCCAACGCGGAACATCCATCCTGGCCGACGACTTCCCGACGAATGACGGTTCCTTTAAATGATGTCATCCAAGATGGCGTCCCTCAAATTCCGATTGGCTGATAGGATTCTATCAGCCAATCGGAATTAAGGTATGAAAATTCTGATTGGCTGATGGAAAGCTGATCGGAACAGCCAATAGAATGCAAGCTCAATCTGATTGGCTGATTCCATCAGCCAATCAGAATTTTCCTACCTTAATTCCGATTGGCTGATAGAATCCTATCAGCCAATCGGAATTCGAGGGACGCCATCTTGGATGATGTCATTTAAAGGAACCGTCATTTGTCGGGAAGTCGTCGGCCAGGATGGATGTTCCGCGTCGGCAGGATGAAGATGAAGAAGATTGAAGATGCCGCTTGATAGAAGACTTCAGCCGGATGATGGATCTCTTCAGCCCGATGATGGACCTCTTCAGCCCGATGATGGAACTCTTCAGCTGGATGATGGATCTCTTCAGCCCGATGATGAACCTCTTCAGCCGGATGATGGACCTCTTCAGCCGGATGATGGATCTCTTCAGCCGGATGATGGATCTCTTCAGCTGGATGATGGATCTCTTCAGCCGGATGATGGATCTCTTCAGCCCCCACTTGGGCTTGGATGAAGACTTCGGAGCCTCCTCTGGACGGATTGGTGAGCTTTTCTATTTGTATTTTAGAATAGGGTAGGGCATTTTTTTATTTTGGGGGGTTTTGTTATTTTATTAGGGGGCTTAGAGTAGGTGTAATTAGCTTAAAATTGTTGTAATATTTTTCTAATGTTTGTAAATTATTTATTTATTTTTTTGTAACTTAGTTCTTTTTTTATTTTTTGTACTTTAGTTAGTTTATTTAATTGTATTTATTTGTAGGTATTTGTATGTAATTAATTTATTGATAGTGTAGTGTGAGGTTTAATTGTAGATAATTGTAGGTATTTTATTTAATTAATTTATTGATAGTGTAATGTTAGGTTTAATTGTAACAGGTTAGGATTTATTTTACAGGTAATTTTGTAATTATTTTAACTAGGTAACTATTAAATAGTTATTAACTATTTAATAGCTATTGTACCTAGTTAAAATAAATACAAAGATGCCTGTAAAATAAATATAAATCCTAAAATAGCTACAATATAATTATAATTTATATTGTAGCTATATTAGGGTTTATTTTACAGGTAAGTATTTAGCTTTAAATAGGAATAATTTATTTAATAAGAGTTAATTTATTTCGTTAGATACAAATTATATTTAACTTAGGGGGTGTTAGTGTTAGGGTTAGACTTAGCTTTAGGGGTTAATAAATTTAATAGAGTAGCGGTGAGGTCCGGTCGGCAGATTAGGGGTTAATAAGTGTAGGTAAGGTAGCGGCGACGTTGGGGTGGCAGATTAGGGGTTAATAAATATTATGTAGGGGTCAGCGGTGTTAGGGGCAGCAGATTAGGGGTACATAGGGATAACGTAGGTTGCGGCGGTGTGCGGTCGGCAGATTAGGGGTTAAAAAAAAATTAGAGTGGCAGCGATGTGGGGGGGGCCTCGGTTTAGGGGTACATAGGTAGCTTATGGGTGTTAGTGTACTTTAGAGCACAAACACAAGGAAAGAGGCGCCGTATGTGTGAATCTGAAACAGCCAACATCAGATAGAAAACATGTGCAGGGTACTCACAATATGAAAAGGCACTCCAATGTGCCAATAGGAGCAGGCTGGTATTCACAGCAAACCAGCTGGCTGAACAGGCAATCCAGGATAACCAAAGTGAGAGACTCAGAATCTGGATCCCACGATATGGAGACAGGAGCTAGGTGCAAACAAAGGCACACCACTGTGTGAATCTGTAGGAGTACACTGATAAATTCACAATCTGTACAGGGTACTCACATTCTGTAGCGGCACTCAATTGTGCCAGTGGAAGCAGGCTGGTTTTCTCAGCAAACCAGCTGGCTGTATAAGGAGTAAAGCAGGAGCCTCCGCAGTCCTCCGGATAAAACAGGTAGCTCAGAAATAATCAATTTGGGATGAGGATATATGATTTAAAAAAGGTTTAATAAAGAATAAAAACAATTAAAAATACATATATCACTCATGTGCAGTATATAAGTGACATGCAACGCGTTTCTCGGAATCAACCGTTTCCTCAGGAATGAATTCTAACTCTACACACATCTTATAAATACCTGAGCTACCTGTACTGCCCCACCCTTCAAATTAAACCAGACCAATCACAGAAGCCCTTTGTTTAATTACCCATTAGTTGGTACACCTGCATACTTCTCATCCCCTGCCTTAATGTGCTTGATGGACTGATGCAAGTGTTATATACAATGGGGGGGAAAGGAAAAAAATTGCCAGCTGCTTATTTTCATATATATATGTATGTATATATTATTATGATCTAACTAGCCCATCAAAGATCATAATATCTTAGCTAAGGGTTTAGTGATAATATTCGTAATGCGTATGTGCTCACCACATAGTATATGTGGCCAGCTCCAAATTGCCTATTTGATCTGTTGTCAACCTCATAGAATAAACAAATCTATATAAATGTTCATACCTGTCTGCTTATGTGTGATGTGATGCGTGACTGGTACATAATTATACTGAATACCATATTGCTCTATTAAGACCTCAATATTTCTCTGTTAGTTCTCCTAACAAATCGCCTTATTCACAAAATTTTTTGTTAATCGGGATACCGAGACCAAGATCCTAAAAGGTAAACAATTCTCTGTGATTTTTTGGCGTCTGACGTAAACGCCAGTGATAGGTTGACAAACGCCAGCCTCCAGACCAATCCCGAGTGCTGACCGCTGCACGCCCCTACTCGAGTGTGTCAGCAGATCTTAGGCTCACAAATATGGTAAATTGTACCCCCGGTGCCAGCCGCCCACTACAATTATTGTCGGCGTTAGTGAAGAGTACCGATCAATCTTAGAGTTACTTCTCGAGTCTCAGGTCTGTCAACCGAGGTACCCGCCCCCTTACTACGTCACGGGGCTGTCAACATAAATTCTGTGGGCACTCACATAAATAAATGCATTCGTTTCTATGGCTACATATTTGTAATCCCAAATAGCTGCTCCTATAGGTTAAACTCTGGTACCAGTAAGTATCCAATTGGTGACACTAGATCATACGGCATATATTGATAGTATGCGACCAGCCCCTAAAATCCCCACTATATACATTCCTAAGTGTACCTCTGTCTAATACCATAGTACATAAACACCAAGACAATGAAGGGAATACTAAATAACCGAGATATATCTATTCTCGGCTCACCAGTATTTATAATAATAAGTATTAGTGTTAGCCTGTTTAAGTCAAAAAAAGCTGACTGTCTGTTTCGAAAGCACCATTTATTATCATTATAGCTAAGGTACTATATGCGGAAAAGTGCTTGCCTATTTGTGACCCTTACTTCATAATATGTCTTATTAACTCTTTCTGTTCAACACTAGTCACCCTAACAGTATCACCAATAAATGTGGGGGCCACTACTAGATATAGAGATGAGCTGGTCAATACTTTTACCAGAATGATCAACACATTGTGATCCTAAGATCATTAGTATGTACAACATCTTACCACTCACTTCAAATCCAACTACTGCTAATCCTATCAGTGCCAATAATTCGAGTAAAACTGAACGGGTCATTCATCCCTACCAATAGTTAACATGAGGTATAAAACCGAGTGATATAAATGAACAAATATTATATCTAACCTTAAACACCATGAGAGGCTCCATGATCATATCAGACCTAACTGGTTCTCATAATAAAAATATAACTAATAATAAAGTGAAACCTAACAATCATCAACCATTACAGTGATATTGATATCTCTTATTAATACATCATAATTAAATTAATCAAAAGTGATCTATAAAACAATATCTAAAAATAAAAAATAAAAGTGTGTTGAGATAAATGTATAATGTTATTAATCATAAAAATGATAGTGCAGTGATACCTAACAATAAGTGTATAGAGATGTGTGTATAATGTGATTCATCACATTATACACACATCTCTATACACTTATTGTTAGGTATCACTGCACTATCATTTTTATGATTAATAACATTATACATTTATCTCAACACACTTTTATTTTTTATTTTTAGATATTGTTTTATAGATCACTTTTGATTAATTTAATTATGATGTATTAATAAGAGATATCAATATCACTGTAATGGTTGATGATTGTTAGGTTTCACTTTATTATTAGTTATATTTTTATTATGAGGACCAGTTAGGTCTGATATGATCATGGAGCCTCTCATGGTGTTTAAGGTTAGATATAATATTTGTTCATTTATATCACTCGGTTTTATACCTCATGTTAACTACTGGTAGGGATGAATGACCCGTTCAGTTTTACTCGAATTATTGGCACTGATAGGATTAGCAGTAGTTGGATTTGAAGTGAGTGGTAAGATGTTGTACATACTAATGATCTTAGGATCACAATGTGTTGATCATTCTGGTAAAAGTATTGACCAGCTCATCTCTATATCTAGTAGTGGCCCCCACATTTATTGGTGATACTGTTAGGGTGACTAGTGTTGAACAGAAAGAGTTAATAAGACATATTATGAAGTAAGGGTCACAAATAGGCAAGCACTTTTCCGCATATAGTACCTTAGCTATAATGATAATAAATGGTGCTTTCGAAACAGACAGTCAGCTTTTTTTGACTTAAACAGGCTAACACTAATACTTATTATTATAAATACTGGTGAGCCGAGAATAGATATATCTCGGTTATTTAGTATTCCCTTCATTGTCTTGGTGTTTATGTACTATGGTATTAGACAGAGGTACACTTAGGAATGTATATAGTGGGGATTTTAGGGGCTGGTCGCATACTATCGATATATGCCGTATGATCTAGTGTCACCAATTGGATACTTACTGGTACCAGAGTTTAACCTATAGGAGCAGCTATTTGGGATTACAAATATGTAGCCATAGAAACAAATGCATTTATTTATGTGAGTGCCCACAGAATTTATGTTGACAGCCCCGTGACGTAGTAAGGGGGCGGGTACCTCAGTTGACAGACCTGAGACTCGAGAAGTAACTCTAAGATTGATCGGTACTCTTCACTAACGCCGACAATAATTGTAGTGGGCGGCTGGCACCGGGGGTACAATTTACCATATTTGTGAGCCTAAGATCTGCTGACACACTCGAGTAGGGGCGTGCAGCGGTCAGCACTCGGGATTGGTCTGGAGGCTGGCGTTTGTCAACCTATCACTGGCGTTTACGTCAGACGCCAAAAATCACAGAGAATTGTTTACCTTTTAGGATCTTGGTCTCGGTATCCCGATTAACAATAAATTTTGTGAATAAGGCGATTTGTTAGGAGAACTAACAGAGAAATATTGAGGTCTTAATAGAGCAATATGGTATTCAGTATAATTATGTACCAGTCACGCATCACATCACACATAAGCAGACAGGTATGAACATTTATATAGATTTGTTTATTCTATGAGGTTGACAACAGATCAAATAGGCAATTTGGAGCTGGCCACATATACTATGTGGTGAGCACATACGCATTACGAATATTATCACTAAACCCTTAGCTAAGATATTATGATCTTTGATGGGCTAGTTAGATCATAATAATATATACATACATATATATATGAAAATAAGCAGCTGGCAATTTTTTTCCTTTCCCCCCCATTGTATATAACACTTGCACCAGTCCATCAAGCACATTAAGGCAGGGGATGAGAAGTATGCAGGTGTACCAACTAATGGGTAATTAAACAAAGGGCTTCTGTGATTGGTCTGGTTTAATTTGAAGGGTGGGGCAGTACAGGTAGCTCAGGTATTTATAAGATGTGTGTAGAGTTAGAATTCATGCCTGAGGAAACGGTTGATTCCGAGAAACGCGTTGCATGTCACTTATATACTGCACATGAGTGATATATGTATTTTTAATTGTTTTTATTCTTTATTAAACCTTTTTTAAATCATATATCCTCATCCCAAATTGATTATTTCTGAGCTACCTGTTTTATCCGGAGGACTGCGGAGGCTCCTGCTTTACTCCTTATACAGCCAGCTGGTTTGCTGAGAAAACCAGCCTGCTTCCACTGGCACAATTGAGTGCCGCTACAGAATGTGAGTACCCTGTACAGATTGTGAATTTATCAGTGTACTCCTACAGATTCACACAGTGGTGTGCCTTTGTTTGCACCTAGCTCCTGTCTCCATATCGTGGGATCCAGATTCTGAGTCTCTCACTTTGGTTATCCTGGATTGCCTGTTCAGCCAGCTGGTTTGCTGTGAATACCAGCCTGCTCCTATTGGCACATTGGAGTGCCTTTTCATATTGTGAGTACCCTGCACATGTTTTCTATCTGATGTTGGCTGTTTCAGATTCACACATACGGCGCCTCTTTCCTTGTGTTTGATTCTAGATATATTAACCTTTGGAGGGTGAAGATCGAGTGCTGCCTCTGGTTTTGAGAAGACGGATATTTCTACCTTATTTGAGCACCTAGGACTTTCATCTTGTCTTTCATCCAGGACCTAGGACTCTGGTATCTAGTAGTGTGCATACACACACCAATACCATATTTTGTCATATTTGTTATCTGTGTATTGATGGTTTGAAACATATATTTCTTGGTAGCGCCCCCTATTGGGTTTTTCCCTTTGTTTTTACTTTAGAGCACAGTAGTTAAAGGATTACTTTCTGTTATAATTTTTAAGCTGAACAACTAACATATTAAAGTTAATAAACATCAATTAAAAATCGAAAGAGAGAGAACAGCACTCCATGAGATAGAACAGAAGCTGGAATAACTTCCATGCATGTTCATTTTTATTAAATTCCTCATGGTGCACGTTCTTTTTGCACACTATGCCCCTTCACAGAGAAAAAATATCCTTTAATTAAAACCTACTGACCTATATTTTCTCCAAAACGAAGTTTCATAACGTTCTAAAAGTTATATCTTTTATTCGCCGATGATGTCACATTATCCTGACCACTATTTTCAGCACTGAGTGTTCAAAATATTTAAACCAATAACTTTGTGTTTAAAGCGCCATTTTGAAACCTAGGTATTGTAAACGGATTGGTACAGAGCAAAGGATACCCACGGAGTGGGTTTGGAAAACAATTAAATTTGCAGACAAGATTTCTGATATACGGTAGAGATATGTTAATGAAATGCTATTGATAAAAAGCGTATTTGGGGTAGTTAGTTAGTAACAGGCATAGAAAATATTTACTTACAGTGGCCCTTTAAGAGCTTTATGAACCGGCGTTAGCCCAGAAAGCTCTTAACTACTAACTTTTTTCTGCGGCTGGAGTTTTGTCGTTAGATTTCTAACGCTCACTTCAGCCAAGACTCTAAATACCGGCATTAGAAAGATCCCATTGAAAAGATAGGATACGCAAATGGCGTAGGAGGATCTGCGGTATGGAAAAGTCGTGGCTGCAAAGTCAGCGTTAGACCCTTTCCTGACTGACTCTAAATACCAGCGGGCGGCCAAAACCAGCGTTAGGAGCCCCTAACGCTGGTTTTGACGGCTAACGCAGAACTCTAAGTCTAGGCGTAAGTTTTTTACTTTAAAAAGGCAAACCATTATATTAGGGAAATCTCATGGCTCCAATTGCATTTTTTAAATTGCAATTGTTTTTCAATTCCACCAGAGGGCAGCCTGCACTCTCTAAGGCCTAGATTTAGAGTTCGGCGGTAGCCGTCAAAACCAGCGTTAGAGGCTCCTAACGCTGGTTTTGGGCGCCCGCTGGTATTTGGAGTCAGTGATTAAAGGGTCTAACGCTCACTTTTCAGCCGTGACTTTTCCATACCGCAGATCCCCCTACGCCATTTGCGTAGCCTATCTTTTCAATGGGATCTTTCTAACGCTGGTATTTAGAGTCGTTTCTGAAGTGAGCGTTAGAGCTCTAACGACAAGATTCCAGCCGCCTGAAAATAGCAGGAGTTAAGAGCTTTCTGGCTAACGCCGGTTTATAAAGCTCTTAACTACTGTACCCTAAAGTACACTAACACCCATAAACTACCTATGTACCCCTAAACCGAGCTCCCCCCACACCGCCGCCACTCGATTAAAATTTTTAACCCCTAATCTGCCGACCGCCACCTACGTTATACTTATGTACCCCTAATCTGCTGCCCCTAACCCCGCCGACCCCTGTATTATATTTATTCACCCCTAACCTGCCCCCCACAACGTCGCCGCCAGCTACTTACAATAATTAACCCCTAATCTTCCGACCGCAAATCGCCGCCACCTACGTTATCCCTATGTACCCCTAATCTGCTGCCCCTAACACCGCCGACCCCTATATTATATTTATTAACCCCTAATCTGCCCCCCTCAACGTCGCCTCCACCTGCCTACACTTATTAACCCCTAATCTGCCGAGCGGACCTGAGCGCTACTATAATAAAGTTATTAACCCCTAATCCGCCTCACTAACCCTATCATAAATAGTATTAACCCCTAATCTGCCCTCCCTAACATCGCCGACACCTACCTTCAATTATTAACCCCTAAACTTCCGATCGGAGCTCACCGCTATTCTAATAAATGGATTAACCCCTAAAGCTAAGTCTAACCCTAACACTAACACCCCCCTAAGTTAAATATAATTTTTATCTAACGAAATTAATTAACTCTTATTAAATAACTTATTCCTATTTAAAGCTAAATACTTACCTGTAAAATAAATCCTAATATAGCTACAATATAAATTATAATTATATTATAGCTATTTTAGGATTAATATTTATTTTACAGGCAACTTTGTAATTATTTTAACCAGGTACAATAGCTATTAAATAGTTATTAACTATTTAATAGTTACCTAGTTAAAATAATAACAAATTTACCTGTAAAATAAATCCTAACCTAAGTTATAATTAAACCTAACACTACCCTATCAATAAAATAATTAAATAAACTACCTACAATTACCTACAATTAACCTAACACTACACTATCAATAAATAAATTAAACACAATTGCTACAAATAAATACAATTAAATAAACTAAAGTACAAAAAATAAAAAAGAACTAAGTTACAGAAAATAAAAAAATATTTACAAACATAAGAAAAATATTACAACAATTTTAAACTAATTACACCTACTCTAAGCCCCCTAATAAAATAACAAAGCCCCCCAAAATAAAAAATTCCCTACCCTATTCTAAATTAAAAAAGTTACAAGCTCTTTTACCTTACCAGCCCTGAACAGGGCCCTTTGCGGGGCATGCCCCAAGAATTTCAGCTCTTTTGCCTGTAAAAGAATAAATACAATACCCCCCCCCCCCGCCAACATTACAACCCACCACCCACATACCCCTAATCTAACCCAAACCCCCCTTAAATAAACCTAACACTAAGCCCCTGAAGATCTTCCTACCTTGTCTTCACCATCCAGGTATCACCGATCCGTCCTGGCTCCAAGATCTTCATCCAACCCAAGCGGGGGTTGGCGATCCATAATCCGGTGCTCCAAAGTCTTCCTCCTATCCGGCAAGAAGAGGACATCCGGACCGGCAAACATCTTCTCCAAGCGGCATCTTCGATCTTCTTCCATCCGGTGCGGAGCGGGTCCATCTTGAAGCAGGCGACGCGGATCCATCCTCTTCTTCCGATGTCTCCCGACTAATGACGGTTCCTTTAAGGGACGTCATCCAAGATGGCGTCCCTCGAATTCCGATTGGCTGATAGGATTCTATCAGCCAATCGGAATTAAGGTAGGAATTTTCTGATTGGCTGATGGAATCAGCCAATCAGAATCAAGTTCAATCCGATTGGCTGATCCAATCAGCCAATCAGATTGAGCTCGCATTCTATTGGCTGTTCCGATCAGCCAATAGAATGCGAGCTCAATCTGATTGGCTGATGGGATCGGCCAATCGGATTGAACTTGATTCTGATTGGCTGATTCCATCAGCCAATCAGAAAATTCCTACCTTAATTCCGATTGGATGATAGAATCCTATCAGCCAATCGGAATTCGAGGGACGCCATCTTGGATGACGTCCCTTAAAGGAACCGTCATTAGTCGGGAGACATCGGAAGAAGAGGATGGATCCGCGTCGCCTGCTTCAAGATGGACCCGCTCCGCACCGGATGGAAGAAGATCGAAGATGCCGCTTGGAGAAGATGTTTGCCGGTCCGGATGTCCTCTTCTTGCCGGATAGGAGGAAGACTTTGGAGCCTCTTCTGGACCGGATTATGGATCGCCAACCCCCGCTTGGGTTGGATGAAGATCTTGGAGCCAGGACGGATCGGTGATACCTGGATGGTGAAGACAAGGTAGGAAGATCTTCAGGGGCTTAGTGTTAGGTTTATTTAAGGGGGGTTTGGGTTAGATTAGGGGTATGTGGGTGGTGGGTTGTAATGTTGGGGGGGGGGGGGGTATTGTATTTATTCTTTTACAGGCAAAAGAGCTGAAATTCTTGGGGCATGCCCCGCAAAGGGCCCTGTTCAGGGCTGGTAAGGTAAAAGAGCTTGTAACTTTTTTAATTTAGAATAGGGTAGGGAATTTTTTATTTTGGGGGGCTTTGTTATTTTATTAGGGGGCTTAGAGTAGGTGTAATTAGTTTAAAATTGTTGTAATATTTTTCTTATGTTTGTAAATATTTTTTTATTTTCTGTAACTTAGTTCTTTTTTATTTTTTGTACTTTAGCTAGTTTATTTAATTGTATTTATTTGTAGCAATTGTGTTTAATTAATTTATTGATAGTGTAGTGTTAGGTTAATTGTAGGTAATTGTAGGTAGTTTATTTAATTATTTTATTGATAGGGTAGTGTTAGGTTTAATTATAACTTAGGTTAGGATTTATTTTACAGGTAAATTTGTTATTATTTTAACTAGGTAACTATTAAATAGTTAATAACTATTTAATAGCTATTGTACCTGGTTAAAATAATTACAAAGTTGCCTGTAAAATAAATATTAATCCTAAAATAGCTATAATATAATTATAATTTATATTGTAGCTATATTAGGATTTATTTTACAGGTAAGTATTTAGCTTTAAATAGGAATAAGTTATTTAATAAGAGTTAATTAATTTCGTTAGATAAAAATTATATTTAACTTAGGGGGGTGTTAGTGTTAGGGTTAGACTTAGCTTTAGGGGTTAATCCATTTATTAGAATAGCGGTGAGCTCCGATCGGAAGTTTAGGGGTTAATAATTGAAGGTAGGTGTCGGCGATGTTAGGGAGGGCAGATTAGGGGTTAATACTATTTATGATAGGGTTAGTGAGGCGGATTAGGGGTTAATAACTTTATTATAGTAGCGCTCAGGTCCGCTCGGCAGATTAGGGGTTAATAAGTGTAGGCAGGTGTCGGCGACGTTGAGGGGGGCAGATTAGGGGTTAATAAATATAACATAGGGGTCGGCGATGTTAGGGCAGCAGATTAGGGGTACATAGGGATAACGTAGGTGGCGGCGTTTTACGGAGCGGCAGATTAGGGGTTAAAAAAAATATGCAGGGGTCAGCGATAGCGGGGGGCGGCAGATTAGGGGTTAATAAGTGTAAGATTAGGGGTGTTTAGACTCGGGGTACATGTTAGGGTGTTAGGTGCAGACGTAGGAAGTGTTCCCCCATAGGAAACAATGGGGCTGCGTTAGGAGCTGAACGCTGCTTTTTTGCAGGTGTTTTTTTTTTCAGCTCAAACAGTCCCATTGTTTCCTATGGGAGAATCGTGCACGAGCACGTTTTTGAGGCCGGCCGCGTCCGTAAGCAACTCTGGTATCGAGAGTTGCTTTTGCGGTAAAAATGCTCTACGCTCCTTTTTTGGAGCCTAACGCAGCATTTGTTTTAACTCTCGATACCAGAGTTAAATTTATGGTGCGGCCAGAAAAAAGCCCACGGAGCGTTAACAGCCCTTTTACCGCCGAACTCCAAATCTAGCCCTTAGTTATTATAAATGGAAGCACATAATTCATTATAAAAGTCACCGGTTTTAGATATTTAGACACATAAACCGTATAACCCCTGTTAGCATTTATATGTGATTTCATGGTATCTCTTGTAAGCAAGGAAAACAAAAAATAAAAGCAAAACACATTTCTGTTGAAAATGTCAATGATTAGGAAGAAAGTTACAATACAAGGCATTAGGCCCAACACGAAGCAATTGTTTGTTTGTTTGCAATGCTTTTATTGTATATTCCCATTAGCAAAATAATACAAATGGTAAAGACGTCTTCAGAATTTAATGCAACCTTGGGCTCACTGCTCAGTAAACACATGGAACAGAGAATTGAATGCCTTAAAGGGACAGTCAACACCTGAATTTTTGTTGTTTAAACAGAAAGATAATCCCTTTATTACTCATTCCCCAGTTTTGCATAACCAACACTGTGATAGAAATACACTTTTTACCTCTGTGATTACCTTGTATCTATGCTTCTGCAAACTGCCCCCTTATTTCAGTTCTTTTGACAGACATCAATTTTGCCAATCAGTGCTCACTCCTGGGTAACTTCACGTGCATGAGCTCAATGTTACCTATATGAAACTCATGAACTAATGCCCTCTAGTGGTCAAAATGCATTCAGATTAGAGGCAGTCTTCAAGGTCTAACCCTATCATAAATAGTATTAACCCCTAATCTGCCCTCCCTAACATCGCCGACACCTACCTTCAATTATTAACCCCTAAACTTCCGATCGGAGCTCACCGCTATTCTAATAAATGGATTAACCCCTAAAGCTAAGTCTAACCCTAACACTAACACCCCCCTAAGTTAAATATAATTTTTATCTAACGAAATTAATTAACTCTTATTAAATAACTTATTCCTATTTAAAGCTAAATACTTACCTGTAAAATAAATCCTAATATAGCTACAATATAAATTATAATTATATTATAGCTATTTTAGGATTAATATTTATTTTACAGGCAACTTTGTAATTATTTTAACCAGGTACAATAGCTATTAAATAGTTATTAACTATTTAATAGTTACCTAGTTAAAATAATAACAAATTTACCTGTAAAATAAATCCTAACCTAAGTTATAATTAAACCTAACACTACCCTATCAATAAAATAATTAAATAAACTACCTACAATTACCTACAATTAACCTAACACTACACTATCAATAAATAAATTAAACACAATTGCTACAAATAAATACAATTAAATAAACTAAAGTACAAAAAATAAAAAAGAACTAAGTTACAGAAAATAAAAAAATATTTACAAACATAAGAAAAATATTACAACAATTTTAAACTAATTACACCTACTCTAAGCCCCCTAATAAAATAACAAAGCCCCCCAAAATAAAAAATTCCCTACCCTATTCTAAATTAAAAAAGTTACAAGCTCTTTTACCTTACCAGCCCTGAACAGGGCCCTTTGCGGGGCATGCCCCAAGAATTTCAGCTCTTTTGCCTGTAAAAGAATAAATACAATACCCCCCCCCCCGCCAACATTACAACCCACCACCCACATACCCCTAATCTAACCCAAACCCCCCTTAAATAAACCTAACACTAAGCCCCTGAAGATCTTCCTACCTTGTCTTCACCATCCAGGTATCACCGATCCGTCCTGGCTCCAAGATCTTCATCCAACCCAAGCGGGGGTTGGCGATCCATAATCCGGTGCTCCAAAGTCTTCCTCCTATCCGGCAAGAAGAGGACATCCGGACCGGCAAACATCTTCTCCAAGCGGCATCTTCGATCTTCTTCCATCCGGTGCGGAGCGGGTCCATCTTGAAGCAGGCGACGCGGATCCATCCTCTTCTTCCGATGTCTCCCGACTAATGACGGTTCCTTTAAGGGACGTCATCCAAGATGGCGTCCCTCGAATTCCGATTGGCTGATAGGATTCTATCAGCCAATCGGAATTAAGGTAGGAATTTTCTGATTGGCTGATGGAATCAGCCAATCAGAATCAAGTTCAATCCGATTGGCTGATCCAATCAGCCAATCAGATTGAGCTCGCATTCTATTGGCTGTTCCGATCAGCCAATAGAATGCGAGCTCAATCTGATTGGCTGATGGGATCGGCCAATCGGATTGAACTTGATTCTGATTGGCTGATTCCATCAGCCAATCAGAAAATTCCTACCTTAATTCCGATTGGATGATAGAATCCTATCAGCCAATCGGAATTCGAGGGACGCCATCTTGGATGACGTCCCTTAAAGGAACCGTCATTAGTCGGGAGACATCGGAAGAAGAGGATGGATCCGCGTCGCCTGCTTCAAGATGGACCCGCTCCGCACCGGATGGAAGAAGATCGAAGATGCCGCTTGGAGAAGATGTTTGCCGGTCCGGATGTCCTCTTCTTGCCGGATAGGAGGAAGACTTTGGAGCCTCTTCTGGACCGGATTATGGATCGCCAACCCCCGCTTGGGTTGGATGAAGATCTTGGAGCCAGGACGGATCGGTGATACCTGGATGGTGAAGACAAGGTAGGAAGATCTTCAGGGGCTTAGTGTTAGGTTTATTTAAGGGGGGTTTGGGTTAGATTAGGGGTATGTGGGTGGTGGGTTGTAATGTTGGGGGGGGGGGTATTGTATTTATTCTTTTACAGGCAAAAGAGCTGAAATTCTTGGGGCATGCCCCGCAAAGGGCCCTGTTCAGGGCTGGTAAGGTAAAAGAGCTTGTAACTTTTTTAATTTAGAATAGGGTAGGGAATTTTTTATTTTGGGGGGCTTTGTTATTTTATTAGGGGGCTTAGAGTAGGTGTAATTAGTTTAAAATTGTTGTAATATTTTTCTTATGTTTGTAAATATTTTTTTATTTTCTGTAACTTAGTTCTTTTTTATTTTTTGTACTTTAGCTAGTTTATTTAATTGTATTTATTTGTAGCAATTGTGTTTAATTAATTTATTGATAGTGTAGTGTTAGGTTAATTGTAGGTAATTGTAGGTAGTTTATTTAATTATTTTATTGATAGGGTAGTGTTAGGTTTAATTATAACTTAGGTTAGGATTTATTTTACAGGTAAATTTGTTATTATTTTAACTAGGTAACTATTAAATAGTTAATAACTATTTAATAGCTATTGTACCTGGTTAAAATAATTACAAAGTTGCCTGTAAAATAAATATTAATCCTAAAATAGCTATAATATAATTATAATTTATATTGTAGCTATATTAGGATTTATTTTACAGGTAAGTATTTAGCTTTAAATAGGAATAAGTTATTTAATAAGAGTTAATTAATTTCGTTAGATAAAAATTATATTTAACTTAGGGGGGTGTTAGTGTTAGGGTTAGACTTAGCTTTAGGGGTTAATCCATTTATTAGAATAGCGGTGAGCTCCGATCGGAAGTTTAGGGGTTAATAATTGAAGGTAGGTGTCGGCGATGTTAGGGAGGGCAGATTAGGGGTTAATACTATTTATGATAGGGTTAGTGAGGCGGATTAGGGGTTAATAACTTTATTATAGTAGCGCTCAGGTCCGCTCGGCAGATTAGGGGTTAATAAGTGTAGGCAGGTGTCGGCGACGTTGAGGGGGGCAGATTAGGGGTTAATAAATATAACATAGGGGTCGGCGATGTTAGGGCAGCAGATTAGGGGTACATAGGGATAACGTAGGTGGCGGCGTTTTACGGAGCGGCAGATTAGGGGTTAAAAAAAATATGCAGGGGTCAGCGATAGCGGGGGCGGCAGATTAGGGGTTAATAAGTGTAAGATTAGGGGTGTTTAGACTCGGGGTACATGTTAGGGTGTTAGGTGCAGACGTAGGAAGTGTTCCCCCATAGGAAACAATGGGGCTGCGTTAGGAGCTGAACGCTGCTTTTTTGCAGGTGTTTTTTTTTTCAGCTCAAACAGTCCCATTGTTTCCTATGGGAGAATCGTGCACGAGCACGTTTTTGAGGCCGGCCGCGTCCGTAAGCAACTCTGGTATCGAGAGTTGCTTTTGCGGTAAAAATGCTCTACGCTCCTTTTTTGGAGCCTAACGCAGCATTTGTTTTAACTCTCGATACCAGAGTTAAATTTATGGTGCGGCCAGAAAAAAGCCCACGGAGCGTTAACAGCCCTTTTACCGCCGAACTCCAAATCTAGCCCTTAGTTATTATAAATGGAAGCACATAATTCATTATAAAAGTCACCGGTTTTAGATATTTAGACACATAAACCGTATAACCCCTGTTAGCATTTATATGTGATTTCATGGTATCTCTTGTAAGCAAGGAAAACAAAAAATAAAAGCAAAACACATTTCTGTTGAAAATGTCAATGATTAGGAAGAAAGTTACAATACAAGGCATTAGGCCCAACACGAAGCAATTGTTTGTTTGTTTGCAATGCTTTTATTGTATATTCCCATTAGCAAAATAATACAAATGGTAAAGACGTCTTCAGAATTTAATGCAACCTTGGGCTCACTGCTCAGTAAACACATGGAACAGAGAATTGAATGCCTTAAAGGGACAGTCAACACCTGAATTTTTGTTGTTTAAACAGAAAGATAATCCCTTTATTACTCATTCCCCAGTTTTGCATAACCAACACTGTGATAGAAATACACTTTTTACCTCTGTGATTACCTTGTATCTATGCTTCTGCAAACTGCCCCCTTATTTCAGTTCTTTTGACAGACATCAATTTTGCCAATCAGTGCTCACTCCTGGGTAACTTCACGTGCATGAGCTCAATGTTACCTATATGAAACTCATGAACTAATGCCCTCTAGTGGTCAAAATGCATTCAGATTAGAGGCAGTCTTCAAGGTCTAAGAAATTAGCATATGGACCTCCTAGTTTTAGCTTTCAACTAAGAATACCAAGAGAACAAAGCAAAATTGGTGATAAAAGTAAATTGGAAAGTTGTTTAAAATTGCATGCCCTATTTAAATCATGAAATGTTTTTTTGGACTTGACTGTCTCTTTAACTACCAACCTAACTGGAGTGATGCTGCCTGCAACGCAATAAAAATAACTGCCAAAAAACTTCTTAAAGAAATATCATGCTGCTTAAAAATGTTCTATCGGGGGCATGTCCGGGCTATGGTCCAAGATGGCCGCTAAACTAGGAGCTCTGCAATCCAGCATTACATTCCGCCTGTAATCTGGTGACTAAAAAAAAAACCATCCAGCAAGAATTAATACATTATAACTTTGGGGACACTTCGCTGCATGGATATATACAAAGATTTTTGTTTATAACGCAATAGGACTGCCTAGACTGGACCGCTGAGTGTCTTGGGCGGCCTCTAAGGAGAGAGAGCTCAGCTCCCCCCCCCCCCCCCCCGGGAAACCGGGTAAGCAGAGACTGTTCACATTCTCTGTCTAACAACTAGTAATAAAAACTGAGGACCTCTGCACAATAGTTATATCTCTGGAAACTAGACGTAATCTAAGAATCCAGTACAGATTTTCCCCTGAACATGGAGGAGGAACTATATGCTAAGCCACAAGCTTTGTTTGCTGAGTCTGAAAAGCAAATAAATAGAAGATTTGATCGCCTCATGGCAATCGTGGGAGCGCAATGTGAAGGCAGGGGACTGAAGGGTGAGGCTCTATCGAGTGTTGGAGAAGTTCCCATTCCATATGCATTGCCTGAAATAAAGCAACTAAAAGTAGGTGTCGTCGAGACGAATCTGGAGGGTGCGTGTGAATCATTGGTCCCGCAGGACCGGGACGCACCAATACCTGGGAAGGGTACAGGCGTAGAAAGAGGACCCCCCATCAGTGTCTGGGCCATGGCGGAAATGAATATTACCTACTTCGAGGGACATCACCAGGCTGGTGCTGCTTGTGGGGTCACGGTGAGGAGAGCGGCCGGCTCCCTTACGTGTGGCCCGGCGGATGAGCAAGAGTTGCAGATGGATTGTTGCTGGACTGGTGCTTATACAAACTCAGCCATGGATCTGCCTTTAACAGGGACTGCTGTGCCGTCAGACGGCTACAGATATTTTAACGCTCCCGCGAAAGTCGGTATTGGGTGACACTCTGAGTATAGCGGATCTCCTGGGCCTGAGGGCCCGCTCCCGAAGATTGAATGTTTCATGGAACTGTGAGTTATGATTCCTGGGCCATATGTAGGGGGTCATACACGTTTTCGGCATAGTAAGAACCCTGGACCTACAGACCAGACATAATATAGTAACCGGCTTTTGCACGGTATACCCCCAGGAGTCTAGGATTTGGGCACTTTAATGATTACTGCGAGGTTTGATGATGAGGCCCACCACACTCTAATCTATGTTACGGGACTCCTGCAGCTTGTACTAGTTTGAATGCAATTATCCTTTTAATTGACATACTATGCTTAACTTATGTGTCTCCGGGAATTGTACTCTATAAGTGTATATATAAAAGTGGGAGCATGCCCATATAGTTTCCTATATAAAATATGAATATCTTGCATAACTCTGTTTAAAATGTCCATTTGTTTAGTATGTGAAATTAATTATAGGGAAGGGACTTCCCCCATTGTATTTAAAAAAGAAGTGAATGAGGTTCACCAGATATGTACGGCTCCCATAACGTGCAGGGTAATGTTTGTATGATATTCTGTTAAATAGATGCTTACTCCCCCCATATATAAATTCCATCATAATATACACTGGGAATTTTCTTTTTGACTATCAAGATCGGGGACCTGGGTCGGGGAACCCGCACTAGTTAAGCACATGGGACTCCCATAGGTAAATGTGGTTCAGCCGCCATTATATCTCCTTAGATACATTGGGACACATGTTTATATGTTTCGTATACCTATTCTGTTATGGTCCCCTGAAACGGGCCCACAAATACATGTTTTTTCACATAGGGAGTCCCACTATCCCTATTGGTGAGGGGCTTATTAATATTCTTTCACTACTTGAATAATAGATTTGAGGGGTGTTCTGCAGTATTATTATTGTTCTCTGACAGATTAACATGTTTTCTGTAACTAATGGTGTCTATGTATATTGATGTCCCACTGTACTTAAGTAAATGACTTATAAACATTTCCCCCCAATTTTCACCCTTCATATCTACAGTATGTGGCATCAGTGGCCCTAGAATGGTCACTATTTTTTAGTTGGGGTGTTTCTTATTCGCATTTAGTTTCTAACATTTTGGGGGGATCTTTACTATATTATGTAAATGAAAAAGGAGGTTTGCTATGTTGTTTGCACTTTCAATTGTAGGTCTTCTGCTATTGAGTTCTATAAGGCACTACATCTTATAGGTTTACTATGCTAGTAATAGTATGCCTTAGTATATGAGTATACGCATAAAGTAATGGCAGTAATATAGTATGCATGATAATGATATGACCTTCTGCTTTGTTTTATTGGATCAACACACTGTATTGTGCAAACCATAATGTTATGTATGCATACAAAGAGAGAAGCGCTCTACCAGGAACGAACAACAGCTCAGTGGCTTGTTCTATGGCGATTTACCACCCGGAAGCAGCCTCTTTTAGACCAGTGTGCTTTTCACAGAAGAAAACTTTCCTGAAGTATATCAGTCTGATCCTGCCAATTAAGGTCAGTCCAGCCCCGAAATACCAGGCAATTCTCCTCTGAACAAGGAACATGACAACCCCAGACGATCGTTTCGGCCTCCTATGGGCCTCGTCAGTGAGGTGCAGCCACATTCCTCTAAGCACACTGGGCAAGGAGTCCACGTCTGGTTTCCCCCATCACCCATAGGGAGACTTCCCCAGGGTCATAATAATTTGCATACAAAGAGAGAAGCGCTCTACCAGGAACGAACAACAGCTCAGTGGCTTGTTCTATGGCGATTTACCACCCGGAAGCAGCCTCTTTTAGACCAGTGTGCTTTTCACAGAAGAAAACTTTCCTGAAGTATATCAGTCTGATCCTGCCAATTAAGGTCAGTCCAGCCCCGAAATACCAGGCAATTCTCCTCTGAACAAGGAACATGACAACCCCAGACGATCGTTTCGGCCTCCTATGGGCCTCGTCAGTGAGGTGCAGCCACATTCCTCTAAGCACACTGGGCAAGGAGTCCACGTCTGGTTTCCCCCATCACCCATAGGGAGACTTCCCCAGGGTCATAATAATTTGCATACAAAGAGAGAAGCGCTCTACCAGGAACGAACAACAGCTCAGTGGCTTGTTCTATGGCGATTTACCACCCGGAAGCAGCCTCTTTTAGACCAGTGTGCTTTTCACAGAAGAAAACTTTCCTGAAGTATATCAGTCTGATCCTGCCAATTAAGGTCAGTCCAGCCCCGAAATACCAGGCAATTCTCCTCTGAACAAGGAACATGACAACCCCAGACGATCGTTTCGGCCTCCTATGGGCCTCGTCAGTGAGGTGCAGCCACATTCCTCTAAGCACACTGGGCAAGGAGTCCACGTCTGGTTTCCCCCATCACCCATAGGGAGACTTCCCCAGGGTCATAATAATTTGCATACAAAGAGAGAAGCGCTCTACCAGGAACGAACAACAGCTCAGTGGCTTGTTCTATGGCGATTTACCACCCGGAAGCAGCCTCTTTTAGACCAGTGTGCTTTTCACAGAAGAAAACTTTCCTGAAGTATATCAGTCTGATCCTGCCAATTAAGGTCAGTCCAGCCCCGAAATACCAGGCAATTCTCCTCTGAACAAGGAACATGACAACCCCAGACGATCGTTTCGGCCTCCTATGGGCCTCGTCAGTGAGGTGCAGCCACATTCCTCTAAGCACACTGGGCAAGGAGTCCACGTCTGGTTTCCCCCATCACCCATAGGGAGACTTCCCCAGGGTCATAATAATTTGCATACAAAGAGAGAAGCGCTCTACCAGGAACGAACAACAGCTCAGTGGCTTGTTCTATGGCGATTTACCACCCGGAAGCAGCCTCTTTTAGACCAGTGTGCTTTTCACAGAAGAAAACTTTCCTGAAGTATATCAGTCTGATCCTGCCAATTAAGGTCAGTCCAGCCCCGAAATACCAGGCAATTCTCCTCTGAACAAGGAACATGACAACCCCAGACGATCGTTTCGGCCTCCTATGGGCCTCGTCAGTGAGGTGCAGCCACATTCCTCTAAGCACACTGGGCAAGGAGTCCACGTCTGGTTTCCCCCATCACCCATAGGGAGACTTCCCCAGGGTCATAATAATTTGCATACAAAGAGAGAAGCGCTCTACCAGGAACGAACAACAGCTCAGTGGCTTGTTCTATGGCGATTTACCACCCGGAAGCAGCCTCTTTTAGACCAGTGTGCTTTTCACAGAAGAAAACTTTCCTGAAGTATATCAGTCTGATCCTGCCAATTAAGGTCAGTCCAGCCCCGAAATACCAGGCAATTCTCCTCTGAACAAGGAACATGACAACCCCAGACGATCGTTTCGGCCTCCTATGGGCCTCGTCAGTGAGGTGCAGCCACATTCCTCTAAGCACACTGGGCAAGGAGTCCACGTCTGGTTTCCCCCATCACCCATAGGGAGACTTCCCCAGGGTCATAATAATTTGCATACAAAGAGAGAAGCGCTCTACCAGGAACGAACAACAGCTCAGTGGCTTGTTCTATGGCGATTTACCACCCGGAAGCAGCCTCTTTTAGACCAGTGTGCTTTTCACAGAAGAAAACTTTCCTGAAGTATATCAGTCTGATCCTGCCAATTAAGGTCAGTCCAGCCCCGAAATACCAGGCAATTCTCCTCTGAACAAGGAACATGACAACCCCAGACGATCGTTTCGGCCTCCTATGGGCCTCGTCAGTGAGGTGCAGCCACATTCCTCTAAGCACACTGGGCAAGGAGTCCACGTCTGGTTTCCCCCATCACCCATAGGGAGACTTCCCCAGGGTCATAATAATTTGCATACAAAGAGAGAAGCGCTCTACCAGGAACGAACAACAGCTCAGTGGCTTGTTCTATGGCGATTTACCACCCGGAAGCAGCCTCTTTTAGACCAGTGTGCTTTTCACAGAAGAAAACTTTCCTGAAGTATATCAGTCTGATCCTGCCAATTAAGGTCAGTCCAGCCCCGAAATACCAGGCAATTCTCCTCTGAACAAGGAACATGACAACCCCAGACGATCGTTTCGGCCTCCTATGGGCCTCGTCAGTGAGGTGCAGCCACATTCCTCTAAGCACACTGGGCAAGGAGTCCACGTCTGGTTTCCCCCATCACCCATAGGGAGACTTCCCCAGGGTCATAATAATTTGCATACAAAGAGAGAAGCGCTCTACCAGGAACGAACAACAGCTCAGTGGCTTGTTCTATGGCGATTTACCACCCGGAAGCAGCCTCTTTTAGACCAGTGTGCTTTTCACAGAAGAAAACTTTCCTGAAGTATATCAGTCTGATCCTGCCAATTAAGGTCAGTCCAGCCCCGAAATACCAGGCAATTCTCCTCTGAACAAGGAACATGACAACCCCAGACGATCGTTTCGGCCTCCTATGGGCCTCGTCAGTGAGGTGCAGCCACATTCCTCTAAGCACACTGGGCAAGGAGTCCACGTCTGGTTTCCCCCATCACCCATAGGGAGACTTCCCCAGGGTCATAATAATTTGCATACAAAGAGAGAAGCGCTCTACCAGGAACGAACAACAGCTCAGTGGCTTGTTCTATGGCGATTTACCACCCGGAAGCAGCCTCTTTTAGACCAGTGTGCTTTTCACAGAAGAAAACTTTCCTGAAGTATATCAGTCTGATCCTGCCAATTAAGGTCAGTCCAGCCCCGAAATACCAGGCAATTCTCCTCTGAACAAGGAACATGACAACCCCAGACGATCGTTTCGGCCTCCTATGGGCCTCGTCAGTGAGGTGCAGCCACATTCCTCTAAGCACACTGGGCAAGGAGTCCACGTCTGGTTTCCCCCATCACCCATAGGGAGACTTCCCCAGGGTCATAATAATTTGCATACAAAGAGAGAAGCGCTCTACCAGGAACGAACAACAGCTCAGTGGCTTGTTCTATGGCGATTTACCACCCGGAAGCAGCCTCTTTTAGACCAGTGTGCTTTTCACAGAAGAAAACTTTCCTGAAGTATATCAGTCTGATCCTGCCAATTAAGGTCAGTCCAGCCCCGAAATACCAGGCAATTCTCCTCTGAACAAGGAACATGACAACCCCAGACGATCGTTTCGGCCTCCTATGGGCCTCGTCAGTGAGGTGCAGCCACATTCCTCTAAGCACACTGGGCAAGGAGTCCACGTCTGGTTTCCCCCATCACCCATAGGGAGACTTCCCCAGGGTCATAATAATTTGCATACAAAGAGAGAAGCGCTCTACCAGGAACGAACAACAGCTCAGTGGCTTGTTCTATGGCGATTTACCACCCGGAAGCAGCCTCTTTTAGACCAGTGTGCTTTTCACAGAAGAAAACTTTCCTGAAGTATATCAGTCTGATCCTGCCAATTAAGGTCAGTCCAGCCCCGAAATACCAGGCAATTCTCCTCTGAACAAGGAACATGACAACCCCAGACGATCGTTTCGGCCTCCTATGGGCCTCGTCAGTGAGGTGCAGCCACATTCCTCTAAGCACACTGGGCAAGGAGTCCACGTCTGGTTTCCCCCATCACCCATAGGGAGACTTCCCCAGGGTCATAATAATTTGCATACAAAGAGAGAAGCGCTCTACCAGGAACGAACAACAGCTCAGTGGCTTGTTCTATGGCGATTTACCACCCGGAAGCAGCCTCTTTTAGACCAGTGTGCTTTTCACAGAAGAAAACTTTCCTGAAGTATATCAGTCTGATCCTGCCAATTAAGGTCAGTCCAGCCCCGAAATACCAGGCAATTCTCCTCTGAACAAGGAACATGACAACCCCAGACGATCGTTTCGGCCTCCTATGGGCCTCGTCAGTGAGGTGCAGCCACATTCCTCTAAGCACACTGGGCAAGGAGTCCACGTCTGGTTTCCCCCATCAGGCTGCTTCTAGGGTGGTAACTAGCCATAGAACAAGCTATTATGCTATTGTTCGTTCCCAGGTTGAGCGCTTCTCTCTTTTTATTTATGCAAATTATGACACTTAGGGAAGTCTCCCTAAGTGTGATGCGGGAATCCAGACGTGGACCCGTTGCTCAGTGTGCTTAGAGGGATATGGCTGCACCTCACTGACGAGGCCCACAATAGGCCGAAACGTACGTCTGGGGTTTTGCTGTTTCTCTTGTTCAGAGAGGGATTGCCTGGTATTTCGGGGCTGGACTGCACTGTTAAGTCAGGATCAGACTGATATGCTACAGGAAAGTTCTTCTCTGTGAAAGGCACATATTGAGCAAAAAGAGGCTGCTTCTAGGGTGGTAACTAGCCATAGAACAAGCTATTATGCTATTGTTCGTTCCCAGGTTGAGCGCTTCTCTCTTTTTATTTATGCAAATTATGACACTTAGGGAAGTCTCCCTAAGTGTGATGCGGGAATCCAGACGTGGACCCGTTGCTCAGTGTGCTTAGAGGGATATGGCTGCACCTCACTGACGAGGCCCACAATAGGCCGAAACGTACGTCTGGGGTTTTGCTGTTTCTCTTGTTCAGAGAGGGATTGCCTGGTATTTCGGGGCTGGACTGCACTGTTAAGTCAGGATCAGACTGATATGCTACAGGAAAGTTCTTCTCTGTGAAAGGCACATATTGAGCAAAAAGAGGCTGCTTCTAGGGTGGTAACTAGCCATAGAACAAGCTATTATGCTATTGTTCGTTCCCAGGTTGAGCGCTTCTCTCTTTTTATTTATGCAAATTATGACACTTAGGGAAGTCTCCCTAAGTGTGATGCGGGAATCCAGACGTGGACCCGTTGCTCAGTGTGCTTAGAGGGATATGGCTGCACCTCACTGACGAGGCCCACAATAGGCCGAAACGTACGTCTGGGGTTTTGCTGTTTCTCTTGTTCAGAGAGGGATTGCCTGGTATTTCGGGGCTGGACTGCACTGTTAAGTCAGGATCAGACTGATATGCTACAGGAAAGTTCTTCTCTGTGAAAGGCACATATTGAGCAAAAAGAGGCTGCTTCTAGGGTGGTAACTAGCCATAGAACAAGCTATTATGCTATTGTTCGTTCCCAGGTTGAGCGCTTCTCTCTTTTTATTTATGCAAATTATGACACTTAGGGAAGTCTCCCTAAGTGTGATGCGGGAATCCAGACGTGGACCCGTTGCTCAGTGTGCTTAGAGGGATATGGCTGCACCTCACTGACGAGGCCCACAATAGGCCGAAACGTACGTCTGGGGTTTTGCTGTTTCTCTTGTTCAGAGAGGGATTGCCTGGTATTTCGGGGCTGGACTGCACTGTTAAGTCAGGATCAGACTGATATGCTACAGGAAAGTTCTTCTCTGTGAAAGGCACATATTGAGCAAAAAGAGGCTGCTTCTAGGGTGGTAACTAGCCATAGAACAAGCTATTATGCTATTGTTCGTTCCCAGGTTGAGCGCTTCTCTCTTTTTATTTATGCAAATTATGACACTTAGGGAAGTCTCCCTAAGTGTGATGCGGGAATCCAGACGTGGACCCGTTGCTCAGTGTGCTTAGAGGGATATGGCTGCACCTCACTGACGAGGCCCACAATAGGCCGAAACGTACGTCTGGGGTTTTGCTGTTTCTCTTGTTCAGAGAGGGATTGCCTGGTATTTCGGGGCTGGACTGCACTGTTAAGTCAGGATCAGACTGATATGCTACAGGAAAGTTCTTCTCTGTGAAAGGCACATATTGAGCAAAAAGAGGCTGCTTCTAGGGTGGTAACTAGCCATAGAACAAGCTATTATGCTATTGTTCGTTCCCAGGTTGAGCGCTTCTCTCTTTTTATTTATGCAAATTATGACACTTAGGGAAGTCTCCCTAAGTGTGATGCGGGAATCCAGACGTGGACCCGTTGCTCAGTGTGCTTAGAGGGATATGGCTGCACCTCACTGACGAGGCCCACAATAGGCCGAAACGTACGTCTGGGGTTTTGCTGTTTCTCTTGTTCAGCGAGGGATTGCCTGGTATTTCGGGGCTGGACTGCACTGTTAAGTCAGGATCAGACTGATATGCTACAGGAAAGTTCTTCTCTGTGAAAGGCACATATTGAGCAAAAAGAGGCTGCTTCTAGGGTGGTAACTAGCCATAGAACAAGCTATTATGCTATTGTTCGTTCCCAGGTTGAGCGCTTCTCTCTTTTTATTTATGCAAATTATGACACTTAGGGAAGTCTCCCTAAGTGTGATGCGGGAATCCAGACGTGGACCCGTTGCTCAGTGTGCTGAGAGGGATATGGCTGCACCTCACTGACGAGGCCCACAATAGGCCGAAACGTACGTCTGGGGTTTTGCTGTTTCTCTTGTTCAGAGAGGGATTGCCTGGTATTTCGGGGCTGGACTGCACTGTTAAGTCAGGATCAGACTGATATGCTACAGGAAAGTTCTTCTCTGTGAAAGGCACATATTGAGCAAAAAGAGGCTGCTTCTAGGGTGGTAACTAGCCATAGAACAAGCTATTATGCTATTGTTCGTTCCCAGGTTGAGCGCTTCTCTCTTTTTATTTATGCAAATTATGACACTTAGGGAAGTCTCCCTAAGTGTGATGCGGGAATCCAGACGTGGACCCGTTGCTCAGTGTGCTTAGAGGGATATGGCTGCACCTCACTGACGAGGCCCACAATAGGCCGAAACGTACGTCTGGGGTTTTGCTGTTTCTCTTGTTCAGAGAGGGATTGCCTGGTATTTTGGGGCTGGACTGCACTGTTAAGTCAGGATCAGACTGATATGCTACAGGAAAGTTCTTCTCTGTGAAAGGCACATATTGAGCAAAAAGAGGCTGCTTCTAGGGTGGTAACTAGCCATAGAACAAGCTATTATGCTATTGTTCGTTCCCAGGTTGAGCGCTTCTCTCTTTTTATTTATGCAAATTATGACACTTAGGGAAGTCTCCCTAAGTGTGATGCGGGAATCCAGACGTGGACCCGTTGCTCAGTGTGCTTAGAGGGATATGGCTGCACCTCACTGACGAGGCCCACAATAGGCCGAAACGTACGTCTGGGGTTTTGCTGTTTCTCTTGTTCAGAGAGGGATTGCCTGGTATTTCGGGGCTGGACTGCACTGTTAAGTCAGGATCAGACTGATATGCTACAGGAAAGTTCTTCTCTGTGAAAGGCACATATTGAGCAAAAAGAGGCTGCTTCTAGGGTGGTAACTAGCCATAGAACAAGCTATTATGCTATTGTTCGTTCCCAGGTTGAGCGCTTCTCTCTTTTTATTTATGCAAATTATGACACTTAGGGAAGTCTCCCTAAGTGTGATGCGGGAATCCAGACGTGGACCCGTTGCTCAGTGTGCTTAGAGGGATATGGCTGCACCTCACTGACGAGGCCCACAATAGGCCGAAACGTACGTCTGGGGTTTTGCTGTTTCTCTTGTTCAGAGAGGGATTGCCTGGTATTTCGGGGCTGGACTGCACTGTTAAGTCAGGATCAGACTGATATGCTACAGGAAAGTTCTTCTCTGTGAAAGGCACATATTGAGCAAAAAGAGGCTGCTTCTAGGGTGGTAACTAGCCATAGAACAAGCTATTATGCTATTGTTCGTTCCCAGGTTGAGCGCTTCTCTCTTTTTATTTATGCAAATTATGACACTTAGGGAAGTCTCCCTAAGTGTGATGCGGGATCCAGACGTGGACCCGTTGCTCAGTGTGCTTAGAGGGATATGGCTGCACCTCACTGACGAGGCCCACAATAGGCCGAAACGTACGTCTGGGGTTTTGCTGTTTCTCTTGTTCAGAGAGGGATTGCCTGGTCTTTCGGGGCTGGACTGCACTGTTAAGTCAGGATCAGACTGATATGCTACAGGACAGTTCTTCTCTGTGAAAGGCACATATTGAGCAAAAAGAGGCTGCTTCTAGGGTGGTAACTAGCCATAGAACAAGCTTTTATGCTATTGTTCGTTCCCAGGTTGAGCGCTTCTCTCTTTTTATTTATGCAAATTATGACACTTAGGGAAGTCTCCCTAAGTGTGATGCGGGAATCCAGACGTGGACCCGTTGCTCAGTGTGCTTAGAGGGATATGGCTGCACCTCACTGACGAGGCCCACAATAGGCCGAAACGTACGTCTGGGGTTTTGCTGTTTCTCTTGTTCAGAGAGGGATTGCCTGGTATTTCGGGGCTGGACTGCACTGTTAAGTCAGGATCAGACTGATATGCTACAGGAAAGTTCTTCTCTGTGAAAGGCACATATTGAGCAAAAAGAGGCTGCTTCTAGGGTGGTAACTAGCCATAGAACAAGCTATTATGCTATTGTTCGTTCCCAGGTTGAGCGCTTCTCTCTTTTTATTTATGCAAATTATGACACTTAGGGAAGTCTCCCTAAGTGTGATGCGGGAATCCAGACGTGGACCCGTTGCTCAGTGTGCTTAGAGGGATATGGCTGCACCTCACTGACGAGGCCCACAATAGGCCGAAACGTACGTCTGGGGTTTTGCTGTTTCTCTTGTTCAGAGAGGGATTGCCTGGTATTTCGGGGCTGGACTGCACTGTTAAGTCAGGATCAGACTGATATGCTACAGGAAAGTTCTTCTCTGTGAAAGGCACATATTGAGCAAAAAGAGGCTGCTTCTAGGGTGGTAACTAGCCATAGAACAAGCTATTATGCTATTGTTCGTTCCCAGGTTGAGCGCTTCTCTCTTTTTATTTATGCAAATTATGACACTTAGGGAAGTCTCCCTAAGTGTGATGCGAGAATCCAGACGTGGACCCGTTGCTCAGTGTGCTTAGAGGGATATGGCTGCACCTCACTGACGAGGCCCACAATAGGCCGAAACGTACGTCTGGGGTTTTGCTGTTTCTCTTGTTCAGAGAGGGATTGCCTGGTATTTCGGGGCTGGACTGCACTGTTAAGTCAGGATCAGACTGATATGCTACAGGAAAGTTCTTCTCTGTGAAAGGCACATATTGAGCAAAAAGAGGCTGCTTCTAGGGTGGTAACTAGCCATAGAACAAGCTATTATGCTATTGTTCGTTCCCAGGTTGAGCGCTTCTCTCTTTTTATTTATGCAAATTATGACACTTAGGGAAGTCTCCCTAAGTGTGATGCGGGAATCCAGACGTGGACCCGTTGCTCAGTGTGCTTAGAGGGATATGGCTGCACCTCACTGACGAGGCCCACAATAGGCCGAAACGTACGTCTGGGGTTTTGCTGTTTCTCTTGTTCAGAGAGGGATTGCCTGGTATTTCGGGGCTGGACTGCACTGTTAAGTCAGGATCAGACTGATATGCTACAGGAAAGTTCTTCTCTGTGAAAGGCACATATTGAGCAAAAAGAGGCTGCTTCTAGGGTGGTAACTAGCCATAGAACAAGCTATTATGCTATTGTTCGTTCCCAGGTTGAGCGCTTCTCTCTTTTTATTTATGCATAATGTTATGTATGTCTGCTAACCTCAATAAAAATTATTATTAAAAAAAAAAATGTTCTGTCGTTCAGAGCAATAAAAATAACTGCCCAAAACCTTCATAAACTTTAATACGTTTTTTGGCAGTTATTTTTATTGCTCTGAGCAATCGAACTTTTTTAAGCAGCATGATATTTCTTTAAGTACTCAACAAGTTAAAAAGTTCATTTATTTAATATAAAACAATTCAGGAATCCACCAAAGTCTATCTGTATTTTCAAAATCAATAAAAATAATCTTTTTTATTTGTTAATTGAGTATGTGTTGACTTTTGATTTGCATTCTTTTAATATTTAAATAATTGATCCCAAGTCTATATTTTTGGTTTGTGGACTGCTGTCTTGCTTTGTGTTGTAAATTTTGTCCAATATTTTATAAACCATTACGATTAAGCTTTTCCCTCCACGAACAGATCAATTTAAATTCCTGATGTAATATGGAACTGGGTATGAAATAATATTATAATGCTCTAAAACATAGTTAACCACCTCCAGAAAATGTATTGATTCAGAGACTTTTTAAGAGTAGAGTTTTCTTTTTACGCAAATTAGGGGATGGGCGCAGTAGAAAATTCTGTATTAGCAAGGCTAATATAATATTGTCTATAAAGACACTGCAACTTCTAAACAGCCAGTTGGGCATTGATATATTACTATAAACACTCTAATCAAACGCATTTATAATCTATGATATCCTATGCAAAGGAATCACAAAAATGTTGTCAATGGAACACACACACATACACATATATATACACACACAAATACACACACATATACACATACACAAAGTTCACACACAAACACACACTAACATACACACACAAAACTCACACCCAAACACACACATCTCACACACAAACATACACAACTCACACACACAAAACTCACACACAAACACACTCACAAAACTCACACACACAAAACTCACACACACACACAAAACTCACACACACACACAAAACTCACACACACACACAAAACTCACACACACACACACACAAAACTCACACCCAAACACACACATCTCACACACAAACATACACAACTCACACACAGAAAACTCACACACAAACACACTCACAAAACTCACACACACAAAACTCACACACACAAAACTCCCAAACACAAAACGTACACACACTCAACTCACAGAAAAGTTCACACACACACACACAAAACTCACACACAACTCACAAACACACACGACTCACACGCACAAACACACACAATTCATATTTTATCCAATGCATAGGAATCACAAAAATGTTGCAGGTAATACATATTCATGTGTTCAATATTTTATACACCGTCATGTTTTTAACCCCTTACCAACCATGTTTTAAAGCAAATCTTAAGTTTTCACATCAGGGTACATATAAAACTGAATTTGAAAAAAAAGTTTTAATTTAGAATTTAGAGCAAACATATTTACATCTTAAACAAAGGAATAATTCATTAGCAAGGTAAACCTAAATATATTAACACGGACCCAAGTTATATCCAACTCTATATAATGTTGACAAGTACTATTTTAATGATGTCAGATTGCTTATACATGGCAGTGCCCTTTAACCCTTTTCTAGCCATTGTTTAGTAGAACTATTTGGCAGCCAATGGGTTAAATAGTGTATTGCAACCTTGGCATCTCATTAAGATGAAGAGGGGACAGCTTTGTTGTGTATTGGATGAAAATGTTACCAAGGATACACTTCCTATTTTAGCATTTTTTTAACTCCAATTCTACTACTGTCTGGGTGATGAATTAGTTAATTTCCTTCCCCTCCTCTTCCCTGTAATCCTAGGCTAATCTACCAGCGCTGTCCACATGTATTAGGAAGTCATATCTATTGAATGCTAAAATAGGAAGTGTCATGCAGGTGACATTAGGGGGTTAAACTCTGTGCACACATGTTTCTAATTATTTGGATTAATTAAGCACTTCTTTAGTGTATCCTTGGTAACATATTCATCCAATACACAACAAAGCTGTCCCCTCTTCATCTTAATGAGATGCCAAGGTTGCAATACACTATTTAACCCATTGGCTGCCAAATAGTTCTACTAAACAATGGCTAGAAAAGGGTTAAAGGGCACTGCCATGTATAAGCAATCTGACATTATTAAAATAGTACTTGTCAACATTATATAGAGTTGGATATAACTTGGGTCCGTGTTAATATATTTAGGTTTACCTTGCTAATTAATTATTCCTTTGTTTAAGATGTAAATATGTTTGCTTTAAATTCTAAATTAAAACTTTTTTTTCAAATTCAGTTTTATATGTGCCCTGATGTGAAAACTTAAGATTTGCTTTAAAACATGGTTGGCAACTTCGCAATGGTAAGGGGTTAAAAACATGACGGTGGGTGGTGTATAAAATATTGAACATCAACATTCACATTGGCTGATTGGCAAAAACGTAACTGTCTAGTAGCAAGCGCAGCAAGCAAATATATATATAAGAAGACTGACTGGCTGCTGGCCTGGCAGAACTCTCAGTGACTCAGTCACGCACGTCGCACTCGCCCATCGCGACACACTTGTCTTACACTCTGTCACTCACTGACTGATTACTCTGGCAAAGAATAATCAAAGTTCAAATGAGGTGCACAAACAGCCAGTTGTGAATACAAGTAATCTTTTCTTTATTGCAAGTAAAATATTCTCTCCCTTCAGGAATACAGGATATACAAGTATAGTAGTGAGTGGAGGTAGCTTCACTCTAGTGACTGTCTGCTGACATGTTTCGGCGATGAAGCCGTAATCGTAGCTACAGTCTCAGGTGTACACCAGTCTAATAAACCTGTTCCTGGTACCTGATTGGTTTAAAAATATAATTAAAACCACACCTAGAGTGAAGTTAACCCCCACTCTCTTTACACATAAGACATAATGGAATAGCAATTGTCCATTGCTTATTGTGACATACACAGTTAGGAAATCTAAACTACATTGCATAAACAATCAATAAGTGAAAGAAATGTAAGTTTACATAAACCTTATAACCTTTTTTTAAAAAAGACGCCAATGGATAAATATCAACGGATACAATGTTAGTCACATTTGCAAGAATGAAAAAAACAAAAAACAAAAAACATACACTATGTACTAAATGCCAATAGACCTTACATATATATAGAACCAATTAAATCTATATTTATATTTATACTGGCATATGTATAGGCCAAGCTCTTGCCTAGAATTCCACGAAATATATATATATATTTACACATAATGCAAAAGCTAATTATATCACACATTTTGAATACATAGTGTTCAGGGTTCAAAGACCCTGTATATAAGCAGGACTTAAACATTGGGCACACAGACCCAGAACCAGAAAATCATTCCCAAAAATTAATTAGGTCAAATTCTGAATTTAGACCTTCCGGGACTCTGGTTCTGAGTCTGTGTATCCAAAATACCTCTCTCTCTTTGCCAGCAATCTTTCCTTATCCCCACCTCTCTTGTTCAACTTAACCTGCTCAATAATGGTCCATCTAAGTGTCCTGGGACTTTTATTATGATGTATCTTAAAATGCTGAACCAGAGGAGTGGTCAATTTGCCAGCTTTGATATTAGAGACATGTTCCCTGATCCTCTCTCTTGTCTCCCTCGTTGTGAGCCCTGTGTACTGTATTACACACTCTGTGCAAGTTAATAAATAAACTGCGAACTTGGTTCTGCAGTTTAAGCAAGAAGAGTGTCTAAAATTTTCACCAGTACTGGCGCTCCTAAAGCCTTCTCCCTGTTGTAAAAATTCACAGGCAATGCACTGTGCAAAATTGCATTTATAAGTTCCTTTAAAACTCAACCAAGATGAAACTTCATTGTTTGGATCCTTAAGTTGTGTGGGGGCAAGCAAGTTGCTTAGACTGGTCCCACGTCTAAAAGCACATCTGCACCCTTTTGTGACAATATCTGTCAATCCATCATCCGCTTTAAGAATATTAAAGTGTTTTCTAATAATATTACAAATTTGATGGAATTGGTTAATGTACTGGGTGATGAAGGAAACTCCATCAAATGTGCTTTCCCCATCTTTTTTGTTTTTATTATCAAGATAGGTAACTCTGGGTTTAGCCCCAATATTTAGTCTGTGTTGGCTAACAACCACTCTTTTGTATCCTCTTTCACAGAACCTCTCCTCCAGCTCGAGAGATTGTCTCTCATAGTCTTCATCCGTTGTACAGTTTCTCCGGAGTCTGATGAATTGTCCTTTAAGGACAGAATTGAAGACTCTTTTCGGATGATTACTTCTAGCATGGAGGAGAGTATTCCCTGTGATTGGTTTCCTATATACTTTAGTATCAACGATATTATCGCTAATACCAACTTTGTTAAATTCAAAAGTGAATTTTAAGCCTATGTTGTTGTCATTTAGTATAGATACAAAACTCTTAGCCTCCTCATCAGAGCCAGACCAGATCATCAGCAGGTCATCAATGTACCTCCTATAGTAAATGATCCTGTGCTTCCAGAGTTCATCACATCCAAAGATGTGGGACAGCTCCCACCAACCCATAAACAGGTTTGCGTAGGAAGGGGCAAATTTGGCCCCCATGGCTGTCCCACATCTTTGGAGGTAGTGAACTCCTTCAAAAACAAAGGCATTGTGTGTCAGTAGAAATTCAGTCACTCTGAGGATAAATCTATGGAAACCCGGACTAAAGTTGGTAAACCTTAACAGACAAAAATTAAGTGCTTCAAGGCCCTTGTCATGCGGAATGGAGGAGTACAGAGCCACAACATCAATTGTAAGCCAACTGTACCCCTCCCTCCACACAAACTTAGCCATTTCATTCAGTAATTGCTTGGTATCTCTGAGATAGCTGTTTAAACCCTTAACCAGTGGCTGTAAAATTTCGTCCAGCCACTGAGAAAGTGGTTCAAACAGAGAACCAATACCGCTGATGATTGGCCTTCCTTTGACCTCCACAAGGGACTTGTGCACCTTGGGTAAAAAATTGAAGATGGGGGTAACTGGGCAATATACCACCAAAAAATCCACAGTGGGTTGATCAATAAAGCCCTCTTCCTTCCCATCATCTATTAACTGGGCTAGTTCACGTTTAAAGCGATGTACAGGATTAAAATCCAATACCTGATATTGCAAGGGGTCAGTGAGTTGACGTAATGATTCCTGGATAAAGAAATCTCTATCCATTACCACCACTGATCCCCCTTTATCTGCTGAACGTATCACCAATTGGTGATTGCCCTGTAATTTATTAAGGATAAGAATTTCTTCTTTATTGAGGTTGGAAAACTTCCTTCTATTTGTGCTATAAGCCAGCCTGTTTAGGTCTGTTTCAATTCTTGTCTGGAATTTTTCCAAAATAGTACCTCTGGTATGTATGGGGTAGAACTTAGAGGTGCGGCGAAAAGAGGGACCAGTATTGATATAGTCATCAGATAAAATGGACTCTGATGTTCCCTCTGTTCGCAGCACCTCCAAGTTCTCCAAGTCCCAGGCTTCTTCAAAAGTAAGGGGAGATACACTTTGATTTGGATTGCTTACTGAATACTCTCTGTCTGGGGGACAATCGTCAGTTGTGGTAGAGAAATACTTTTTTAGCGTAAGATTTCTTATCAATTTGTTGACATCCACCAAGGTTTGGAAAAGGTTAAAATTATTAGCAGGAACAAAATTGAGACCATAACTCAAAACCTTATTCTCCAACTCATTGAGTGGGTATGAAGACAAATTAACCACAGAATTTAAATGTACTTGGTTTGTGACCTTCCCCGTCTGGGGGGTAGGAGGGGCTCTTTTAGGATTCCCCTTTCTCCCTTTTCTTCTCCCCCCCCCCCTACGAATCTTTTTGGTGCTTTTGAAAAAACCTGTTCAATTTCTGCCTGTTCCATTTTACCTGTATTCAAGGGGTCTATGTCCCCCCTTGATTCTGGTGTATATTTGGAGCCTACACTGATTGTATGTGTTATATTACTGGGTGCATGTGTCGTACCACTGGCTCCTACCTCTGTTTCCCTTTCCTCCCCTGATGACGAATAGTCCCCTGAGGATTCAGCCTCACTCTCATTAAATGTGACTTTTTTAGATTTTGAATCTTTATTCTTGTTTTTATTTTTATTTTTGATCTTGTTGCCCTTGGGATATTTTCTCTGATCATTTTCCCTCCTATAATTGGTTCTCTGTTTTCTGTTCCAAATATAAATTTTATTGGATTCATAATCCCCTAAATCTCTCAAATACTTATCATGTTTGATATCCATAATAAGGGTTTTGGCCTCTGTCATAGCATTTTGCAAAATATGATCAAATTGACTAAACTGTAAATGATTACTTTGTGTGTTCATTTCAATCTGTAAACAGTTAATTTCATCAGATATAACATTTAATTGCTTAAGTTTAAGTTCTACTAACATCCCCATTAGCCTAAAGGAACAGTATGATAAAACACTGTTCCAAACCCTTATGAATTCAACATCTTCAACAGCAAACGTGGGAAATTTATTTATTCTGAGTCCTCTTGGGATCATCCCACACTTTATATATTTTTGGTACATCAAACAACTTGCTGAGATTGTATGTCGAGAAATCAGAGGAAAAAACAGATTCCAACTCCAAAATATCCCCTTTCCTCTCATCAGATGATTGCAATGCATAAAATGTCACAATCTGTGTATCACCACTAACTTGATCCATATTGCAATAATATCAATTCAGAAATAAGGAAAATGTCGCTGCAAAATAGAACCAGTATACAGAGTGCACAGACACAATCACTAGAAACCAATAGCGAAAATACAGAAACAGTCAATGTGTGTCGGCACCTATGTTATTTCCTAACTGTGTATGTCACAATAAGCAATGGACAATTGCTATTCCATTATGTCTTATGTGTAAAGAGAGTGGGGGTTAACTTCACTCTAGGTGTGGTTTTAATTATATTTTTAAACCAATCAGGTACCAGGAACAGGTTTATTAGACTGGTGTACATCTGAGACTGTAGCTACGATTACGGCTTCATCACCGAAACATGTCAGCAGACAGTCACTAGAGTGAAGCTACCTCCACTCACTACTATACTTGTATATCCTGTGTCCCTGAAGGGAGCGAATATTTTACTTGCAATAAAGAAAAGATTACTTGTATTCACAACTGGCTGTTTGTGAACCACATTTGAACTTTGATTATTCTTATCCTGCGGAACCGAGGTTGCACCAGTTTCCAGTGTGCTACATCTGCTATCCTCAGTGCACCGATCCTGGTCTTGGCTGTTGCCGGGACATGCATAGCACTATCGAGGAGAAAGAAGTTCCGTGTACCGGAAGTGTGCCCAGTGACGTCACACGTCATCGTAGGTGGATCGAGCAGAGGAGACCAGAGCGGTCAGTGAGAGCGTCAAGTGCCGGACCAGCTCCATGTGCACCTGGTTTGCACATACGGAGGGTCATTTTTCCTGCTTTTCCACAGGTCAGGCTCAGTGATACTGGACATTGCCAAACCAGGAGAGGGGTGAGAGAACTACTCGCTATTTAACAGTACTTTACCAGTTAACATAGGTGCTGACACACATTGACTGTTTCTGATTACTCTGGCAGACCGGCTGTATGTAATAAAATAATATTCAATTACATTACAGAACAGATCTGTCAACTCAAGTCAGCAGTTAGTTCTATCCATGTCTAGTACCATGGGGTCCGATCATTGATCTCATACCGTCAGTTCACCCACCGCACAGTGCCACACTGACTCCCTCCCTCCCTCTGACTCAGCTGAGCTGACAGCCCGACACCCAGTCCAGTAGTCCAGTAGTGGCACCCACAGTCCCACTCCACACACACTCTGGTCATCGACTGTCTCAGTCTCCCTCTCAATCTCAAATAATCACATCACGACAGAGACAGTAGTGATACTAGTAGTTATAGTAGTACATATTTAATAAGATTATTACAGACTGAGAATGATTGAATTTGAATTTTGAAGACAGTGCTGCGATGAGTGCATGGTCACTAACCTGTTCCTTCTCGACTCTTCTCGATAATGGCCGCACGTGACAACACACCACCTGACCCTTCCTTCCTGTCCTCCTGATGCAGACGCAGACCTGCCTAATTTCCTGCCCAGCAACTCATCCCAGAGACTCAGACATACTCATATCTGATTGGCTGATTGGCGGGCAGGCAGGGCTGAGGGCTCCCAAGGCTTGAAGAGTCAAGCCTCCGGTGGGAGCAGTATATGGGCCACAAGAGACTGCTGCACATAGCTATTATTCCAGTGGGTGGCAGTCTCTAGCAGCCCATATACAACACATTCCAATTACATTCATATTGCGCAATGAAAGGATAGCTCGCCTCTTCTTTCTTGCACAATATGAATGTATATGTATATAATAACCAAATGTTATTTTTAAATAGATTTCAAGATAATAATAATATGATGTTAGAAATAATACTGATGTTTCATATTAAAATAATCAGAATAAATAATGTGACATAGTCCAGTACATTTAAACATGTAACTTATTAATATAAAGAATTTATAGCATTTTAAATACACATTTAATAGAAATGTTTTTACTGTATAGAAAGGATTAAATGAAGCTGTTTGTTTGTCATGCTGCCCCCGGTGTTGCGATGTGAGAATTACAGCCAAAAGATTTGACTGTTAAAGATGTGTTTCCCTAAGCAACAGTGTAACTGTACTATGTAATGTATATTTATTAGACAGTATTATTATGAGTGTAACTGTACTGTGTAATGTATATTTAATAGACAGTATTATTATGAGTGTAACTGTTCTATGTAATGTATATTTATTAGACAGTGTAAATATGAGTGTAACTGTACTGTGTAATGTATATTTATTAGATAGTGTTATTATGTGTGTAACTGTACACTGTGTAATGTATATTTATTAGATAGTGTTATTATAAGTGTAACTGTACTATGTAATGTATATTTATTAGATAGTGTTATTATAAGTGTAACTGTACTGTGTAATGTATATATTTATTAGATGGTGTTATTATGTGTGTAACTGTACTGTGTAATGTATATTTATTAGATAGTGTTATTATGTGTGTAACTGTACTGTGTAATGTATATTTATTAGATAGTGTTATTATGAGTGTAACTGTACTATGTAATGTATATTTATTAGATAGTGTTATTATGTGTGTAACTGTACTGTGTAATGTATATTTATTAGACAGTGTTATGTGTGTAACTGTACTATGTAATGTATATTTATTAGATAGTGTTATTATGTGTGTAACTGTACTGTGTAATGTATATTTATTAGATAGTGTTATTATGTGTGTAACTGTACTGTGTAATGTATATTTATTAGATGATGTTATTATAAGTGTAACTGTACTGTGTAATGTATATTTATTAGATAGTGTTATTATAAGTGTAACTGTACTGTGTAATGTATATATTTATTAGATGGTGTTATTATGTGTGTAACTGTATTGTGTAATGTATATTTATTAGACAGTGTTAATATGAGTGTAACTGTACTGTGTAATGTATATTTATTAGATGGTGTTATTATGTGTGTAACTGTATTGTGTAATGTATATTTATTAGACAGTGTTAATATGAGTGTGCTGATAGTACAAAAGAGAAAAAGTCAGATGTGCCTCTCTAGTGATAATGTTAAAATGTGAATACTGTCAACAATAAGACACATGTGCCTTGCAACATTGAATTGCAACACAAATACCCAACTCGTAAAATAAATGAAAATTCCTTCAAAATAAAGATAATGATATATATCACAATGCAGATAAAACAATGAAAAAAATCTGTGTAAGTGTAGAACCCACAGTGGTTGTGAGATGGATAGTAGTAATAACAGTCTCAACGGTTTAACTGATAAATAGACCTTATAGTCCAATGATGAAATTGAATTCAGTATGGCTGCAGACACTTCTTCCAAAACTTGAAGGCAATTCAAGCAGAGCAAATCTGTGCAAAGGACGATATAGAAGAAGAAGGCGCCAACATAGTGCGATTCAGTTTAAAAGGTTATCAATCCCCACACATTAAAATAATCGTTCTTACAAGAAGCAAGGCACTTGATAAGTGCCACACAGGCCTTCTGGGACATTTACAGCTGTCCAGGTAGCTGCTCGCTCGTCACACAGGTGAACCTCTTGGTGCAGTAGCTCTCCTGTTAACCAGTGGCACCCGGGATCCCTGTAGCTTGATAGCCTGTAGTTGTTTATTCCTCGGAGTAGTCGCCCTCAAATGTTAGTTACCCAACCAGATAGGATAACAGCGTGACAACCGGACGCTTCAGGAGACTAGGATGTAAAGATTCACTACAGCCGTGATGTTAGATAAAGTATAAAACAAATGTTTATTAAAACAAGTACTTTCACAACGCGTTTCCCGGTCCTCTCGACTGCTTCCTCAGGTGAATAACTACATCTAACAGTCACAGCTTAAATTGGCCTTGCTCTGCGTCTATGCCCATGCAGGGCGCATGAGTGAAGGAGTATGCAAACCCCGTTCAAATATGGGTGTGTATCTAGGTTTGTGTGATTGGTTCTTACCAATAGTAGGTTTACCAATCAGGCGGTGGGTGTGTATCAGCTCCGAGATGAACTAGGGGCAATATTTGTAATAGTGTTCTCGGATGTTCAGATTATCATATTGACAGATTCCGCATATACCTAACTGATGATTTTTATGCTGGGTGTTAAAAAAAACCCTGCTTGTGGCATATTATTTGCCAATGTATTTTATAAGACGAAAAACTGTTAGTTATGTAAATCGCTACTGATATAACAATGTAATTTATGTTTCAAACAAGATACATTGTAACTCCATAGTAATAAACCGCCAGGAATCGCTAGAAACCCTGAACATACATACAACCCCAGAAAGGGATGCATCTCCTACAAGCATTCACACAATATATTGATCATTAAAAATACCAAAAAAACCTACATAAAAAGTAATATTCCTAATCTATTAAAAATACATAGAAAAATATATATAAAAACATATATATGCACATCCTATTGTTCATAAAGCATAGATCAATCCCGCATCATTGGATAATACTGGATACATATAATAACATCAAAATCAATGAATAGATAACCCTAAACCTAATTGTTCATGTAGTGAGCGTATCTAATCTGAAATGCCAGTGTTACTGTTGATTCAGGAGTATACATCAACTGACTAATGGGTCTAAAAAGATCATAGTATATGTCCCCGACCAGCTATGTTAGACCAACAAGGAGGTCTCAAAAAATAGAGGGGGAAGATGTTTAAACTAAAACATGATGTTGGAGATCATAAATGAACTGACCTAACTTCCATATACTTAAACAGCTAACTTAAATTTAATTAAACGCTGCCATATCTAGGTTTTCATTAAGGCCATATGGATTCAAGGTTTTCATTTTCCATATCCAGTAAGTTTCTCTTTGTCTTAAGTCAATTAATCTATTTCTACCCCACTTGTGAACAATTTGTTCAATGGGAAAGATACTGTATATATCTGTCTGTCCATCATGGCAGCATACTCCATGCCTAGAGACACTATGCTTAATACAGGAATTTCTCACATTTCTGATGTGCTCACCCCATCTTTTTTTCAGGGGTCTTGAGGTTCTCCCTATGTACTGCAGGCCACATTTGCACTCCAGTAGATAGATTACAAAGGAGGAATCACACGAAAAACGAGTTTTTATCTCAAATTCCTCCTTTGTTGAAAAGGACATAAATTTGGATTTTCCCCCCTTTGTAAACGCACACAAACCGCAATTAGCTCGATTGCACTTGTAAAATCCTTTTTTACCAGATAACCAGTTTTTGGTCCCTGTTTCTTTCTTTTTTCCAAATTTCCTCATCACTATTTTGCTAGGAGCAAGTTTTTTTTTTAGTGAAGTTGCTCTTTTAAAAGTACATATTGGATTACTGTCCAGGAGATTTTTTAATACGGGGTCATTTAGTAGAATATTCCAATGTTTATGGACAATTCTCCTAATTTTATCATGGTTCGAGGTATATTTAGTTATAAATCTAAGGTTATTATTTTTATTATTTTTATTATTCCTATTTTCATAATGGCAACTACATTCGGAAGTATTATTAATTTTTGGTGTTTCAAAAAATTCAGATCTATCTTTATTCCTTGCCTTCAAAAAACCCTCCTCTATTAAATCTTTAGGATACTTTTTTTCCAAAAATCTAGTTCTTAAAATTTCTGCTTGTTTATCAAATAGAGCTAAATCTGTACAATTTCTACGGATTCTAGAGAACTGATTGTAAGGTATATTCTTTTTCCATGCTTTATAGTGGTTGCTTTTGTAATTCAAATAACTGTTTGTGTCCACTGTTTTAAAGTGAGTTTTCGTCAATATATGACCTGCTTGATCCCAGTAGAGTACCAAGTCTAAAAATTCAATATAATCTGCACTTATATTATGTGTAAAATTAAGTCCCATATTGTTCTCGTTTAATGATTTAATAAAGTCCAAGGCATTTTCTTCTGTACCTTCCCAAATAAAAATAAGATCATCTATAAAACGGCCATAGAACACCAGATTTGCCCCCAAGGGGGAGTTATAGATATATTTCTCCTCAAATACCCCCATAAATAAATTAGCAAAACTAGGGGCAAATCTGGTGCCCATGGCCGTTCCTTTAATTTGTAAAAAAAATTGTTCTTGATAGACAAAATAATTATGTTTTAACACAAACGAAATAGCCTCTAATAAAAATAATCTCTGCTTCGTGGGTAAGAATTGATCTCTCTTCAAGAAGACATCAACAGCATCTATGCCAAGATGATGCTCTATATTAGAATAGAGTGATGTAACATCACAAGTGAACCATATCAAATTTCGATCAGCCTTTTTTATTTTGGACAACTTAGCAATAAGGTCAGGAGTATCCTTAATATATGAGGGTAAACCCTTAACTGGTTTCTTCAAAAAATAATCTACATATTCGGACAAATTACATGTAAGACTCCCTATACCCGAAACGATGGGTCTACCAGGTGGATTGGTAGTACATTTATGGATTTTCGGGAGGTGATAGTAATATGCTAGGTTGGGGGACAACGGGACTAGATATTCTTTCTCCTTTTTGGTTAGAATCCCCTCTAGGAAACCTTTATCTACCATTTTGGTTAGACTAATAGTGTATGTTTTGGTAGGATTATATGTAAGTTTTTTTATAGTATTCTTGATCTAATAAGATCCTGTCTGCTTCTTGCAAATAATCTGACATATTTTGCAAAACAACCCCTCCCCCCTTATCCGCCTGCCTTATCACCAGATCCTCTTTTTTGGCAAGTCTTGACAATGCTTTAATTTCATATATATTTAAATTTGAATTACTCACTTTTTTCTCTAGAGCACTAAATTCCTCCAGAACCAGATTTTTAAATAGTGATATATATGGACTGGTAACTGGGGGGTTAAAGTTAGATCTTAGCATTAAATTGGAATGAATAAAATCATCAAATAGAACATTACATAACTCCTCTGGTTCATGATAGATTATGTTGCTAGTTGGTCTTTCTGGCATATCGTCAGTAATAATAGAAATTTGTGTTGTACTATTAATTTTCTTATCACAAAAATACTTCTGCATAGACATTTTTCTTACAAACCTATTGAGATCAACAAATAATTCAAACAAATTATGTTCGTTTGAAGGACAAAATAAAAGGCCCCTACTCAGTACACAAATTTCTTCATTTGTAAGAATGTAACTTGAGAGATTGAAAATGCCTTCTTTCATTCTCTCAAGTTTCTTCTTTTTGGCAGATTTACCTCTGCTGCCACGTTTGCGTACGACCTTTTTTGAGGTGTTAAAGTTCATATATTCTCTTCTCTTGGGGGAGCTCTTTCTAATTGTTTTAAACATATAGGCATGTGTCTCTGATGTGATACATGGTGGTCTTGTTGTCTGACTGACTGAAAACCCTGTGCTTCACACTATGTTGGCGCCTTCATCTTCTATATCGTCCTGTGCACTAATATGAGTGTAACTGTACTGTGTAATGTATATTTATTAGACAGTATTATTATGTGTGTAACTGTACTGTGTAATGTATATTTATTAGATAGTGTTATTATGTGTGTAACTGTACTGTGTAATGTATATTTATTAGACAGTATTATTATGTGTGTAACTGTACTGTGTAATGTATATGTATTAGACAATGTTATTATGTGTGTAACTGTACTGTGTAATGTATATTTATTAGACAATGTTATTATGTGTGTAACTGTACTGTGTAATGTATATTTATTAGACAGTGTTAATATGAGTGTAACTGTACTGTGTAATGCATATTTATTAGATAGTGTTATTATGAGTGTAACTGTACTGTGTAATGTATATTTATTAGACAGTGTTATTATGTGTGTAACTGTACACTGTGTAATGTATATTTATTAGATAGTGTTATTATAAGTGTAACTGTACTGTGTAATGTATATTTATTAGATAGTGTTATTATGTGTGTAACTGTACTGTGTAATGTATATTTATTAGATAGTGTTATAATGTGTGTAACTGTACGGTGTAATGTATATTTATTAGACAGTGTTATTATGAGTGTAACTGTACTGTGTAATGTATATTTATTAGACAGTGTTATTATGTGTGTAACTGTAATGTGTAATGTATATTTATTAGACAGTGTTATAATGTGTGTAACTGTACTGTGTAATGTATATTTATTAGATAGTGTTATTATGTGTGTAACTGTACTGTGTAATGTATATTTATTAGACCGTGTTATTATGTGTGTAACTATACTGTGTAATGTATATTTATTAGACCGTGTTATTAGGTATGTAACTGTACTGTGTAATGTATATTTATTAGATAGTGTTATTATGTGTGTAACTGTACTGTGTAATGTATATTTATTAGATAGTGTTATTATGTGTGTAACTGTACTGTGTAATGTATATTTATTAGATAGTGGTAATATGAGTGTAACTGTACTGTATAATGTATATTTATTAGATAGTGTTATTATGTGTGTAACTGTACTGTGTAATGTATATTTATTAGATAGTGTTATTATGTGTGTAAATGTACTATGTAATGTATATTTATTAGATAGTGTTATTATGTGTGTAACTGTACTGTGTAATGTATATTTATTAGATATTGTTATTATGTGTGTAACTGTACTGTGTAATGTATATTTATTAGACAGTGTTATTATGTGTGTAACTGTACTATGTAATGTATATTTATTAGATAGTGTTATTATGTGTGTAACTGTACTGTGTAATGTATATTTATTAGACAGTGTTATTATGTGTGTAACTGTACTGTGTAATGTATATTTATTAGATAGTGTTATTATGTGTGTAACTGTACTGTGTAATGTATATTTATTAGACAGTGTTATTATGTGTGTAACTGTACTGTGTAATGTATATTTATTAGATAGTGTTATTATGTGTGTAACTGTACTGTGTAATGTATATTTATTATACAGTGTTATTATGTGTGTAACTGTACTGTGTAATGTATATTTATTAGATAGTGTTATTATGTGTGTAACTGTACTGTGTAATGTATATTTATTAGATAGTCTTATTATGTGTGTAACTGTACTGTGTAATGTATATTTATTAGACAGTGTTATTATGTGTGTAACTGTACTGTGTAATGTATATTTATTAGATAGTGTTATTATGTGTGTAACTGTACTGTGTAATGTATATTTATTAGACAGTATTATTATGAGTGTAACTGTACTGTGTAATGTATTGTTATTACATAGTGTTATTATGAGTGTAACTGTACTGTGTAATGTATATTTATTAGATAGTGTTATTATGTGTGTAACTGTACTGTATAATGGATATTTATTAGACAGTGTTAATATGAGTGTAACTGTACTGTGTAATGTATTGTTATTACATAGTGTTATTATGAGTGTAACTGTACTGTGTAATGCATATTTATTAGATAGTGGTAATATGAGTGTAACTGTACTGTATAATGTATATTTATTAGACAGTGTTAATATGAGTGTAACTGTACTGTGTAATGTATATTTATTAGATAGTTTTATTATGTGTGTAACTGTACTGTGTAATGTATATTTATTAGACAGTATTATTATGAGTGTAACTGTACTGTGTAATGTATAGTTATTAGATAGTGGTATTATGTGTGTAACTGTACTGTGTAAGGTATATTTATTAGACAGTGTTATTATGAGCGTAACAGTTCTGTGTAATGTATATTTATTAGACAGTATTATTATGAGTGTAACTATACTATGTAATGTATTATTATTAGACAGTATTATTATGAGTGTAACTGTACTGTGTAATGTATATTTATTAGATGGTGGTATTATGTGTGTAACTGTACTGTGTAATGTATATTTATTAGACAGTGTTATTATGTGTGTAACTGTACTGTGTAATGCATATTTATTAGATAGTGGTATTATGTGTGTAACTGTACTGTGTAATGTATATTTATTAGATAGTGTTATTATGTGTGTAACTGTACTGTGTAATGTATATTTATTAGATAGTGTTATAATGTGTGTAACTGTACGGTGTAATGTATATTTACTAGACAGTGTTATTATGAGTGTAACTGTACTGTGTAATGTATATTTATTAGACAGTGTTATTATGTGTGTAACTGTAATGTGTAATGTATATTTATTAGACAGTGTTATAATGTGTGTAACTGTACTGTGTAATGTATATTTATTAGATAGTGTTATTATGTGTGTAACTGTACTGTGTAATGTATATTTATTAGACCGTGTTATTATGTGTGTAACTATACTGTGTAATGTATATTTATTAGACCGTGTTATTAGGTATGTAACTGTACTGTGTAATGTATATTTATTAGATAGTGTTATTATGTGTGTAACTGTACTGTGTAATGTATATTTATTAGATAGTGTTATTATGTGTGTAACTGTACTGTGTAATGTATATTTATTAGATAGTGGTAATATGAGTGTAACTGTACTGTATAATGTATATTTATTAGATAGTGTTATTATGTGTGTAACTGTACTGTGTAATGTATATTTATTAGATAGTGTTATTATGTGTGTAAATGTACTATGTAATGTATATTTATTAGATAGTGTTATTATGTGTGTAACTGTACTGTGTAATGTATATTTATTAGATATTGTTATTATGTGTGTAACTGTACTGTGTAATGTATATTTATTAGACAGTGTTATTATGTGTGTAACTGTACTATGTAATGTATATTTATTAGATAGTGTTATTATGTGTGTAACTGTACTGTGTAATGTATATTTATTAGACAGTGTTATTATGTGTGTAACTGTACTGTGTAATGTATATTTATTAGATAGTGTTATTATGTGTGTAACTGTACTGTGTAATGTATATTTATTAGACAGTGTTATTATGTGTGTAACTGTACTGTGTAATGTATATTTATTAGATAGTGTTATTATGTGTGTAACTGTACTGTGTAATGTATATTTATTAGACAGTATTATTATGAGTGTAACTGTACTGTGTAATGTATTGTTATTACATAGTGTTATTATGAGTGTAACTGTACTGTGTAATGTATATTTATTAGATAGTGTTATTATGTGTGTAACTGTACTGTATAATGGATATTTATTAGACAGTGTTAATATGAGTGTAACTGTACTGTGTAATGTATTGTTATTACATAGTGTTATTATGAGTGTAACTGTACTGTGTAATGTATATTTATTAGATAGTGGTAATATGAGTGTAACTGTACTGTATAATGTATATTTATTAGACAGTGTTAATATGAGTGTAACTGTACTGTGTAATGTATATTTATTAGATAGTTTTATTATGTGTGTAACTGTACTGTGTAATGTATATTTATTAGACAGTATTATTATGAGTGTAACTGTACTGTGTAATGTATAGTTATTAGATAGTGGTATTATGTGTGTAACTGTACTGTGTAAGGTATATTTATTAGACAGTGTTATTATGAGCGTAACAGTTCTGTGTAATGTATATTTATTAGACAGTATTATTATGAGTGTAACTATACTATGTAATGTATTATTATTAGACAGTGTTATTATGAGTGTAACTGTACTGTGTAATGTATATTTATTAGATGGTGGTATTATGTGTGTAACTGTACTGTGTAATGTATATTTATTAGACAGTGTTATTATGTGTGTAACTGTACTGTGTAATGCATATTTATTAGATAGTGGTATTATGTGTGTAACTGTACTGTGTAATGTATATTTATTAGATAGTGTTATTATGTGTGTAACTGTACTATGTAATGTATATTTATTAGACAGTGTTATTATGTGTGTAACTGTACTGTGTAATGTATATTTATTAGATGGTGGTATTATGTGTGTAACTGTACTGTGTAATGTATATTTATTAGATAGTGTTATTATGTGTGTAACTGTACTATGTAATGTATATTTATTAGACAGTGTTATTATGGGTGTAAATGTACTGTGTAATGTATATTTATTAGACAGTCTTATTATGAGTGTAACAGTTCTGTGTAATGTATATTTATTAGATAGTATTATTATGAGTGTAACTGTACTGTGTAACGTACATGTATTAGATGGTGGTATTATGTGTGTAACTGTACTGTGTAATGTATATTTATTAGATGGTGGTATTCTGAGTGTAGCTGTACTGTGTAATGTGTATTTATTAGATGGTGGTATTATGTGTGTAACTGTACTGTGTAATTTATATTTATTAGATGGTGGTATTATGGGTGTAAATGTACTGTGTAATGTATATTTATTAGACAGTGTTATTATGAGTGTAACAATTCTGTGTAATGTATATTTATTAGATGGTGGTATTATGTGTGTAACTGTACTGTGTAATGTATATTTATTACATGGTGGTATTATGTGTGTAACTGTACTGTGTAATGTGTATTTATTAGATGGTGGTATTATGTGTGTAACTGTACTGTGTAATGTATATTTATTAGATGATGGTATTATGAGTTTATCTGTACTGTGTAATGTATATTTATTAGATAGTATTAATATGAGCGTAACTGTACTGTGTAATGTATATTTATTAGACAGTGTTATTATGTGTGTAACTGTACTGTGTAATGTATATTTATTAGACAGTATTATTATGTGTGTAACTGTACTGCGTAATGTATATTTATTAGACAGTGTTATTATGTGTGTAACTGTACTGTGTAATGTATATTTATTAGACAGTGTTATTATGTGTGTAAATGTACTATGTAATGTATATTTATTAGATAATGTTATTATGTGTGTAACTGTACCGTGTAATGTATATATATTAGATAGTATTATTATGTGTGTAACTGTACTGTGTAATGTATATGTATTAGACAGTGTTATGTGTGTAACTGTACTATGTAATGTGTATTTATTAGATGGTGGTATTATGTGTGTAACTGTACTGTGAAATTTATATTTATTAGATGGTGGTATTATGGGTGTAAATGTACTGTGTAATGTATATTTATTAGACAGTGTTATTATGAGTGTAACAATTCTGTGTAATGTATATTTATTAGATGGTGGTATTATGTGTGTAACTGTACTGTGTAATGTATATTTATTAGATGGTGGTATTATGTGTGTAACTGTACTGTGTAAGGTATATTTATTAGACAGTGTTATTATGAGCGTAACAGTTCTGTGTAATGTATATTTATTAGACAGTATTATTATGAGTGTAACTATACTATGTAATGTATTATTATTAGACAGTATTATTATGAGTGTAACTGTACTGTGTAATGTATATTTATTAGATGGTGGTATTATGTGTGTAACTGTACTGTGTAATGTATATTTATTAGACAGTGTTATTATGTGTGTAACTGTACTGTGTAATGCATATTTATTAGATAGTGGTATTATGTGTGTAACTGTACTGTGTAATGTATATTTATTAGATAGTGTTATTATGTGTGTAACTGTACTATGTAATGTATATTTATTAGACAGTGTTATTATGTGTGTAACTGTACTGTGTAATGTATATTTATTAGATGGTGGTATTATGTGTGTAACTGTACTGTGTAATGTATATTTATTAGATAGTGTTATTATGTGTGTAACTGTACTATGTAATGTATATTTATTAGACAGTGTTATTATGGGTGTAAATGTACTGTGTAATGTATATTTATTAGACAGTCTTATTATGAGTGTAACAGTTCTGTGTAATGTATATTTATTAGATAGTATTATTATGAGTGTAACTGTACTGTGTAACGTACATGTATTAGATGGTGGTATTATGTGTGTAACTGTACTGTGTAATGTATATTTATTAGATGGTGGTATTCTGAGTGTAGCTGTACTGTGTAATGTGTATTTATTAGATGGTGGTATTATGTGTGTAACTGTACTGTGTAATGTATATTTATTAGATGGTGGTATTATGTGTGTAACTGTACTGTGTAATGTGTATTTATTAGATCGTGGTATTATGTGTGTAACTGTACTGTGTAATGTATATTTATTAGATGATGGTATTATGAGTTTATCTGTACTGTGTAATGTATATTTATTAGATAGTATTAATATGAGCGTAACTGTACTGTGTAATGTATATTTATTAGACAGTGTTATTATGTGTGTAACTGTACTGTGTAATGTATATTTATTAGACAGTATTATTATGTGTGTAACTGTACTGTGTAATGTATATTTATTAGACAGTGTTATTATGTGTGTAACTGTACTGTGTAATGTATATTTATTAGACAGTGTTATTATGTGTGTAAATGTACTATGTAATGTATATTTATTAGATAATGTTATTATGTGTGTAACTGTACCGTGTAATGTATATATATTAGATAGTATTATTATGTGTGTAACTGTACTGTGTAATGTATATGTATTAGACAGTGTTATGTGTGTAACTGTACTATGTAATGTATATTTATTAGACAGTGTTATTACGTGTGTAACTGTACTGTGTAATTTATATTTAGTAAATAGTGTTATTATGTGTGTAACTGTACTGTGTAATGTATATTTATTAGATAGTGTTATTATGTGTGTAACTGTACTGTGTTATGTGTATTTATTAGAAGGTGTTATTATGTGTGTAACTGTACTGTGTAATGTATATTTATTAGACAATGTTATTATGTGTGTAACTGTACTGTGTAATGTATATTTATTAGATAGTGTTATGAGTGTAACTGTACTGTGTAATGTATATTTATTAGATAGTGTTATTAAGTGTGTAACTGTACTGTGTAATGTATATTTATTAGATAGTGTTATTATGTGTGTAACTGTACTGTGTAATGTATATTTATTAGATAGTATTATTATGTGTGTAAATGTACTGTGTAATGTATATTTATTAGACAGTATTATTATGTGTGTAACTGTACTGTGTAATGTGTATTTATTAGACAGTGTTATTATGTGTGTAACTGTACTGTGTAATGTATATTTATTAGACTGTCAAGGTATTTGAAATATTATTAGATGATGTACACCGGTATACTTATTATTATTTAATGGTGATGTGGCTGTGTACATCAAATAATTCATTTCATTGTGGACACCAGATATCACTGTGTGTAATTTAGCCCCACTTCCTTTGATTACACAGGATGAATAGTAAAGGTCACTTTAAAAGAAACATTTTCTTGCTAAGGTGTGAAGCTGAAATCCCTATCAGATTGTGACGGAATTTTTTTTTTCTGGCTGGCCCTAAAACATTTGGCCATCAGTCATTTCAAAGGTAAAAACTTCAGTAAGAGATGGTCACTCTATATTAGCTGTATTTCTCCAACATTGGTGTGTCCGGTCCACGGCGTCATCCATTACTTGTGGGAAATATTCTCCCCCACAGGGAAAGGCAAGGAGAGCACACAGCAAGAGCTGTCCATATAGCTCCCCCTCTGGCTCCGCCCCCCCAGTCATTCTCCTTGCCGCTCTGAACAAGTAGCATCTCCACGGGGATGGTGAGGAGTTTGTGGTGTTAGTTGTAGTTTTTTATTCTTCTATCAAGAGTTTGTTATTTTAAAATAGTGCTGGCTTGTACTATTTACTCTACAACAGAAAAGTGATGAAGATTTCTGTTTAAGAGGGCTATGATTTTAGCACAAGTAACTAAAATCCATTTCTGTTACCACGCAGGACTGTTGAAACCAGAGAACTTCAGTTGGGGGTATCAGTTTGCAGACTCATCTGCTTCAGGTATGACTAGTCTCCTTCTAACAACACAGGCTAATGCTAGATGACAGTCATTTTTCCCCTCAGGGAAAACGGTAAGCCATTTTTCTTTCACCTCAGCAAAAAATATAACAGGCTTCCCCCTTTTGATTTTTATGCTGGTAGACACTGTTAGGGGCCAAATCGATTGTTTTTTATTACAATATGATGGCAATTGAAATGTTTTATAAGCTCATATACACTTGGGGACGTTTTTTATTGATCTGGCTTGCTTTAGACACCTAAATCTAGTCAGGAAGGCCCCTTCACTCTAGTGAACTGAGGGAGGAGGCCTCATTTTGGCACTTCAGCTGCGTAGTTGATTCCAAGGCAGTGCATGCAGTTCCATGTGAGAGGGTCCTGTGGCTCAGAAAGTGACACCAGAAGGCTTTTTTCTGTGGATGGTTGACCCCTAAGGAAGGTAAAAGCTGCAGCAATACTGTAGCAGGGATTGTAGTGTATAAAAACGGTTAAATCCAACAATTAGCTCCGGTTTGCTTGTTTTAAGAGCTAGAGTCTCCATATTTGCTGTGCAATACTTTTTAAGCATTAAGACACTGGGGTCCAAATTTCAGAAAAATCGGATATTGCCTTCATAGTTTTTTGAACATTCAGAAATAAAGTGTGTCATTTTATTATTTAAAGAGACAGTAACGTTTTTGTTTAAAATCGTTTTTATTGCATTGTTTGCCTGCCTAAATCTGTTTAACATGTCTGTGCCATCAGATAACCTATGTTCTGTGTGTGTAGAGACAAATGTGGTTCCCCCTTTGAGTGTTTGTGATAATTGTGCCATAGCGTCCAAACAAAATGAGGACAGCTCTGTTACATTTCATAATGTTGCCCAAGATAATTTATCTAATGAAGGTAGTGAGGATAATTCTACATCCTCTCCTTCTGTGTCTACACCAGCTTTGCCCGCGCAGGCGACACCTAGCGCACCAGTGCTTATTTCTATGCAACAATTAACAGCAGTAGTGGATAATTCTATAGCAAATCTTTTATCCAAACTGCCAGCATTTCAGAGAAAGCGTGATTGTTCAGCTTTAAATACAGATAAAAAGGATGAACAATCAGACGCTGACAATGCCTTATCTATTTTACCCTCACATCAATAGGAATTGGCTGTGAGGGAAGGGCTGTCTGAGGGTGAAATTTCAGACTCAGGAAAAATTTCTCAACAGACAGAACCTGATATAGTAGCATTTAAGTTTAAGCTAGAACATCTCCGCGCTTTGCTAAAGGAGGTATTAGCTACTCTGGATGACTGTGATTCTATGGTAGTACCAGAGAAGTTGTGCAAATTGGACAAATTTTTAGAGGTCCCAGTGCACGACGACGCTTTTCCAATACCCAAAAGGGTAGCGAACATAGTGGAAAAGGAGTGGGAGAAGCCAGGTGTACCCTTTGCCCCACCTCCTATATTTAAGAAAATGTTTCCCATAGTAGACCCTAGAAGGGACGCATGGCAGACGGTCCCGAAGGTTGAGGGAGCTGTTTCAACACTAGCGAAGCGCACCACTATTCCTATAGAGGACAGCTGCGCTTTCAAAGATCCTATGGATAAAAAATTGGAAGGATTGCTTAAAAAGATTTTTGTTCAGCAAGGGTTCATCCTTCAACCAGCTACGTGTGTTATTACTGTCACTTCAGCGGCGTCCTTTTGGTTCGAGGAACTAGAAAGGTCGCTCCAGAAAGAGACTTCCTATGAAGAAGTCATGGACAGGATTCACGCATTGAAATTAGCTAATTCCATTATATTGGATGCCGCCTTTCAATTAACGAAATTGGCGGCGAAAAACTCAGGTTTTGCTATAGTAGCGCGGAGGGCGCTTTGGCTAAAATCCTGGTCGGCAGATGTGTCGTCCAAGACTAAGTTACTTAATATTCCTTTCAAGGGTAAGACCCTTTTTGGGCCGGAATTGAAGGAAATTATTTCAGACATCACTGGGGGTAAGGGCCATGCCCTCCCACAGGATAGGCCGTTTAAGGCTAAGAACAAGTCTAATTTTCGTTCCTTTCGCAATTTCAGGAACGGACCGGCTAATAACTCCTCTGCCGATAGACAAGAAGGTAACGCAGCCCAGCCCAAACCCGCTTGGAAGCCCATGCAAGGCTGGAACAAGGGTAAACAGACCAAGAAACCTGCTGCTGCTACCAAGACAGCATGAAGGGGTAGCCCCCGATCCGGGACCGGATCTGGTAGGGGGCAGACTATCTCTCTTCGCTCAGTCTTGGGCAAGAGATGTTCCGGATCCCTGGGCACTAGAGATAGTCTCCAAGGGATACCTGCTAGAGTTCAAGGGACTTCCTCCAAGGGGAAGGTTCCACCTGTCTCGCTTATCTTCAGACCAGATAAAGAAACAGGCATTCTTACATTGTGTAAGAGACCTATCAAAGATGGGAGTGATAAACCCAGTCCCCTCCGGGGAACAAGGTCTAGGTTTTTACTCAAACCTGTTTGTGGTTCCCAAAAAAGAGGGAACTTTCAGGCCAATTCTGGATTTAAAGATATTAAACAAGTTCCTCAGAGTTCCATCCTTCAAAATGGAAACCATTCGGACAATCTTGCCGACAATCCAGCAGGGTCAATATTTGACTACCGTGGATCTAAAGGATGCGTATCTGCATATTCCAATCCACAAAACTCATCATCAGTTCCTGAGGTTCGCCTTTCTGGACAAACATTACCAGTTCGTGGCTCTTCCATTCGGTTTAGCCACCGCTCCCAGAATTTTCACAAAGGTGCTAGGGTCCCTTCTAGTGGTCCTAAGGCCGAGGGGCATCGCTGTAGCACCTTATCTAGACGACATCCTAATCCAAGCGTCGTCTCTTTCCAAAGCAAGGGCCCACACAGACATTGTGTTGGCTTTTCTCAGATCTCACGGGTGGAAGGTGAACATAGAAAAGAGTTCACTGTCACCGTCCACAAGGGTTCCTTTTCTGGGAACAATAATAGATTCTGTGGAAATGAAGATCTTCCTGACAGAAGTCAGAAAGCTAAAGCTTCTAAACGCTTGTCGAGTTCTTCATTCTATTCCTCAACCCTCCATAGCTCAGTGCATGGAAGTAATAGGACTAATGGTCGCAGCAATGGACGTGGTTCCTTTTGCTCGAATTCATCTAAGACCATTACAGCTGTGCATGCTCAATCAGTGGAATGGGGACTATACAGACTTGTCTCCCCAAATTCAAGTAGACCAGGTAACCAGGGACTCACTTCTCTTGTGGTTGACCCAGGATCACCTGTCTCAGGGAATGAGTTTCCGCAGACCGGAGTGGGTCATCGTCATGACCGACGCCAGCCTCTTGGGGTGGGGCATGGTCTGGGACTCCCTGAAAGCTCAGGGCCTATGGTCTCGGGAAGAGTCGCTTCTCCCGATAAACATTTTGGAACTAAGAGCAAAATTCAATGCGCTCCTGGCTTGGCCTCAGCTAGCGGAAGCCAGGTTCATAAGATTTCAGTCGGACAACATAACGACTGTTGCGTACATCAATCATCAGGGGGGAACAAAGAGTTCCCTAGCAATGAAGGAAGTAACCAAGATTATCCAATGGGCAGAGAATCACTCCTGCCATCTATCCGCTATTCACATCCCAGGAGTAGACAACTGGGAGGCGGACTATTTGATTCGTCAGACTTTCCATCCGGGGGAGTGGGAACTCCACCCGGAGGTCTTTGCTCAGTTAACCCAATTATGGGGCATTCCAGACATGGATCTAATGGCGTCCCGTCAGAACTTCAAGATTCCTTGCTACGGGTCCAGATCCAGGGATCCCAAGGCGACTCTAGTGGATGCATTAGTGGAGCCTTGGTCGTTCAACCTAGCGTATGTGTTTCCACCATTTCCTCTCCTTCCCAGGCTCATAGCCAGGATCAAACAGGAGAAGGCCTCGGTGATTCTGATAGCTCCTGCGTGGCCACGCAGGACTTGGTATGCAGACCTGGTGAATATGTCATCGGCTCCACCATGGAAGCTACCTTTGAGACAGGATCTTCTAGTACAAGGTCCATTCGAACATCCAAATCTAGTTTCTCTGCAGCTGACTGCTTGGAAATTGAACGCTTAATTTTATCCAAGCGTGGGTTTTCGAATTCTGTGATAGATACTCTGGTCCAAGCCAGAAAACCTGTGACTAGAAAGATTTACCATAAAATATGGAAAAAATATATCTGCTGATGTGAATCCAAGGGATTCTCCTGGAGTAAGATTAAAATTCCAAAGATTCTCTCCTTTCTCCAAGAAGGTTTGGATAAAGGGTTGTCAGCTAGTTCTCTAAAAGGACAGATTTCTGCTTTATCTGTCTTGTTACACAAACGACTGACAGCTGTGCCAGATGTACAAGCTTTTGTTCAGGCTTTGGTTAGAATCAAGCCTATTTACAGACCCATGACTCCTCCTTGGAGTCTAAATTTAGTTCTTTCAGTTCTTCAAGGGGTTCCGTTTGAACCTTTACATTCCATAGATATTAAGTTATTATCTTGGAAAGTTCTATTTTTGGTTGCTATTTCTTCTGCTAGAAGAGTTTCTGAATTATCTGCTTTGCAATGTAATCCACCCTATCTGGTTTTCCATTCAGATAAGGTTGTTTTGCGTACTAAGCCTGGTTTTCTTCCAAAAGTTGTTTCCAACAAGAATATTAACCAGGAAATAGTTGTTCCTTCTCTGTGTCTGAATCCAGTTTCAAAGTAGGAACGTTTGTTACACAATTTAGATGTTGTTTGTGCTTTAAAGTTCTACTTAGAAGCAACAAAAGATTTTAGACAAACCTCATCTTTGTTTGTCGTTTACTCTGGTAAGAGGAGAGGTCAAAAAGCTACTGCTACCTCTCTCTCTTTCTGGCTGAAAAGCATTATCCGATTGGCTTATGAGACTGCCGGACGGCAACCTCCTGACCGAATCACAGCTCACTCTGCAGCAGTGATTGTGGTGTATAAAAAACGGTTAAATCCAACAATCCAACAATTAGCTCCGGTTTGCTTGTTTTAAGAGCTAGAGTCTCCATATTTGCTGTGCAATACTTTTTAAGCATTAAGACACTGGGGTCCAAATTTCAGAAAAATCGGATATTGCCTTCATAGTTTTTTGAACATTCAGAAATAAAGTGTGTCATTTTATTATTTAAAGAGACAGTAACGTTTTTGTTTAAAATCGTTTTTATTGCATTGTTTGCCTGCCTAAATCTGTTTAACATGTCTGTGCCATCAGATAACCTATGTTCTGTGTGTGTAGAGACAAATGTGGTTCCCCCTTTGAGTGTTTGTGATAATTGTGCCATAGCGTCCAAACAAAATGAGGACAGCTCTGTTACATTTCATAATGTTGCCCAAGATGATTTATCTAATGAAGGTAGTGGGGATAGTTCTACATCCTCTCCTTCTGTGTCTACACCAGCTTTGCCCGCGCAGGCGACACCTAGCGCGCCAGTGCTTATTTCTATGCAACAATTAACAGCAGTAGTGGATAATTCTATAGCAAATCTTTTATCCAAACTGCCAGCATTTCAGAGAAAGCGTGATTGTTCAGCTTTAAATACAGATAAAAAGGATGAACAATCAGACGCTGACAATGCCTTATCTATTTTACCCTCACATCAATAGGAATTGGCTGTGAGGGAAGGGCTGTCTGAGGGTGAAATTTCAGACTCAGGAAAAATTTCTCAACAGACAGAACCTGATATAGTAGCATTTAAGTTTAAGCTAGAACATCTCCGCGCTTTGCTAAAGGAGGTATTAGCTACTCTGGATGACTGTGATTCTATGGTAGTACCAGAGAAGTTGTGCAAATTGGACAAATTTTTAGAGGTCCCAGTGCACGACGACGCTTTTCCAATACCCAAAAGGGTAGCGAACATAGTGGAAAAGGAGTGGGAGAAGCCAGGTGTACCCTTTGCCCCACCTCCTATATTTAAGAAAATGTTTCCCATAGTAGACCCTAGAAGGGACGCATGGCAGACGGTCCCGAAGGTTGAGGGAGCTGTTTCAACACTAGCGAAGCGCACCACTATTCCTATAGAGGACAGCTGCGCTTTCAAAGATCCTATGGATAAAAAATTGGAAGGATTGCTTAAAAAGATTTTTGTTCAGCAAGGGTTCATCCTTCAACCAGCTACGTGTGTTATTACTGTCACTTCAGCGGCGTCCTTTTGGTTCGAGGAACTAGAAAGGTCGCTCCAGAAAGAGACTTCCTATGAAGAAGTCATGGACAGGATTCACGCATTGAAATTAGCTAATTCCATTATATTGGATGCCGCCTTTCAAATAACGAAATTGCCGGCGAAAAACTCAGGTTTTGCTATAGTAGCGCGGAGGGCGCTTTGGCTAAAATCCTGGTCGGCAGATGTGTCGTCCAAGACTAAGTTACTTAATATTCCTTTCAAGGGTAAGACCCTTTTTGGGCCGGAAATGAAGGAAATTATTTCAGACATCACTGGGGGTAAGGGCCATGCCCTCCCACAGGATAGGCCGTTTAAGGCTAAGAACAAGTCTAATTTTCATTCCTTTCGCAATTTCAGGAACGGACCGGCTAATAACTCCTCTGCCGCTACACAAGAAGGTAACGCAGCCCAGCCCAAACCCGCTTGGAAGCCCATGCAAGGCTGGAACAAGGGTAAACAGACCAAGAAACCTGCTGCTGCTACCAAGACAGCATGAAGGGGTAGCCCCCGATCCGGGACCGGATCTGGTAGGGGGCAGACTATCTCTCTTCGCTCAGTCTTGGGCAAGAGATGTTCCGGATCCCTGGGCACTAGAGATAGTCTCCAAGGGATACCTGCTAGAGTTCAAGGGACTTCCTCCAAGGGGAAGGTTCCACCTGTCTCGCTTATCTTCAGACCAGATAAAGAAACAGGCATTCTTACATTGTGTAAGAGACCTATCAAAGATGGGAGTGATAAACCCAGTCCCCTCCGGGGAACAAGGTCTAGGTTTTTACTCAAACCTGTTTGTGGTTCCCAAAAAAGAGGGAACTTTCAGGCCAATTCTGGATTTAAAGATATTAAACAAGTTCCTCAGAGTTCCATCCTTCAAAATGGAAACCATTCGGACAATCTTGCCGACAATCCAGCAGGGTCAATATTTGACTACCGTGGATCTAAAGGATGCGTATCTGCATATTCCAATCCACAAAACTCATCATCAGTTCCTGAGGTTCGCCTTTCTGGACAAACATTACCAGTTCGTGGCTCTTCCATTCGGTTTAGCCACCGCTCCCAGAATTTTCACAAAGGTGCTAGGGTCCCTTCTAGTGGTCCTAAGGCCGAGGGGCATCGCTGTAGCACCTTATCTAGACGACATCCTAATCCAAGCGTCGTCTCTTTCCAAAGCAAGGGCCCACACAGACATTGTGTTGGCTTTTCTCAGATCTCACGGGTGGAAGGTGAACATAGAAAAGAGTTCACTGTCACCGTCCACAAGGGTTCCTTTTCTGGGAACAATAATAGATTCTGTGGAAATGAAGATCTTCCTGACAGAAGTCAGAAAGCTAAAGCTTCTAAACGCTTGTCGAGTTCTTCATTCTATTCCTCAACCCTCCATAGCTCAGTGCATGGAAGTAATAGGACTAATGGTCGCAGCAATGGACGTGGTTCCTTTTGCTCGAATTCATCTAAGACCATTACAGCTGTGCATGCTCAATCAGTGGAATGGGGACTATACAGACTTGTCTCCCCAAATTCAAGTAGACCAGGTAACCAGGGACTCACTTCTCTTGTGGTTGACCCAGGATCACCTGTCTCAGGGAATGAGTTTCCGCAGACCGGAGTGGGTCATCGTCATGACCGACGCCAGCCTCTTGGGGTGGGGCGTGGTCTGGGACTCCCTGAAAGCTCAGGGCCTATGGTCTCGGGAAGAGTCGCTTCTCCCGATAAACATTTTGGAACTAAGAGCAAAATTCAATGCGCTCCTGGCTTGGCCTCAGCTAGCGGAAGCCAGGTTCATAAGATTTCAGTCGGACAACATAACGACTGTTGCGTACATCAATCATCAGGGGGGGACAAAGAGTTCCCTAGCAATGAAGGAAGTAACCAAGATTATCCAATGGGCAGAGAATCACTCCTGCCATCTATCCGCTATTCACATCCCAGGAGTAGACAACTGGGAGGCGGACTATTTGATTCGTCAGACTTTCCATCCGGGGGAGTGGGAACTCCACCCGGAGGTCTTTGCTCAGTTAACCCAATTATGGGGCATTCCAGACATGGATCTAATGGCGTCCCGTCAGAACTTCAAGATTCCTTGCTACGGGTCCAGATCCAGGGATCCCAAGGCGACTCTAGTGGATGCATTAGTGGTCGTTCAACCTAGCGTCGTTCAACCTAGCGTATGTGTTTCCACCGTTTCCTCTCCTTCCCAGGCTCATAGCCAGGATCAAACAGGAGAAGGCCTCGGTGATTCTGATAGCTCCTGCGTGGCCACGCAGGACTTGGTATGCAGACCTGGTGAATATGTCATCGGCTCCACCATGGAAGCTACCTTTGAGACAGGATCTTCTAGTACAAGGTCCATTCGAACATCCAAATCTAGTTTCTCTGCAGCTTACTGCTTGGAAATTGAACGCTTAATTTTATCCAAGCGTGGGTTTTCGAATTCTGTGATAGATACTCTGGTCCAAGCCAGAAAACCTGTGACTAGAAAGATTTACCATAAAATATGGAAAAAATATATCTGCTGATGTGAATCCAAGGGATTCTCCTGGAGTAAGATTAAAATTCCAAAGATTCTCTCCTTTCTCCAAGAAGGTTTGGATAAAGGGTTGTCAGCTAGTTCTCTAAAAGGACAGATTTCTGCTTTATCTGTCTTGTTACACAAACGACTGGCAGCTGTGCCAGATGTACAAGCTTTTGTTCAGGCTTTGGTTAGAATCAAGCCTATTTACAGACCCATGACTCCTCCTTGGAGTCTAAATTTAGTTCTTTCAGTTCTTCAAGGGGTTCCGTTTGAACCTTTACATTCCATAGATATTAAGTTATTATCTTGGAAAGTTCTATTTTTGGTTGCTATTTCTTCTGCTAGAAGAGTTTCTGAATTATCTGCTTTGCAATGTAATCCACCCTATCTGGTTTTCCATTCAGATAAGGTTGTTTTGCGTACTAAGCCTGGTTTTCTTCCAAAAGTTGTTTCCAACAAGAATATTAACCAGGAAATAGTTGTTCCTTCTCTGTGTCCGAATCCAGTTTCAAAGTAGGAACGTTTGTTACACAATTTAGATGTTGTTTGTGCTTTAAAGTTCTACTTAGAAGCAACAAAAGATTTTAGACAAACCTCATCTTTGTTTGTCGTTTACTCTGGTAAGAGGAGAGGTCAAAAAGCTACTGCTACCTCTCTCTCTTTCTGGCTGAAAAGCATTATCCGATTGGCTTATGAGACTGCCGGACGGCAACCTCCTGACCGAATCACAGCTCACTCTACTAGGGCTGTGGCTTCCACTTGGGCCTACAAGAACGAGGCTTCTGTTGATCAGATATGTAAGGCAGCGACTTGGTCCTCTCTGCACACTTTTGCCAAATTCTACAAATTTGATACTTATGCTTCTTCGGAGGCTATTTTTGGGAGAAAGGTTTTGCAAGCCGTGGTGCCTTCCATTTAGGTAACCTGATTTGCTCCCTCCCTTCATCCGTGTCCTAAAGCTTTGGTATTGGTTCCCATAAGTAATGGATGACGCCGTGGACCGGACACACCAATGTTGGAGAAAACAGAATTTATGCTTACCTGATAAATTACTTTCTCCAACGGTGTGTCCGGTCCACGGCCCGCCCTGGTTTCCTAATCAGGTTAAAAAAAAATTTCTTTATACACTACAGTCACCACGGCACCCTATAGTTTCTCCTTTTTCTCCTAACCGTCGGTCGAATGACTGGGGGGGCGGAGCCAGAGGGGGAGCTATATGGACAGCTCTTGCTGTGTGCTCTCCTTGCCTTTCCCTGTGGGGGAGAAGTAATGGATGACGCCGTGGACCGGACACACCGTTGGAGAAAGTAATTTATCAGGTAAGCATAAATTCTGTTATTCAGTATATGAAATCAGATATGAGACACTTTTTTCCTGATTAACATAGCTTTTGAAGCCTTCAGCACTGCAGGGGGTAGCAAACAGGGGCCTGATGGTCAACCAGGCCAGCACACAGAATGTATGGAGACGACATTCTGTGCATGAAGTCAGATAAGCAAATACAATTCTGACTGTATAGTGATTAGCATAGACTTGTTAATAACCCTAGAGCTTAAATCCACAAATTCTAGAGAATGAAAGTGGCTAAGCAGAGACAAATGTTTGCATTGTAGCCATTAAATTCACTTTAAACCACAGCCTGCATAATTTAAATATTATACAATGTTTAATCTGCTGCATTTTATATGAATATAAGGAGATGCTCAAATGAACATGAAGGCCTGAGAGTTAAGATTTTATGTTTAAATAGTTTTTTATTGTTTTATACTTTTCAAAGAACAAGAATACATAAAATGAATTAACATAACATACAATATCCATTCTTCCGTTGTCTATTGATTTTGGGGAATATTGCATTACAAGTATTCAATGATATAAGAGTGAAAAATCCTAGCCAAACTGTATTGTTACATAGTTACACAATTATCTCATCCTTACATCAGTATTCACTGCTAATTGATTCTATCTTAGAACTGTCTTTGATTCATCAAGCATTGTCAGCCATTTAACAATAGGTTATTAGAGTATATATTCTATCTAGCATTTCTTCCTTGTGTTATATCATTCTAATCTTTGGTACAGTTTGTTTCTTAACTCTGTATTTCACTAACTGGATGTTTTTGGCTGAATCATTATTATCTTAGAGTAATCTTATATATGAATTTGAAACCTTACGGTATAACAACTGAGAACAGATAGATCAAGAACAAAAAAGAAATAAATAAGAAAGAAAGGGGGAGCTATAAAAGAAAAAAAAAAGAAAGGGGGTTATAAGGGAGGGGGGATAGGGATGGGTGACGTCGTCTTATGTCACAGATCATAGTATGTGTGCATCAAAGTGTTTAACACGACTATAGTTTGATGGTCCTTTAGATCTCTGATCTCCGGTTATCTTGTGAGGTTATGGACCCTTTGCTTATCCAATAGTACCACACTGCTTGGAGGGTTTCCCTGTTATCTAATGTATATGAAGCTGTCTCGTACATGGTGTATGTGTGTTGGATTCTATTATATATCTCAGTCCAGGTTGGAGTTCCAGATTTCCAATATTTAGCTATGCATATCCTCGTGATTGTGCATAAGATCTTAATAAATGTATTGATATGTTTGTGGAATTTACTGAGATGTTCATGTAACAAAGCTTGTTGGATCGTTAGACTAATATTTTCTTCTAGCATCTGACTGAGGAATGCGGATAGTCTGCTCCATATACCCCTAACATCTTTGCAGTCCCACCACATGTGTCTGTATGTCCCTATGTCTCCACAGCCTCTGTAACATAATCTGCTGCCTTGGGGGTGCATATGAGCCGTTCGTGTAGGAGTTAAGTACCATCTATGAATTGTTTTGGTGATATTTTCTTTAAGGTCTACACTCATCAACCCTCTTTCTGCGTTTTGAAACAGTGATTCCCATGCCTTTTTGTCTTTGCAGATAAGTAGTTCTTGTTCCCAGGCCAGCATAGTCGTGGTCTTGGTGGTGTTGTGGGTGGTCTGCATAGATACATATAGTAGAGATATGGTATGTTTGTTGCGTTCTTCTGATTTACAGAAGGTTTCAATAGGTGTGGAGGTCTGTTCTCTAGGGTGTTTTAAATATGATTGTAGAGCAGAGTGTATCTGTAGGTATAAGTACCAGTGTAGCTTCAGGGGGTCAATCTTTGTCTGCAGTTGGTTAAACGTCAGTATGTTATGTCCTGTTAAGTAGTCCGCCACTCTGTATAAACCTTTGTTTTCCCATTTTTTGATTTGGGTCCAGAGGTCTTCTGATATTAGATATCTAAGTGGTATTGATATAGAGTGTTGCTGTAGTAGTTTATATTTCGTTTTCGCTGTTTTCCAGATCTTTACAGTGAGGTTTGTGGTGTAGGGTGTAGATGTCTTTCCATCTTTCTGAGCCCTCTCTGGGTCACAAACAATTGAGTCTGCTTCTTCCCACCCCCCTATGTTCGCTTCTAACTTGGGCCATATTATTCCCTTTGACCTTTTCAGGAGTAGTGTATCTTGCGCTAGTCTGGCTGCATTGTAATATTCTATTAAATTTGGTGCACCAATGCCCCCGAGTGACTTATGTCTGGTTAAGGTGGATTTTGCTATCCTGCTCGTCTTATCTCCCCTAATAAATGCTGAGATGTCCTTTTGCAGTGTTTCCAGTTCTGGCTTTATTATTTTTATCGGGAGGGTTCTGAATAAATACAGTATTCGAGGCATGGCGTTCATTTTAACCGCCGCTATTCTACCTAGCCAGGAGAAATTAAAGCTCTTCCATTTTGCCATATCTCGTCTAATTTGTTTAAATAGTGGGGTATAATTTACTTTGTATAGCTGAGTGGAGCAAGTTGGAATCTGGATACCTAAGTATTTTAGTGTGTGTTTCATCCATTTAAAGTGAAATTGTGTTTCTAAAATTATTTTAGTTTGTTGGGGTATTGCAATGGGTAGGGCTTCACACTTGTCTGGGTTGATTTTAAATCCTGAGATGGTTGAAAATGTCTTTATTGTCTGGTAGAGGTTCGGTAGAGATATTAATGGGTTCGTCAAGGTCAGCAGGACATCATCCGCAAATAGAGAAAGTTTGTATTCTAATGGATTTATTTTAACTCCTGATATGTCTGGGTGTGAACAGATCGCGATTGCTAGTGGCTCTATACAGAGTGTGAATAGTAGTGGGGACAGAGGGCACCCCTGTCTGGTACCGTTTCGTATTGGAAAGGGTTTTGACTTGTATCCTGTTGAGGAAACTTGGGCCTCTGGGCATGAGTATATTACTTTTAGAGCTTTTATGAATCCTCCCTCAAAGCCCATATGGTGTAGTGTTAAGAACATATAGTCCCAGTCTATTCTGTCGAACGCCTTCTCTGCATCCAAAGATAGGAGCAGAGAAGGCGTTCTTGTCTCTCCCAAGAATTGTATTAGATTGGTAACCTTTCGGATGTTGTCTGGGGCTTCCCTATCTTTAATAAATCCCACTTGGTCCGGATGAACCAAGTGGGGGATGATGTGTTTGAGCCGATTTGCAATTATTTTTGTGAAGATCTTAAGATCCTGATTTATGAGAGATATTGGGCGGTAATTCTGGCATTTTTTGTGGTCTCTATTCGGCTTGGGTATCACAACTATCTTGGCCGCTAATAGATCTGGGGGAATATCTCCTCCTTCCATAACGTGATTGCAGAACTTAACCAAGTGTGGGGTGAGTGAGTTTTTGAATAATTTATAATATTCAGCTGGGAAGCCATCTGGTCCTGCCGCTTTTCCTGATTTAAGGTCTTTGATGGCTCCCAGTATTTCTACAGTGGAGACTGGGGCGTTGATTGCTTCCCTCTGTTCTAAAGTTAAGTTAGGTAACTGAGTTTGTGAGAAAAATTCTGAAGACTTTGTTTCTGTTTCCTGATTACGTGTAACTTTTTCCCCATTATATAGTTCTCCATAGTATATTGCGAAAGTGTCTACAATTTCTTGTGGGTGTGAGGTTGTGGTGTTGTCATGTGTCTCAATTAGTGGGATCACCGAGGCCTTGCACCTTTCTCTGATTTTATGTGCCATGTATTTGTCGGGTTTGTTCGCAAATATAAAGTATTGTGCCTGGATTTTATGAATGGCTCTGGTAGCTTGTGCATGAAGTAGTGAGGTTAATGTGGATCTTTTAGTTTGGAGTAGTTTGAGGTTAGTCTTAGTTTTGTTGTATTTATGTCGCCTTTCTAATTCCTCGATCTCTGTGTAAAGTTGTTGTAGTTGTTGTCTATGTTTTTGAATCTGTCTTGTTTTTTCTTTAATTAGTATCCCTCTGAGGACTGCTTTGTGAGCTGCCCATATAATCCCTGGGTTACTTGTAGCTTCTGTATTTATGTGCCAGTATTCTGTTAGTTGTTGTAGTATGTTATCGAATGTTTGGGTATTTTTAACGTAAGATGGATCAAAAGTCCACGTTCTGCTTCTGAGTGGGTCTGTAATGCCATTAATCGTTAGGGTGATTATAGAGTGGTCGGACCATACACAAGTGTGTATTTGTGAGTTGTTCAGTAAGGGTTGTAAGATTTGGCTGGCATATATATAGTCGAGTCTGACATAAGTTTTGTGTGCTGCTGAGTAGAAAGTTGTGTCATCAGTTTGACCATACATGGTGCTCCAAGTCTCAATCAGGGAGTGAGGAAGTAAGGTATCTTTGATTGATTTGACTATGCGATTATGTCTCGTCTGTTTATTGGTCAGAGGTTTGGTGTCTGTGGGTTTAATAGGTAGCATAGTGATATTGAAGTCTCCTGCCAAAAATATTTTAGTATGTGACCATTGGGTGAGTAAATGTGATATATGGTGAAAAAATTTATGTTGGTTCTCATTTGGTGCGTATATATTACATAATGTGATTTCTGATTCTAGTATCTTACCTCTAACAGTTAGGTATCTCCCCTCAGTATCTGTTATTATGGATTCTGTGGTAAACTTGAGAGATGAATGTATCAAAATGGATGTGCCACTTTTTTTGGACGTTGCAGTGGAGTGGTAGTGCTTGTCAAAATGTTTTGCCCAATTTTTTGGGATGTTATCTTTAAGTAGATGCGTTTCCTGGAGGAACAGTATGTTAGCTTGTAAAGAGTTGTATTGTGTCATCGCTATCTTTCTTTTAACGTTAGTGTTCAATCCCCTGACATTGTGGGATAATATCTTAATTTTAGGGATCATAGTGTTGTGTCTATATGTGGATGTTGTAGTAGGAAGTGTTTTACCTGTAAAGCCCTGGGTTGGATACCTTGCTGGGTGGAGATCAGGAGATCAGGATCGCATGAGTTGGTTTCTGCATTGACTGTGTTGGTTATAGTCGTGTCGTCACAGGGGAGGGGAGTGGGAAGGGAATCAAGAAGAGAAAACATTAGTAATAAACACTTAATAAATAACAGTTTGGAGCCCTCAACATGAGGGCCCTGTATAAATGAACAAATAAACATCATAGAAATAAGTAAAAAGTAACACTGGGGGAACCTAAATTCCCGTAACATCTTCTAGATTAGTGGGAGGTATGGAAAGTATATCCCCTTTAGGTAGGTCTTACTATGGGTTAGGGGAATCACCCCCCTTTTTACCATCAGGGATGTTAAGAGTCAATTGGGGTAGATTTCTACTCCAAGTCCAAAAGTCCCCCTCGGGTATTGAGCAGGCTCCCTGAAAGATGTCTAACATATAGTCATTGATTCAAGATGACTTAGGAGTCGTCTAAGGAATTTTTGCTCTAAGTTCTCTTATGTTCTGTCTCTTATGGTTGATTGTCTGCCATTTGTTGGGTTCTGGAGGTCTTTCTGGATCTTTGTTCTTCCCTGTGGTGATTGTGGGTATTAAAGTGTTAGGTGTTTCTAGAGATAGAATTTTGCATATTTCTGGTATGTCTTCAGGATCTTTGAGAGTGACTGTTTTCGAGTCTTTCAAGATATGTAATGCAAATGGGAATCCCCATCTATACGGTATCTGTTGTTTTCTAAGTAGGGTGGTTAGAGGACGAAGGGCTCCCCTTCTTTGTAGTGTCCTGATGCTGAGATCCTGATAAAACTGGACTACATTGCCCTGGAACTTGTATGTTGGGTGTTTTCTTGCAGCTTGTAGAATTTTTTCTTTGTCGGGGAAGAAGGTAAGTTTGAGTATAATGTCTCTTGGGGGGAGGCCTGGTTTGGGTTTAGCTTTCAGCACTCTGTGTGCTCTTTCAATGTGGAAGGTGTAATCTGCTGGGGAGCTTGTGATTTGAGTGAAGAGTTGGGAGAGATAAGCTGGAATTTCTGCGGTACCTATTTCCTCTGGAACTCCTTTAAGGCGGATATTGTTCCTTCTGCTCCTGTTCTCCAAGTCTTCTATTTTATCTTGAAATTCTTCCAGGAGTTGTTGTTGTGTAGACATGGTTTGGGACATTTCGTCCATTTGATCCACCATAGAATCTTTTTGGTCCTCTAACGTCTCAATCCTATTTCCCATCTCCATTAGATCTGATTTAATTTCAGAGAGACTGCTGGTTACCGATGTATGGATGGAATCTATTTTCTCCCATAATTTTCCGAAATTGTCCGCTATGTCCTTTTTGGACACTAGATTCCTGAGGTCAGCCTTTGTGAGCGGGCTTTTGTCTTGTAGAGATGGTTGAGAGTCTGTTTCAGATTCTTCCTCCCCTTCTGCATCTATTAGTTGTTTGTTTGTTTGTGAGGATTTAAAGAATGTGGACATACTTGTAGATTTTGGTGTTTTATCCCCCTTAGCGGATCTTTTAGAGGTCATCCTAGTAGTGGCTGAATGAAGGCTATAGAGCACTAAAGGGCAGAAATTGTGACTACCCCCTAATCAGTTGGAGAGGCTGCCCCTTGTGGAATATAGAGTTATAAATGATGTGATCCAGAATAATGGATGACTGTAATCCAGATTTGCTTGTCAATTTTCTATTTTAGGCAGGCAATTTATTTAGATAGATAAGAGGATTGCTCTTAATTTCCATCCTATGTAACAATTTACATTGATGTTGTTCTTAAAGGTAGCTAATTGTTTAGGTCCCCCAGCAAAGGGTAGGATGTTGTTTACATTTTAATCAATATTCATCCTCCTTCTAGATCGCTGTTTTTTTTTTTTGTTTTGATTTGATTCTGTCTAGATAGTGTTTAATCTTCAGTGGAGGCAGCAGCTTGGCGGTACAGCGTTGCAGGTTATCAGCACCCCTCTCCCCAGGGGATTTATCCTCACAGGATGATCACGGCAAAGGGTATTTGGGATATGACCTGTCAGCACTGCTGTCTGACAGGAAAGGGGGGGGGAGAGGGTGGTGAAGGAGAGCTTCTTTTATACAACTTTAACTTGGATGTGTCTTGCCGTTAACAAATTACTCTGTGTGGTTCCAGGTGAGACCAGCAGGGGTCAGTGCTGTAGTAAAGTTGTGTTAGGGAACTTCCACACTGTTCATAAGTTCATTTAAAGATGGGGCTGTATGCGGTTTTATCTCTTCTCCTTTTACTTAATAAGTTAGAGTATGTAGTGAGACTGTGACTGTAGGGGCTGATTCATACACCTTTGGTTCCTATTAGGGTATATAGTGGTTAGGCCGCACCGGAGTCAGTTTATGAGGCTTCACTTGAGTCAAGTATTCACGCTAATAGTGATAGTAGCCTTCCACCTTTAAGTCTATTCTGTCGGCTTATATTTGCCTTCGGTTTAGTAGTGGAAATGTTCCGGCTTCCCTTGTACCCCTATGCAGCCCACCACTTCTTATCTGATTTTCCGCTACGGTGTTCGCCCCCACCTTCTCTTCCGGTATTTGACTGTGACGTCTATGGCTAATGGCGTTATTTCGCGCCTTTTTCAGTTTTGTACCGCCAGTAATTATAAGTTCTCCCTAATGTGCCCCACACTATGTATGCCACTCACCGATCTTCCTTTATTCAGCTGTTCTAACTGCTGCAGGTGAGGGCAGGCTGGAGCGCTGGATCTCCCGACTCCGGTCCGGCTCCTGGAGATCTGCTGGGTCCGTCCTGCGGTCTTTTGCTCGATATCGGGTGGGTTGCCAATTTTTTGTGCGGCTGATGCTCCAAATCGATCACAGCTCAGAGATGTATAGAGCTGCTGAATTTATGTGCTGTAGACCACTTTAATCTTGCAAAAACTATAAACTTTAGCAGGAGCTCAGACACAGCACGTCTTGTTCCCTTGCTAGGTTAGCTCCCGAGAGTTAAGATTTTAGCATGTCTTAACCTATATTTTTTTTTTTTATTTTTTTTAAAGCATAAGAGGTTTTAACCTCTGTATTTTTTGGAAGCATAGAGATGGATGTTTGTGGACCTAAGAGGCAATGACTAATAGTAACATTTTATATAAATGCTGCAAATAGATGTATACATATTTGACAATTTTCCAGTTCTGTGTAATGTATATTTATTAGACAGTATTATTATGAGTGTAACTATACTATGTAATGTATTATTATTAGACAGTATTATTATGAGTGTAACTGTACTGTGTAATGTATATTTATTAGACAGTGTTATTATGTGTGTAACTGTACTGTGTAATGTATATTTATTAGATGGTGGTATTATGTGTGTAACTGTACTGTGTAATGTATATTTATTAGACAGTGTTATTTTGTGTGTAACTGTACTGTGTAATGTATATTTATTAGATAGTGTTATTATGTGTGTAACTGTACTGTGTAATGTATATTTATTAGACAGTGTTATTATGTGTGTAACTGTACTATGTAATGTATATTTATTAGATGGTGGTATTATGTGTGTAACTGTACTGTGTAATGTATATTTATTAGATAGTGTTATTATGTGTGTAACTGTACTATGTAATGTATATTTATTAGACAGTGTTATTATGTGTGTAACTGTACTGTGTAATGTATATTTATTAGATGGTGGTATTATGGGTGTAAATGTACTGTGTAATGTATATTTATTAGACAGTCTTATTATGAGTGTAACAGTTCTGTGTAATGTATATTTATTAGATAGTATTATTATGAGTGTAACTGTACTGTGTAACGTACATGTATTAGATGGTGGTATTATGTGTAACTGTACTGTGTAATGTATATTTATTAGATGGTGGTATTATGAGTGTAGCTGTACTGTGTAATGTATATTTATTAGACAGTGTTATTATGTGTGTAACTGTACTGTGTAATGTATATTTATTAGATGGTGGTATTATGTGTGTAACTGTACTGTGTAATGTATATTTATTAGACAGTGTTATTTTGTGTGTAACTGTACTGTGTAATGTATATTTATTAGATAGTGTTATTATGTGTGTAACTGTACTGTGTAATGTATATTTATTAGACAGTGTTATTATGTGTGTAACTGTACTGTGTAATGTATATTTATTAGATGGTGGTATTATGTGTGTAACTGTACTGTGTAATGTATATTTATTAGATAGTGTTATTATGTGTGTAACTGTACTATGTAATCTATATTTATTAGATGGTGGTATTATGTGTGTAACTGTACTGTGTAATGTATATTTATTAGATGGTGGTATTATGGGTGTAAATGTACTGTGCAATGTATATTTATTAGACAGTCTTATTATGAGTGTAACAGTTCTGTGTAATGTATATTTATTAGATAGTATTATTATGAGTGTAACTGTACTGTGTAACGTACATGTATTAGATGGTGGTATTATCTGTGTAACTGTACTGTGTAATGTATATTTATTAGATGGTGGTATTATGAGTGTAGCTGTACTGTGTAATGTGTATTTATTAGATGGTGGTATTATGTGTGTAACTGTACTGTGTAATGTATATTTATTAGATGGTGGTATTATGGGTGTAAATGTACTGTGTAATGTATATTTATTAGACAGTGTTATTATGAGTGTAACAGTTCTGTGTAATGTATATTTATTAGATAGTATTATTATGAGTGTAACTGTACTGTGTAATGTATATTTATTAGATGGTGGTATTATGTGTGTAACTGTACTGTATAATGTATATTTATTAGATGATGGTATTATGTGTGTAACTGTACTGTGTAATGTGTATTTATTAGATGGTGGTATTATGTGTGTAACTGTACTGTGTAATGTATATTTATTAGATGATGGTATTATGATTTTATCTGTACTGTGTAATGTATATTTATTAGATAGTATTAATATGAGCGTAACTGTACAGTGTAATGTATATTTATTAGACAGTGTTATTATGTGTGTAACTGTACTGTGTAATGTATATTTATTAGACAGTATTATTATGTGTGTAACTTTACTGTGTAATGTATATTTATTAGACAGTGTTATTATGTGTGTAACTGTACTGTGTAATGTATATTTATTAGACAGTGTTATTATGTGTGTAACTGTACTATGTAATGTATATTTAATAGACAGTGTTATTATGTGTGTAAATGTACTATGTAATGTATATTTATTAGATAATGTTATTATGTGTGTAACTGTACCGTGTAATGTATATATATTAGATAGTATTATTATGTGTGTAACTGTACTGTGTAATGTATATGTATTAGACAGTGTTATTTGTGTAACTGTACTATGTAATGTATATTTATTAGACAGTGTTATTACGTGTGTAACTGTACTGTGTAATTTATATTTAGTAAATAGTGTTATTATGTGTGTAACTGTACTGTGTAATGTATATTTATTAGATAGTGTTATTATGTGTGTAACTGTACTTTGTAATGTGTATTTATTAGAAGGTGTTATTATGAGTGTAACTATACTGTGTAATGTATATTTATTAGATAGTGTTATTATGTGTGTAACTGTACTATGTAATGTATATTTATTAGACAGTGTTATTATGTGTGTAACTGTACTGTGTAATGTATATTTATTAGACAGTGTTATTATGTGTGTAACTGTACTGTGTAATGTATATTTATTAGACAGTGTTATTATGAGTGTAATTGTACTGTGTAATGTATATTTATTAGACAGTATTATTATGAGTGTAACTGTACTGTGTAATGTATATTTATTAGACTGTCAAGGTATTTGAAATATTATTAGATGATGTACACCGGTATACTTATTATTATTTAATGGTGATGTGGCTGTGAACATCAAATAATTCATTTCATTGTGGACACCAAATATCACAGTGTGTAATTTAGCCCCACTTCCTTTGATTACACAGGATGAATCGTAAAGGTCACTTTAAAAGAAACATTTTCTTGCTAAGGTGTGTAGCTGAAATTCCTATCAGATTGTGACGGATTTTTTTTTTCTGGCCCTAAAACATTTGGCCATCAGTCATTTCAAAGGTAAAAACTTCAATAAGAGATGGTCACTCTATATTAGCTGTATATTCAGTATATGAAATCAGATATGAGACACTTTTTTCCTGATTAACATAGCTTTTGAAGCCCTCAGCACTGCAGGGGGTAGCAAACAGGGGCCTGATGGTCAACCAGGCCAGCACACAGAATGTATGGAGACGAGATTCTGTGCATGAAGTCAGATAAGAAAATACAATTCTGACTGTGTAGTGATTAGCATAGACTTGTTAATAACCCTAGAGCTTAAATCCACAAATTCTAGACAATGAAAGTGGCTAAGCAGAGACAAATATTTGCATTGTAGCCATTAAATTCACTTTAAACCACAGCCTGCATAATTTAAATATTATACAATGTTTAATCTGCTGCATTTTATATGAATATAAGGAGATGCTCAAATGAACATGAAGGCCTGAGAGTTAAGATTTTAGCATGTCTTAACCTATATATTTTTTTTTTTTTTAAAAGCATAAGAGGTTTTAACCTCTGTATTTTTTGGAAGCATAGAGATGGATGTTTGTGGACCTAAGAGGCAATGACTAATAGTAACATTTTATATAAATGCTGCAAATAGATGTATACATATATGACAATTTTCCCCTTTGTTTTACAGGAGAACAAGATGTCCTATGAATATGGGTCATAAACAAGATTCATGCATTCAGGATTTATTAGAAATATGAAATATACTATATTCATGTTTAGGATGCAGGGCAGTACTGAATGTGACATATGCTGTGGTTTTATATGAATAAAAGGAAGAAATAACCAAATGCTATTTTTAAATAGATTTTAAGATAATAATAATATGATGTTAGAAATAATACTGATGTTTCATATTAAAATAATCAGAATGAATAATGTGACATAGTCCAGTAAATTTAAACATGTAACTTATTAATATAAAGAAATTATAGCATTTTAAATACACATTTAATAGAAATGTTTTTACTGTATAGAAAGGATTAAATGAAGCTGTTTGTTTGCCATGCTGCCCCCGGTGTTGCGATGCGAGAATTACAGCCAAAAGATTTGACTGTTAAAGATGTGTTTCCCTAAGCAACCATGCATTTCTTGGGATCCAATGAGATGTTAAGCTTCAAAGGGCCTCCCATATTCTCACCAATGATTAGACAATATAAGCTGTATGCAAGATAGGAAAAGAGGCTGCTGATTTTGCAAAACTGACTAATAACTTTATTATTTATTATTAATATAAACTTTATTATTAGCGGGCCCCTGAGAAACCTGTAGTTAGCCCCCTGGGACAGGCTGTCGCATTCTCATAGACAGCACTGCAGTAAGTTTTTTACTGCAGTGCTGTCTATGAGAATGCGACAGCCTGTCCCAGGGGGGTAACTACAGGTTTCTCAGGGGCCCGCTACTGCTCAGCAGAATCAGATTTCAGAGCAGCTGCAGTTTTACTAATCACAACTACTACCTCGTGGTGAGAAAAGAAAGCTCTGCATAGGCAGCAAGCAGATTGCTAAGGGCAGTTCAGCCCCTCTCCCCATTCCACCTGCAGCTTCAGTTGAAGGGAAGCATTGTCATTGGGAACATTGGCCAGAGGTTCAAAAGGCAGAGATTTCCAGCGCTGATCGCATCCGGTGGGGATCTTCCACAGAGCTAGCTGGTTTGCTGTAGAACACCAGCCCGCCCCTATTGGCACAATAGAGTGCCGCTACCTTTGTGAGTACCCTTATTCTGCTGCTTTTTGGATTCTTTTGTCTTTATTGATCTACACATGTGGCGCCTCTGTTTTTGTCTTTGTCTTATCATCATAGAAGTGAATCATCCCTTTGGGTGACGACAGAGAGCGGCCTATCAAGTTTTGGGACGTCCGAGGACACCTGTTGGACTTTCTACATCTGGCTTGTCCAGTTCATTGTTCTGTATATTCTTTTTAACACCATTTTATATTTGCTAATTTAGGGAATAACATTTTATTTCTTGTGCTTATGCATTAACATATCTATCTATCTATTGTTGTAGTGCCTCCTATAAGAAGTCCTGTGATTTGTATATCACGGTTACTTCTTTATTTATAATAAATATATTAACCCCTAAACCACCGCACTCCTGCATTGCAAACACTAGTTAAATATTATTAACCCCTAATCTGCAGGCCCTAACATCGCCGCCACCTATCTAAATTTATTAACCCCTAATCTGCCACCCCCAACGTCGCCGCTATTATAATAAAGTCAATAACCCCTAAACTTAAGTCTAACCCTAACCCTAACACACCCTAACTTAAATATAATTTAAATAAATCTAAATAAAATTACTATTAACTAAATTATTCCTATTTAAAACTAAATATTTACCTGTAAAATAAACCCTAAGCTAGCTACAATATAACTAATAGCTACATTGTAGCTAGCTTAGGGTTTATTTTTATTTTACAGGCAACTTTGTATTTATTTTAACTAGGTACAATAGTTATTAAATAGTTATTAACTATTTAATAACTACCTAGTTAAAATAAAGACATAACCTAAGTTACAATTACACACTACAATTAAGTTAATTACCTAAATTAAATACAATTAAAAAAAATTATCTAAAGTACAAAAAAACAACACTAAATTACATAAAATAATAAAGAAATTACAAGATTTTTAAACTAATTACACCTAATCTAATCCCTCTAACAAAATAAAAAAGCCTCCCAAAATAAAAAAAGCCCTACCCTACACTAAATTACAAATAGCCCTTAAAAGGGCCTTTTGCGGGGCATTGCCCCAAAGTAATCAGCTCTTTTACCTGTAAAAAAAATTACAATCCCCCCCAACATTAAAACCCACCACCCACACAACCAACCCAACTCTAAAACCCTCCCAATCCCCCCCAAAACTAACCCCCTGAAGATGACCCTACTGGGAGACGTCTTCACCCAACCGGGCAGAAGTGGTCCTCAAGACGGGCAGAAGTCTTCATCCAACTGGGCAGAACTGGTCCTCCAGATGGGCAGAAGTCTTCATCCAGACGGCATCTTCTATCTTCATCCATCCGGCGCGGAGCGGGTCCATCTTCAAGACATCCGACGCAGAGCATCCTCTTCATCCGACGGCCAACGACTGAATGAAGGTTCCTTTAAGTGACGTCATCCAAGATGGCGTCCCTTCAATTCCGATTGGCTGATGGAATTCTTCTAGCCAATCGGAATTAAGGTAGAAAAAAACCTATTAGCTGATGCAATCAGCCAATAGGATTGACCTTGCATTCTATTGGCTGATTGAATCAGCCAATCAGAATTTTCCTACCTTAATTTCGATTGGCTGATCAGCCAATCAGAATTCGAGGGACACCATCTTGGATGACGTCATTTAAAGGAACCGTCATTCGTCGGGAAGTCGTCGGCCAGGATGGATGTTCCGCGTCGGAGGTCTTCAGGATGCTGCCGCTCCGGATGGATGAAGATAGAAGATTCCACTTGGATGAAGACTTCAATCGGATGGAAGACCTCTTCTGCCCTGCTTGGATGAAAACGTCAACCGGATGGAGGACCTCTTCTGGCCCGCTTGGATGAAGAATTAGGCTAGGCTGAGTGAAGATGACTCAAGGTAGGGAGATCTTCAGGGGGTTAGTGTTAGGTTTTTTTAAGGGGGGTTTGGGTGAGTTTTAGAGTAGGGGTATGTGGGTGGTGGGTTGTAATGTTGGGGGGGTTGTATTTTTATTTACAGGTAAAATAGCTGATTACTTTGGGGCAATGCCCCGCAAAAAGCCCTTTTAAGGGCTGGTAAAAGAGCTGATTACTTTGTAATTTAGGATAGGGTAGGGCATTTTATTATTTTGGGGGGCTTTTTTATTTCTCCAACATAGGTGTGTCCGGTCCACGGCGTCATCCTTACTTGTGGGATATTCTCTTCCCCAACAGGAAATGGCAAAGAGCCCAGCAAAGCTGGTCACATGATCCCTCCTAGGCTCCGCCTACCCCAGTCATTCTCTTTGCCGTTGTACAGGCAACATCTCCACGGAGATGGCTTAGAGTTTTTTAGTGTTTAAGAGTTTGTTATTTTGAAATAGTGCTGGTATGTACTATTTACTCAGAAACAGAAAAGAGATGAAGATTTCTGTTTGTATGAGGAAAATGATTTTAGCAACCGTAACTAAAATCCATGGCTGTTCCACACAGGACTGTTGAGAGCAATTAACTTCAGTTGGGGGAACAGTGTGCAGTCTCTTGCTGCTTGAGGTATGACACATTCTAACAAGACGATGTAATGCTGGAAGCTGTCATTTTCCCTATGGGATCCGGTAAGCCATGTTTATTACGATTGTAAATAAGGGCTTCACAAGGGCTTATTAAGACTTTAGACTTTTCTGGGCTAAATCGATTCATTATTAACACATATTTAGCCTTGAGGAATCATTTTATCTGGGTATTTTGATATAATAATATCGGCAGGCACTGTATTAGACACCTTATTTCTTAGGGGCTTTCCCAAAGCATAAGCAGAGCCTCATTTTCGCGCCGGTGTGGCGCACTTGTTTTTGAGAGGCATGGCATGCAGTCGCATGTGAGAGGAGCTCTGATACTTAGAAAAGACTTTCTGAAGGCGTCATTTGGTATCGTATTCCCCTTTGGGTTTGGTTGGGTCTCAGCAAAGCAGATACCAGGGACTGTAAAGGGGTTAAAGTTTTTAAACGGCTCCGGTTCCGTTATTTTAAGGGTTAAAGCTTCCAAATTTGGTGTGCAATACTTTTAAGGCTTTAAGACACTGTGGTGAAAATTTGGTGAATTTTGAACAATTCCTTCATGTTTTTTCGCAATTGCAGTAATAAAGTGTGTTCAGTTTAAAATTTAAAGTGACAGTAACGGTTTTATTTTAAAACGTTTTTTGTACTTTCTTATCAAGTTTATGCCTGTTTAACATGTCTGAACTACCAGATAGACTGTGTTCTGAATGTGGGGAAGCCAGAATTCCTATTCATTTAAATAAATGTGATTTATGTGATAATGACAATGATGCCCAAGATGATTCCTCAAGTGAGGGGAGTAAGCATGGTACTGCATCATTCCCTCCTTCGTCTACACGAGTCTTGCCCACTCAGGAGGCCCCTAGTACATCTAGCGCGCCAATTCTCCTTACTATGCAACAATTAACGGCTGTAATGGATAATTCTGTCAAAAACATTTTAGCCAAAATGAACCCTTGTCAGCGTAAGCGTGGCTGCTCTGTTTTAGTTACTGAAGAGCATGACGACGCTGATATTAATATCTCTGAAGGGCCCCTAACCCAATCTGAGGGGGCCAGGGAGGTTTTGTCTGAGGGAGAAATTACTGATTCAGGGAACATTTCTCAACAGGCTGAACCTGATGTGATTGCATTTAAATTTAAGTTGGAACATCTCCGCATTTTGCTTAAGGAGGTATTATCCACTCTGGATGATTGTGAAAAGTTGGTCATCCCAGAGAAACTATGTAAAATGGACAAGTTCCTAGAGGTGCCGGGGCTCCCAGAAGCTTTTCCTATACCCAAGCGGGTAGCGGACATTGTTAATAAAGAATGGGAAAGGCCCGGTATTCCTTTCGTCCCTCCCCCCATATTTAAAAAATTGTTTCCTATGATCGACCCCAGAAAGGACTTATGGCAGACAGTCCCCAAGGTCGAGGGAGCGGTTTCTACTTTAAACAAACGCACCACTATACCCATAGAGGATAGTTGTGCTTTCAAAGATCCTATGGATAAAAAATTAGAAGGTTTGCTTAAAAAGATGTTTGTTCAGCAGGGTTACCTTCTACAACCAATTTCATGCATTGTCCCTGTCACTACAGCCGCATGTTTCTGGTTTGATGAACTGATAAAGGCGCTCGATAGTGATTCTCCTCCTTATGAGGAGATTATGGACAGAAGAGCGCTTTGGTTGAAATCTTGGTCGGCTGATGCGTCTTCCAAGAACAAGCTACTAAACATTCCTTTCAAGGGGAAAACGCTGTTTGGCCCTGACTTGAAAGAGATTATCTCTGATATCACTGGGGGTAAGGGCCACGCCCTTCCTCAGGATCGGCCTTTCAAGGCAAAAAATAGACCTAATTTTCGTCCCTTTCGTAAAAACGGACCAGCCCAAAGTGCTACGTCCTCTAAGCAAGAGGGTAATACTTCTCAAGCCAAGCCAGCTTGGAGACCAATGCAAGGCTGGAACAAGGGAAAGCAGGCCAAGAAACCTGCCACTGCTACCAAGACAGCATGAAATATTGGCCCCCGATCCGGGACCGGATCTGGTGGGGGGCAGACTCTCTCTCTTCGCTCAGGCTTGGGCAAGAGATGTTCTGGATCCTTGGGCGCTAGAAATAGTCTCCCAGGGTTATCTTCTGGAATTCAAGGGACTTCCCCCAAGGGGGAGGTTCCACAGGTCTCAGTTGTCTTCAGACCACATAAAAAGACAGGCGTTCTTACATTGTGTAGAAGACCTGTTAAAAATGGGAGTGATTCATCCTGTTCCATTAAGAGAACAAGGGATGGGGTTCTACTCCAATCTGTTCATAGTTCCCAAAAAAGAGGGAACGTTCAGACCAATCTTAGATCTCAAGATCTTAAACAAGTTTCTCAAGGTTCCATCGTTCAAGATGGAAACCATTCGAACTATTCTTCCTTCCATCCAGGAAGGTCAATTCATGACCACGGTGGATTTAAAGGATGCGTATCTACATATTCCTATCCACAAGGAACATCATCGGTTCCTAAGGTTCGCATTCCTGGACAAACATTACCCGTTCGTGGCGCTTCCTTTCGGATTAGCCACTGCTCCAAGGATTTTCACAAAGGTACTAGGGTCCCTTCTAGCGGTGCTAAGACCAAGGGGCATTGCAGTAGTACCTTACCTGGACGACATTCTGATTCAAGCGTCGTCCCTTCCTCAAGCAAAGGCTCACACGGACATCGTCCTGGCCTTTCTCAGATCTCACGGCTGGAAAGTGAACGTGGAAAAGAGTTCTCTATCCCCGTCAACAAGGGTTCCCTTCTTGGGAACAATTATAGACTCCTTAGAAATGAGGATTTTTCTAACAGAGGCCAGAAAAACAAAACTTCTAGACTCTTGTCGGATACTTCATTCCGTTCCTCTTCCTTCCATAGCTCAGTGCATGGAAGTGATCGGGTTGATGGTAGCGGCAATGGACATAGTTCCTTTTGCGCGCATTCATCTAAGACCATTACAACTGTGCATGCTCAGTCAGTGGAATGGGGACTATACAGACTTGTCTCCAAAGATACAAGTAAATCAGAGGTCCAGAGACTCACTCCGTTGGTGGCTGTCCCTGGACAACCTGTCACAAGGGATGACATTCCGCAGACCAGAGTGGGTCATTGTCACGACCGACGCCAGTCTGATGGGCTGGGGCGCGGTCTGGGGATCCCTGAAAGCTCAGGGTCTTTGGTCTCGGGAAGAATCTCTTCTACCGATAAATATTCTGGAACTGAGAGCGATATTCAATGCTCTCAAGGCTTGGCCTCAGCTAGCGAGGACCAAGTTCATACGGTTTCAATCAGACAACATGACGACTGTTGCGTACATCAACCATCAGGGGGGAACAAGGAGTTCCCTAGCGATGGAAGAAGTGACCAAAATCATTCTATGGGCGGAGTCTCACTCCTGCCACCTGTCTGCTATCCACATCCCAGGAGTGGAAAATTGGGAAGCGGATTTTCTGAGTCGTCAGACATTGCATCCGGGGGAGTGGGAACTCCATCCGGAAATCTTTGCCCAAGTCACTCAGCTGTGGGGCATTCCAGACATGGATCTAATGGCCTCTCGTCAGAACTTCAAAGTTCCTTGCTACGGGTCCAGATCCAGGGATCCCAAGGCGGCTCTAGTGGATGCACTAGTAGCACCTTGGACCTTCAAACTAGCTTATGTGTTCCCGCCGTTTCCTCTCATCCCCAGGCTGGTAGCCAGGATCAATCAGGAGAGGGCGTCGGTGATCTTGATAGCTCCTGCGTGGCCACGCAGGACTTGGTATGCAGATCTGGTGAATATGTCATCGGCTCCACCTTGGAAGCTACCTTTGAGACGAGACCTTCTTGTTCAGGGTCCGTTCGAACATCCGAATCTGGTTTCACTCCAGCTGACTGCTTGGAGATTGAACGCTTGATTTTATCGAAGCGAGGATTCTCAGATTCTGTTATCGATACTCTTGTTCAGGCCAGAAAGCCTGTAACTAGAAAGATTTACCACAAGATTTGGAAAAAATATATCTGTTGGTGTGAATCTAAAGGATTCCCTTGGGACAAGGTTAAGATTCCTAGGATTCTATCCTTCCTTCAAGAAGGATTGGAAAAAGGATTATCTGCAAGTTCCCTGAAGGGACAGATTTCCGCCTTGTCGGTGTTACTTCACAAAAAGCTGGCAGCTGTGCCAGATATTCAAGCCTTTGTTCAGGCTCTGGTTAGAATCAAGCCTGTTTACAAACCTTTGACTCCTCCTTGGAGTCTCAATTTAGTTCTTTCAGTTCTTCAGGGGGTTCCGTTTGAACCCCTGCATTCCGTTGATATTAAATTATTATCTTGGAAAGTTTTGTTTTTGGTTGCAATTTCTTCTGCTAGAAGAGTTTCAGAATTATCTGCTCTGCAGTGTTCTCCTCCTTATCTGGTGTTCCATGCAGATAAGGTGGTTTTGCGTACTAAACCTGGTTTTCTTCCGAAAGTTGTTTCTAACAAAAACATTAACCAGGAGATTATCGTACCTTCTCTGTGTCCGAAACCAGTTTCAAAGAAGGAACGTTTGTTGCACAATTTGGATGTTGTTCGCGCTCTAAAATTCTATTTAGATGCTACAAAGGATTTTAGACAAACATCTTCCTTGTTTGTTGTTTATTCCGGTAAAAGGAGAGGTCAAAAAGCAACTTCTACCTCTCTCTCTTTTTGGATTAAAAGCATCATCAGATTGGCTTACGAGACTGCCGGACGGCAGCCTCCCGAAAGAATCACAGCTCATTCCACTAGGGCTGTGGCTTCCACATGGGCCTTCAAGAACGAGGCTTCTGTTGATCAGATATGTAGGGCAGCGACTTGGTCTTCACTGCACACTTTTACCAAATTTTACAAGTTTGATACTTTTGCTTCTTCTGAGGCTATTTTTGGGAGAAAGGTTTTGCAAGCCGTGGTGCCTTCCATTTAGGTGACCTGATTTGCTCCCTCCCTTCATCCGTGTCCTAAAGCTTTGGTATTGGTTCCCACAAGTAAGGATGACGCCGTGGACCGGACACACCTATGTTGGAGAAAACAGAATTTATGTTTACCTGATAAATTACTTTCTCCAACGGTGTGTCCGGTCCACGGCCCGCCCTGGTTTTTTTAATCAGGTCTGATATTTTATTTTCTTTAACTACAGTCACCACGGTACCATATGGTTTCTCCTATGCAAATATTCCTCCTTAACGTCGGTCGAATGACTGGGGTAGGCGGAGCCTAGGAGGGATCATGTGACCAGCTTTGCTGGGCTCTTTGCCATTTCCTGTTGGGGAAGAGAATATCCCACAAGTAAGGATGACGCCGTGGACCGGACACACCGTTGGAGAAAGTAATTTATCAGGTAAACATAAATTCTGTTTTTATTAGGGGCTTAGATTAGGTGTAATTAGTTTAAACTTCTTGTAATATTTTTTTATTTTCTGTAATTTAGTGTTTGTTTTTTTGTATTATAGTTTAGTTTATTTAATTGTATTATAGTTTAGATAATTGTAGATAATTTATTTAATTAGTTTAATGATAGTGTAATGTATTTGTAACTTAGGTTAGGATTTATTTTACAGGTAATTTTGTAATTATTTTAACTAGGTAGCTATTAAATAGTTAATGACTATTTAATAGCTATTGTACCTAGTTAAAATAAATGCAAAGTTGCCTGTAAAATAAATATAAATCCTAAAATAGCTACAATGTAACTATTAGTTATATTGTAGTTATATTAGGGTTTATTTTATAGGTAAGTATTTAGTTTTAAATAGGAATAATTTATTTAATGTTATTAAATTGAGTTCATTTAATTTAAATTATATTTAAGTTAGGGGGGTGTTAGGGTTAGAGTTAGACTTAGGTTTAGGGGTTAATAATATTATTATAATAGCCGTGACGTTGGGGGTGGCAGATTAGGGGTTAATAATTGTAGGTATGTGGCGGCGATGTTAGGGGGGGCAGATTAGGGGTTAATACAATTTATTATAGTGTTTGCGAGGCGGGGGTCCGGCGGTTTAGGGGTTAATACATTTATTATAGTGGCGGCGATGTCCGGTCGGCAGATTAGGGGTTAATAAGTGTAGGTAGGTGGCGGCGACGTTGGGGGGTGGCAGATTAGGGTGTTAATAAATATAATATAGGTGTTGGCGATGTTAGGGACAGCAGATTAGGGGTTCATAGCTATAATGTAGGTTGCGGCGGTGTCCGGAGCGGAAGATTAAGGGTTAATAATAAAATGCAGGTGTCAGCGATAGGGGGGGCGGCAGATTAGGGGTTAATAAGTGTAAGGTTAGGGGTGTTTAGACTCAGGGTTCATGTTAGGGTGTTAGGTGTAAATTTAGAAAGTGTTTCCCCATAGGAAACAATGGGGCTGCGTTAGGAGCTGAACGCTGCTTTTTTGCAGGTGTTAGTTTTTTTTCAGCCAGCTCAGTCCCATTGTTTCCTATGGGGAAATCGTGCACGAGCACGTTTTTCCAGCTTACCGCTACCGTAAGCAACGCTGGTATTGCGGGTTGAAGTGGAGCTAAATTATGCTCAACGCTCCCTTTTCTGAGGCTAACGCAGCCATTCAAACAACTCGTAATACCAGCGTTGTCTTAAGGGTGCGCTGGAAAAAAAAAGCTTGTTAGCACCACGGGTCTTTACCGACAAAACTCGTAATCTAGGCGTTATATCAATTTTATTGTCTTGGTATATGCATTTTATTGGGGGTTTTAATTTAAAGAATAATTATTATATATATTGTGTTGTAACCCAGCCATATACTGACAAGACAGTGTTAATATGAGTGTAACTACAGTGTAATGTATATTTATTAGACAGTGTTAATATGTGTGTAACTGTACTGTGTAATGTATATTTATTAGACAGTGTTAATATGAGTGTAACTGTAATGTGTAAGGTATATTTATTAGACAGTGTTATTATGATTGTAACTGTACTGTGTAATGTATATTTATTAGATAGTGGTAATATGAGTGTAACTGTACTTTGTAATGTATATTTATTAGACAGTGTTATTATGTGTGTAACTGTATTGTGTAATGTATATTTATTAGACAGTGTTAATATGAGTGTAACTGTACTGTGTAATGTATATCTATTAGACAGTGTTATTATGAGTGTAACAGTTCTGTGTAATGTATATTTATTAGACAGTATTATTATGAGTGTAACTGTACTGTGTAATATATATTTATTAGATGGTGGTATTATGTATAACTGTACTGTGTAATGTATATTTATTAGACAGTGTTAATATGTGTAACTACAGTGTAATGTATATTTATTAGACAGTGTTATTATGTGTGTAACTGTACCGTGTATTAGTAATGTATTTTCATTAGATAATATTATTAGTTGTGTAACTGTACTGTGTAATATATATTTATTAGACAGTGCTATTATGTGTGTAACTGTACTGTGTAATGTATATGTATTAGATAGTGTTAATATGAGTGTAACTGTACTGTGTAATGTAGATTTATTAGATGGTGTTATTATGTGTGTAACTGTACTGTGTAATGTATATTTATTAGATAGTGTTATTATGAGTGTAACTGTACTGTGTAATGTATATTTATTAGATAGTGTTATTATGTGTGTAACTGTACTGTGTAATGTATATTTATTAGATGGTGTTATTATGTGTGTAACTGTACTGTGTAATGTACATTTATTAGATAGTGTTAAAATGACTGTAACTGTACTGTGTAATGTATATTTATTAGTGTTATTATGTGTGTAACTGTACTATGTAATGTATATTTATTAGATAGTGTTAATATGAGTGTAACTGTACTGTGTAATGTACATTTATTAGATAGTGTTAATATGAGTGTAACTGTACTGTGTAATGTATATTTATTAGATAGTGTTATTATGTGTGTAACTGTACTGTGTAATGTATATTTATTAGATGGTGTTATTATTAATGTAACTGTACTGTGTAATGTATATTTATTAGATAGTGTTATTATGTGTGTAACTGTACTGTGTAATGTATATTTATTAGATAGTGTTATTATGTGTGTAACTGTACTGTGTAATGTACATTTATTAGATAGTGTTAAAATGAGTGTAACTGTACTGTGTAATGTATATTTATTAGTGTTATTATGTGTGTAACTGTACTATGTAATGTATATTTATTAGATAGTGTTAATATGAGTGTAACTGTACTGTGTAATGTACATTTATTAGATAGTGTTAATATGAGTGTAACTGTACTGTGTAATGTATATTTATTAGATAGTGTTATTATGAGTGTAACTGTACTGTGTAATGTATATTTATTAGATGGTGTTATTATGTGTGTAACTGTACTGTGTAATGTATATTTATTAGATAGTGTTATTATGTGTGTAACTGTACTGTGTAATGTATATTTATTAGATAGTGTTATTAGGTATGTAACTGTACTGTGTAATCTATATTTATGAGATAGTGTTATTATGTGTGTAATTGTACTGTGTAATGTATATTTATTAGATAGTGTTATTATGTGTGTAACTGTACTGTGTAATGTATATTTATTAGATAGTGTTATTATGTGTGTAACTGTACTGTGTAATGTATATTTATTAGATGGTGTTATTATGTGTGTAACTGTACTGTGTTATGTGTATTTATTAGATAGTGTTAATATGAGTGTAACTGTACTGTGTAATGTATATTTATTAGATAGTGTTAATATGAGTGTAACTGTACTGCGTAATGTATATTTATTAGATAGTGTTAATATGAGTGTAACTGTACTGTGTAATGTATATTTATTAGATAGTGTTATTATGTGTGTAACTGTACTGTGTAATGTATATTTATTAGATGGTGTTATTATGTGTGTAACTGTACTGTGTTATGTGTATTTATTAGATAGTGTTAATATGAGTGTAACTGTACTGTGTAATGTATATTTATTAGATAGTGTTAATATGAGTGTAACTGTACTGTGTTATGTGTATTTATTAGATAGTGTTAATATGAGTGTAACTGTACTGTGTAATGTATATTTATTAGATAGTGTTAATATGAGTGTAACTGTACTGTGTAATGTATATTTATTAGATAGTGTTATTATGTGTGTAACTGTACTGTGTAATGTATATTTATTAGACAGTGTTAATATGAGTGTAACTGTACTGTGTAATGTATATTTATTAGATAGTGTTATTATGTGTGTAACTGTACTGTGTAATGTATATTTATTAGACAGTGTTATTATGTGTGTAACTGTACTGTGTAATGTATATTTATTAGATAGTGTTAATATGAGTGTAACTGTACTGTGTAATGTATATTTATTAGATAGTGTTATTATGTGTGTAACTGTACTGTGTAATGTATATTTATTAGACAGTGTTATTATGTGTGTAACTGTACTGTGTAATGTATATTTATTAGATAGTGTTAATATGAGTGTAACTGTACTGTGTAATGTATATTTATTAGATAGTGTTATTATGAGTGTAACTATACTGTGTAATGTATATTTATTAGACAGTGTTATTATGTGTGTAACTATACTGTGTAATGTATATTTATTAGACAGTGTTATTATGTGTGTAACTATACTGTGTAATGTATATTTATTAGATAGTGTTATTATGAGTGTAACTATACTGTGTAATGTATATTTATTAGACAGTGTTATTATGTGTGTAACTATACTGTGTAATGTATATTTATTAGACAGTGTTATTATGTGTGTAACTATACTGTGTAATGTATATTTATTAGACAGTGTTATTATGTGTGTAACTATACTGTGTAATGTATATTTATTAGATAGTGTTATTATAAGTGTAACTATACTGTGTAATGTATATTTATTAGACAGTGTTATTATGTGTGTAACTATACTGTGTAATGTATATTTATTAGATAGTGTTATTATGAGTGTAACTATACTGTGTAATGTATATTTATTAGACAGTGTTATTATGTGTGTAACTATACTGTGTAATGTATATTTATTAGACAGTGTTATTATGTGTGTAACTATACTGTGTAATGTATATTTATTAGATAGTGTTATTATGTGTGTAACTGTACTGTGTAATGTATATTTATTAGATAGTGTTATTAGTGTAACTGTACTGTGTAATGTATATTTATTAGATAGTGTTATTATGTGTGTAACTGTACTGTGTAATGTATATTTATTAGACAGTGTTAATATGAGTGTAACTGTACTGTGTAATGTATATTTATTAGATAGTGTTAATATGAGTGTAACTGTACTGTGTAATGTATATTTATTAGATAGTGTTAATATGTGTGTAACTGTACTGTGTAATGTATATTTATTAGACAGTGTTAATATGAGTGTAACTGTACTGTGTAATGTATATTTATTAGATAGTGTTATTATGTGTGTAACTGTACTGTGTAATGTATATTTATTATACAGTGTTATTATGTGTGTAACTGTACTGTGTAATGTATATTTATTAGATAGTGTTAATATGAGTGTAACTGTACTGTGTAATGTATATTTATTAGACAGTGTTATGTGTGTAACTGTACTGTGTAATGTATATTTATTAGACAGTGTTATTATGTGTGTAAATGTACTATGTAATGTATATTTATTAGACAGTGTTGTTATGTGTGTTACTGTACTGTGTAATGTATATTTATTAGATAGTGTTAATATGAGTGTAACTGTACTGTGTAATGTATATTTATTAGACAGTGTTGTTATGTGTGTTACTGTACTGTGTAATGTATATTTATTAGACAGTGTTATGTGTGTAACTGTACTGTGTAATGTATATTTATTAGATAGTGTTATTATGTGTGTAACTGTACTGTGTAATGTATATTTATTAGATAGTGTTAATATGAGTGTAACTGTACTGTGTAATGTATTTTTGATGTTTTTAGTGACACTTTTTTGTTTTGTGAAACAATTAACCAGAGCTCTGAAGCTGAGGTAATTATTCTAACGTAAATCGAGATTTTGTTCAAGCGATTGAGTTTACTCTCAACTCGTAAACCAACTATAAGCCAGACGAGCGCAAATACCAATGACAAACCCCCATTTGCGTTCCATTTGTAATCTGGCCTTTATTGTGTGCGCAGACCTTTTGATGACAAAATAAAGCTGCATTATTCATTTCTTTTCAGATATGAAGGTACATTGTTATGGAGATAAAATAATTGTTTTTTTATATATAAATTTACCAGCACAAAACTATAATATAGCAATATAAGAATGTCAACATTTCCACAGTACATTATAGTCCCTGCTCCCAGAACGGCTTACAATCTAGGTAGGGATTAGTATAAATAAGGGTGTAGAGGACTTCTGGCTAAACGTCAATGAAACAACAGAGCAAAAGTCCTCAAAGGAGATTTCCGAAAGGTAGCACAGGAGAAGTGGTCATTATTTGTCAATAAATGCATGTAGGATACTCTATAGTTCAGCTTTCAGAGTGTTTAATCCTATTAAAAGCATTTTTAGTGTTCCAGAGGTCTAGACTATGATCATGCTTGCCAACTGTCACTAGGTGTCTTTGCTATAATTGTCCCATGAGTCTGTCTTGGACTGTAAAACTCCACTTTGAGACGAAAGCTTGGAATGAATGTCAGACTTTGTGAATCAGACATAAGGGGTCGATTTATTATGATGCGCTTGAACATGATCTGCCAGACATTGCTAAATGCCGACAGAATACGCTGTCAGTATTTAACATTGCACAAGCATTTCTAGTGAAATGCTTGTGCAATGCCGCCCCCTGCACATTTGCAGCCAATCGTCCGCTAGCAGGGGGTGTCAATCATCCCGGCCGTATCCGATTGTGCTGATTACTATCCGCTACCTCAGAGGTGGCGAATAAGTTAAGGAGCAGTGGTCTTTGTTGGTCTTATATATATTTGGTCCCCGAGTCTCTTTACATTAGAGCAGTAGAAAAATAAAATAAAACCTGTAAGTCTCTTGCAGTTTACAGATTACACTAAATAATACAATATTTAATATTTTGTCCATATTGTGTGCAATTTACATTGGGTGTGTTGTAGTGGAGAACATGGATGAAGATATGGATATACTCAATAAGCGTGTTCACTACTCCTGTATCCCGTGTACTTCTCCTTTAATTCAGTAGTAAATTTCAATGTCTGACAGAGTTCATCATTAGGAAAAAAGTTACCCTTAAAATAAATAAATAAAAAATATATGTATATATTATAATAACACCTAAACTAACATTTAGTCTAATCACCTGCATCAGTATAAATCTATTTGGGCAGAAATAGTGCAAATATGAGCTAAAAACATAATTTGTGTCAGTAGAGGAAGAAGGAAACATTACAAAGGAATATTTGCCCAAACATGAAGAAAATCCTTGATGAATGCCAAACTGGAGGAAGCTTTTCAATGTCATCTTCAATGTAAATATGTTGGCATATTTCTGTATGTACCAATGATGATGTTAAAATGTAATTCTATAAACCTAACTCACCATTGTCTGTACCAGTGTAGAGCATATGCTCCACAGGATAGATTTGGAATGGGAGCAATTTTTGATCTCAGCCAGAATGACTATTATTGAGTATAACATTTCAAGTTGTTCTTAAAATACATTAGTCTCATCTTATAGTTAAAGAGTTCTTGGTCATTATATCTAAATCTCGAGTAATTTCTTTCATTATCTGTTTTCAATAGTCCTTTTGGCTGGTGTCCGACTCCAAAGTCGCTGCAGGTAGCTACACGAAGACTCCCGAAACCATCAAAGAAAAACTCTGTAGATGCAAAAAAATAAAAAAAATAACATTTTAATTGTAAATCTGTTCTGCTGCTTTAAATTAATTGTGAAGCGAAGATGTCAATTAAACTATATTTAGTTAGCCATTCTCATTTCATGCTAGACTATATATTAGTAAAATCGACGCTAGGGTGCTTCCAATCTTCCTGTATAGTGCAAGATTGTTAAGTTTTATGTGCACTGCCTCACATTTCCTCCTGCAGTGCACTCTGGTCTTCAGATGTCACACCTACAACTCTGCCCCTGCATGTCATGGCTCCGCCTACAAGGTTCCATTACTCACCCTGAGCCTTCAAATTAATAATGGCATCCAGGAAATTTTGGATAGGATGATGTTATATTTTGAATTTAAATTACTACTGTACATTGGAGTTAATAAACACAATTCAACCTTTATAAATAAGTAAAGAAATTAGAACATTTTATTTTTCTTAAGGTCTTACCTGAATGTGCAACTCTTGAGAGCTTGGGATCAAAACCAACCCCCAGAATTTGTCTTGTGTGAGCTAAGAAGAAATTCGCCACTACACCAGCTACTACACAGTTTGGGAAACCCTCAACCTTTTGATAGTAGCCATTTGTCCTGTGAAGGCAGTCGCCATCTTCGCCTCCCATCTGGTATAAGATTTTGAATTTGAAGTCATTACCGCCGAGAGCACCCCCAATCTGAGAAGAAATAAAAAGGATAAGCTCAGGGGCCACTAAAGAACTAATGGTTATTGATTCCAAGTGCAAGTAAAATACTTACACCAGATAGAAGGTTGCTTAGAATTCAATGCAGACTATTAAAAATAAATATATTTATTTAACAAAGGAACATATATTATACAGAAGAATATTTTGGTTCAATCCAACTAGGTTTATGACTACAGCAGTATAATTTAGAAAGGCAGCTTTTTTTGGGGGTGCAATATATCAGGCAAATATAAAGGATAAAGAGGTTTACCAGATGTCCCACTACTGTATAGATGCCAATGTCTAAAAGTAATTAGGTAGCAAATCATAGCACGATCCAAAATACTAAATTAAACAACAACGTCTATATTAACACAATCTATTACTTAAGCAATTTCACTAAGGATCTCATTAAGTCTATTATTTTTCTTCTCTGGTTATTGTTCACATCTATGCTATTAATATGATTAATGATTTGATTACAAATATGTTCTAGTTGTTTGCAGTCAAGACCTTCCTACAAGTGATCTATAATGAACTTGCCTCGTAGACGTTTATATATTGGATAAACACTTACAATATCCAAGTCAGTTTCCTCCAGAATATGAACCATCCTTTTAATGTCAGTCTGTTCGGTAAATATAACATCATCGTCCACCCACAGGAAATATTTAGTGGTAACTTGAGATACAGCAAGATTTCTTCCAGCAAACCAGCCCTAGAGAGATCAGAAGAACATTTATTACAACAGAATTTAAGCCATAACTATAAACCATAAAGTTATCTTGCAAACTATTGCTTGGGTATATTTATTGGGTACATAGACCTTTTACTATGTAGCACTGATATATACTGTGCATATAAAAATATTTATTGTATGTGCAGACCTATATATTTATACATATATATTTCTTTAAAAAAATGATTAGAATATTGCAATGTGAATTATTTATAACTATATTCGGGTTTAGCACTGTAGGTCTAATGTGGTGTCAGGATAGAAAGCGAGCGATAAGTGAGGTTTTTTTGTTTTGTTTTTTAAAGTGTGCTCTATTGAATTCTATAGTGAGAAGAAGTTAACATGGTCGCGAAATTCAAAGTCCTAAAGTTAGTGCACATCGGGTTTCCCTCACTTATTTTTTACTTTGAACTTGTAATATGCATGCTAACCCACCCACGTTAAAAGTTTACTTTCAGCTTTGTTAGTGCAAGAGCGAAAAAAATATTTAGCACACTATCGCCTAGATCACGAGTTTTGTCGGTAAGGCTGTGCGGTGCTAACGAGCCTTTTTTTCTTACCACTCCCTTAAGACAACGCTGGTATTGCGAGTTTTCTGCAAGCCGGCATTAGCCTCAGAAAAATGAGTGTTGAGCAAAATTTAGCTCCACATCTCACCTCGATACCAGCCTTGCTTACGGTAGCGGTAAGCTGGAAAAACATGCTTGTGCACGATTTCCCCATAGGCAACAATGGGGCTGAGCTGGCTGAAAAAAAACCTAACACTTGCAAAAAAGCAGCGTTCAGCTCCTAACGCAGCCCCATACGCCTAGATTTAGAGTTTGGCGTTAGCCGTCAAAACCAGCGTTAGAGGCTCCTAACGCTGGTTTTGGGCTACCGCTGGTATTTAGAGTCAGTCAGGAAAGGGTCTAACGCTCACTTTGCAGCCGCGACTTTTCCATACCGCAGATCCCCTTACGCCATTTGCGTATCCTATCTTTTCAATGGGATCTTTCTAACGCTGGTATTTAGAGTCTTGGCTGAAGTGAGCGTTAGAAATCTAACGACAAAACTCCAGCCGCAGCAAAAAGCCAGGAGTTAAGAGCTTTCTGGGCTAATGCCGGTTCATAAAGCTCTTAACTACTGTGCTCTAAAGTACACTAACACCCATAAACTACCTATGTACCCCTAAACCGAGGTCCCCCCACATCGCCGCCACTCTATTAAAATTTTTTAACCTCTAATCTGCCGACCGCACACCGCCGCCACCTACGTTATCCCTATGTACCCCTAATCTGCTGCCCCTAACACCGCCGCCACCTATATTATATTTATTAACCCCTAATTTGCCGCCCCCAACGTCGCCTCCACCTACCTACAATTATTAACCCCTAATCTGCCGACCGGACCTCACCGCTACTCTAATAAATGTATTAACCCCTAAAGCTAAGTCTAACCCTAACCCTAACACCCCCCTAAGTTAAATAGAATTTAAATCTAACGAAATAAATTAACTCTTATTAAATAAATGATTCCTATTTAAAGCTAAATACTTACCTGTAAAATAAATCCTAATATAGCTACAATATAAATTATAATTATATTGTAGCTATTTTAGGATTAATATTTATTTTACAGGCAACTTTGTATTTATTTTAACCAGGTACAATAGCTATTAAATAGTTAATAACTATTTAATAGCTACCTAGTTAAAATAATTACAAAATTACCTGTATAATAAATCCTAACCTAAGTTACAATTAAACCTAACACTACACTATCAATAAATTAATTAAATACAACACCTACAAATAAATACAATTAAATAAACTAACTAAAGTACAAAAAATAAAAAAGAACTAAGTTACAAAAAATAAAAAAATATTTACAAATATTAGAAAAATATTACAACAATCTTAAGCTAATTACACCTACTCTAAGCCCCCTAATAAAATAATAAAGCCCCCCAAAATAAAAAAATGCCCTACCCTATTCTAAAATAAAAATAGAAAAGCTCTTTTACCTTACCAGCCCTTAAAAGGGCGGGACATGCCCCAAAGAATTCAGCTCTTTTGCCTGGAAAAAAACCCATACAATAGCCCCCCCCCCCAACATTACAACCCACCACCCACATACCCCTAATCTAACCCAAACCCCCCTTAAATAAACCTAACACTAAGCCCCTGAAGATCTTCCTACCTTATCTTCACCATGCTGGGTATCACCGATCGGTCCAGGCTCCGATGTCTTGATCCAAGCCCAAGCGGGGGCTGAAGACGTCCATCCTCCGGCTGAAGTCTTGATCCAAGCCCAAGCGGGGGCTGAAGACGTCCATCCTCCGGCTGAAGTCTTGATCCAAGCGGCGGCTGAAGAAGTCCATCATCGGGCAGAAGTCTTCATCCTATCCGGGCAGAAGAGGAGATCCGGACCGGTAGACATCTTCATCCAAGCGGCATCTTCTATCTTCTTCCATCCGACGATGAGCGGCTCCATCTTCAAGACCTCCGGCGCGGATCCATCCTCTTCTTCCGACGACTAGACGACGAATGAAGGTTCCTTTAAGGGACGTCATCCAAGATGGCGTCCCTCGAATTCCGATTGGCTGATAGGATTCGATCAGCCAATCGGAATTAAGGTAGGAAAATTCTGATTGGCTGATGGAATCAGCCAATCAGATTCAAGTTCAATCCGATTAGCTGATCCAATCAGCCAATCAGATTGAGCTCACATTCTATTATAAACTACCTATGTACCCCTAAACCGAGGTCCCCCCACATCGCCGCCACTCTATTAAAAATTTTTAACCCCTAATCTGCTGTCCGAACGCCACCGCAAGGTACGTTATACTTATGTAACCCTAATCTGCTGCCCCTAACATCGCCGACCCCTATATTATATTTATTAACCCCTAATCTGCCCCCCTCTTCAGCCGCCGCTTGGATCAAGACTTAAGCCGGAGGATGGACATCTTCAGCCCCTGCTTGGGCTTGGATCAAGACTTCAGCCGGAGGATGGACATCTTCAGCCCCCGCTTGGGCTTGGATCAAGACATCGGAGCCGGGAACGATCGGTGATACCTGGCATGGTGAAGACAAGGTAGGAAGATCTTCAGGGGCTTAGTGTTAGGTTTATTTAAGGGGGGTTTGGGTTAGATTAGGGGTATGTGGGTGGTGGGTTGTAATGTTGGGGGCGGTATTGTATGGTTTTATTTACAGGCAAAAGAGCTGAATTCTTTGGGGCATGCCCCGCAAAGGGCCCTTTTAAGGGCTGGTAAGGTAAAAGAGCTTTGAACTTTTGTAATTTAGAATAGGGTAGGGGGTATTTTGGGGGTCTTTGTTATTTTATTAGGGGGCTTAGAGTAGGTGTAATTAGTTTAAAATTGTTGTAATTTTTTTCTAATGTTTGTAAATATTTTTTTATTTTTTGTAACTTAGTTCTTTTTTATTTTTTGTACTTTAGTTAGTTTATTTAATTGTATTTATTTGTAGGAATTGTACTTAATTTATTTATTGATAGTGTAGTGTTAGCTTTAATTGTAGATAATTGTAGGTAGTTTATTTAATTTATTTATTGATAGTGTAGTGTTAGGTTTAATTGTAACTTAGGTTAGGATTTATTTTACAGGTAATTTTGTAATTATTTTAACTAGGTAGATACTAAATAGTTCTTAACTATTTAATAGCTATTGTACCTGGTTAAAATAAATACAAAGTTGCCTGTAAAATAAATATTAATCCTAAAATAGCTACAATATAATTATAATTTATATTGTAGCTATATTAGGGTTTATTTTACAGGTGAGTATTTAGATTTAAATAGGAATAATTTATTTAATAAGAGTTAATTTATTTCGTTAGATACAAATTATATTTAACTTAGGGGGGTGTTAGTGTTAGGGTTAGACTTAACTTTAGGGGTTAATACATTTATTATAGTAGCTGTGAGCTCCGATCGGCAGATTAGGGGTTAATTATTGTAGGTAGCTGGCGGCAACGTTGTGGGGATTAGGGGTTAATAAATATAATATAGGGGTCGGCGGTGTTAGGGGAAGCAGATTAGGGGTACATAGGGATAATGTAGGTAGCGGCGGTATACGGAGGGGTTAAAAAAATATGCAGGTGTCAGCGATAGCAGGGGCGGCAGATTAGGGGTTAATAAGTGTAAGGTTAGGGGTGTGTAGACTCGGGGTACATGTTAGAGTGTTAGGTGCAGACGTAGGAAGTGTTTCCCCATAGAGAACAATGGGGCTGCGTTAAGAGCTGAACGCTGCTTTTTTGCAGGTGTTAGGTTTTTTTTCAGCTCAAACTGCCCCATTGTTTTCTATGGGGATATCGTGCACGAGCACGTTTTTGAAGCTGGCCGCGTCCGTAAGCTCACCTCAGCTGGTATCTGGAGTTGCAGTGGCGTTAAATTATGCTCTACGCTCCCTTTTTGGAGCCTAACGCACTGAAAACCCAGCCATTCGAACTCTAAATACCAGCGGTATTTAAAAGGTGCGGGAGAAAAAAAGCACGCGTAGCTAACGCACCCCTTTGGCCGCCAAACTCTAAATCTAGCCGTAAATCTAGCCGATTGTTTCCTATGGGGAAAGAAAAAAATATGTCTGCATCTAACACCCTAACATGAACCCCGAGTCTAAACACCCCTATCTTACACTTATTAACCCCTAATCTGCCGCCCCAACATCGTCGTCACCAGCATTATACTATTAACCCCTAATCTGCCGCTCCGGACACTGCCACCACATACATTATACTTATAAACCCCTAATCTGCTGCCCCTAACATCACCGCCACCTACATTATAGTTATTAACCCCTAATCTGCCCCCCCAACGTCGTCACAACTATATTAAATTAATTAACCCCTAATCTGCCGCCGCCAACGTCGCCGCAACTATAATAAAGTTATTAACTCCTAAACCTAAGTCTAACCCTAACCCTAACACCCCCCTAACTTAAATATAATTTTAATAAATCTAAATAAATACAATTAAATAAATGATTCCTATTTAAAAATAAATACTTACCTATAAAATAAACCATATGATAGCTACAATATAACTAATAGTTACATTGTAGCCATTTTAGGATTTATTTTTATTTTACAGGCAACTTTGTATTTATTTTAACTAGGTACAATAGTTATTAAATAGTTATTAACTGTTTAATAGCTACCTAGCTAAAATAAGTACAAAATTACCTGTAAAATAAATCCTAACACTACACTATAATTAAACTAATTACCTAAACTACCTAAGTAATCATCTCTTTTACCTGTAAAAAAAAGAATACAATACCTCCCCCAAACATTAAAACCCACCACCCACACACCCCTACTCTAAAACCCACCCAATCCCCCCTTAAAAAAACCTAACACTACCCCATTGAAGATCACCCTACCTTGAGCCGTCTTCACCCAGCCGGGCACAAGTGGTCATCCGATCCGGCCAGATGTTTTCATCCGATGGGGCAGAAGAGGACATCCAGACTGGCAGAAGTCTTCATCCTATCCGGGCAGAAGAGGACATCCGGACCGGGAGAAGGCTTCATCCAAGCGGAATCTTCTATCTTCATCCATCCGACGAGGAGCGACTCCATCTTGAAGACATCCGGCGCGGAGCATCCTTCCAGCATGACGACTAATGATGAATGACGGTTCCTTTAAATGACGTCATCCAAGATGGCGTCCCTCGAATTCCGATTGGCTGATAGGATTCTATCAGCCAATCGGAATTAAGGTAGGAAAAATCCTATTGGCTGATGCAATCAGCCAATCGGATTGAAGTTCAATCCGATTGGCTGATTGGATCAGCCAATAGAATTGACCTCGCATTCTATTGGCTGATCCAATCAGCCAATAGGATTGAACTTCAATCCGATTGGCTGATTAAATCAACCAATCAGATTTTTCCTACCTTTATTTCGATTGGCTGATAGAATCCTATCAGCCAATCGGAATTCGAGGGATGCCATCTTGGATGACGTCATTTAAAGGAACCATCATTCGTCGTTAGTCATCGTGCTGGAAGGATGCTCCGCACCAGATGTCTTCAAGATGGAGTTGCTCCTCGTCGGATGGATGAAGATAGAAGATGCCGCTTGGATGAAGCCTTCTCCCAGTCCTGATGTCCTCTTCTGCCCGGATAGGATGAAGACTTCTGCCGGTCTGGATGTCCTCTTCTGCCCCATCGGATGAACACTTCTGGACAGATCGGATGACCACTTGTGCCCGGCTGGGTGAAGACGGCTCAAGGTAGGGTGATCTTCAATGGGGTAGTGTTAGGGTTTTTTTTAAGGGGGGATTGGGTGGGTTTTAGAGTAGGGGTGTGTGGGTGGTGGGTTGTAATGTTGGGGGGTATTGTATTCATATTTTACAGGTAAAAGAGCTGATTACTTTGGGGCAATGCCCCGCAAAAGGCCCTTTTAAGGGCTATTTGTAATTTAGTATAGGGTAGGGCATTTTATTATTTTGGGGGGCTTTTTTATTTTATTAGGGTGCTTAGATTAGGTGTAATTAGTTTAAACTTTTGTAAAAAAAAAAAATAAATCTGTAATTTAGTGGGCTTTTTTTTCTTCGTAATTTAGTTTATTGAATTTAATTGTAATTAATTGTTTGTAGTTTAGGTAATTTATTTAATGATAGTGTAGTGTTAGATGTAATTGTAACTTAGGTTAGGATTTATTTTACAGGTAATTTTGTACTTATTTTAGCTAGGTAGTTATTAAATAGTTAATAACTATTTAATAACTATTGTACCTAGTTAAAATAAATACAAAGTTGCCTGTAAAATAAATATAAATCCTAAAATAGATACAATGTAATTATTAATTTAGTTTTAAATATTAATAATTTATTTCATTTTGTTAAATTAATTAACTTTAATTTAAATTATATTTAAGTTAGGGGGGGTTTAGGGTTAGGTTTATACTTAGGTTTATGGGTTAATACCTTTAATATAATAGCGGCGACGTTGGGGGTGGCAGATTAGGGGTTAATAAATGTAAGTAGGTTTCTGCAATGTTAGGGCAGGCAGATTAGGGGTTAATAAAATTTAACTAGTGTTTGCGAGGCAGGAGTGCGGCAGTTTAGGGGTTAATACATTTATTAAAGTGCCCGCGATGTCCGGTCGGCAGATTAGGGGTTAATAAGTGCAGTTAGGTGGCGGCGACATTGGGGGCAGCAGATTAGGGGTTAATAAATATAATGTAGGTGTCGCCGATGTTAGGGGCAGCAGATTAGGGGTTCATTGGTATAATGTAGGTGGCGGCGAAGTCCGGCCGGCAGATTAGGGGTTAAAATAATTTATTTAAGTGTTTGCGATGTGTGTGAAGTTCAATATATACTGTGCATATATAAACATTTATTGTGTGTGTAGACGTTTTGTAATACAGAATTTAATTACTGATATATAATGTGCATGTAAAAACATATATTGTGTGTGCAGACCTTTTGTAATGCAGCATTTTTTCCTGATATATACTGTGCATATATAAACATTTATTGTGTGTGCAGACCTTTTGAAATGCAGCACTTAATTACTGATATATACTGTGCATATATAAACATTTATTGTGTGTGCAGACCATATGTAATGTGGCACTTAATTACTGATATATACTGTGCATATATAAACATTTATTGTGTGTGCAGACCATATGTAATGCAGCACTTAATTATTGATCTATACTGTGCATATAAACATTTATTGTGTGTGCAGACCTTATGTAATGCAGCACTTAATTACTGATCTATACCGTGCATATAAACATTTATTGTGTGTGCAGACCTTTTGTAATGCAGCACGTAATAACTGATCTATACTGTGCATATATAAATATGTATTGTGTGTGCAGACCTTATGTAATGCAGCACTTAATTACTGATATATACTGTGCATATATAAACATTTATTGTGTGTGCAGACCTTATGTAATGCAGCACTTAGTTACTGATATATACTGTGCATATATAAACATTTATTGTGTGTGCAGACCTTATTTAATGCAGCACTTAATTACTGATATATACTGTGCATATATAAACATTTATTGTGTGTGCAGACCTTATGTAATGCAGCACTTAATTACTGATATATACTGTGCATATATAAACATTTATTGTGTGTGTAGACCTTATGTAATACGACACTTAATTACTGATATATACTGTGCATATATAAACATTTATTGTGTGTGTAGACTTTTTGTAATGCAGCATTTAATTGCTGATATATAATGTGTATGTATAAACATATATTGTGTGTGTAGACTTTTTGTAATGCAGCATTTAATTACTGATATATACTGTGCATATAAACATTTATTGTGTGTGCAGACCTTTTGTAATGCAGCACTTAATTACTGATATATTCTGTGCATATATAAACATTTATTGTGTGTGCAGACCTTTTGTAATGCAGCACTTAATTACTGATATATACTGTGCATATGTAAACATTTGTGTGTGCAGACCTTATGTAATACAGCACTTAATTACTGATATATACTGTGCATATATAAACATTTATTTTGTGTGCAGACCTTTTGTAATGCAGCACGTAATAACTGATCTATACTGTGCATATATAAATATTTATTGTGTGTGCAGACCTTATGTAATGCAGCACTTAATTACTGATATATACTGTGCATATATAAACATTTATTGTGTGTGCAGATCTTATGTAATGTAGCCCGTAATTACTGATATATACTGTGCATATATAAACATTTGTGTGTGTGCAGAACTTTTGTAATGCAGCACGTAATTACTGATATATACTGTACATATATAAACATTTATTGTGTGTGCAGACCTTATGTAATACAGCACTTAATTACTGATATATACTGTGCATATATAAACATTTATTGTGTGTGCAAACCTTTGTAATGCAGCACTTAATTACTGATATATACTGTGCATATATAAACATTTACTGTGTGTGCAGACCTTTTGTAATGCAGCACTTAATTACTGATCTATACTGTGCATATATAAATATTTATTGTGTGTGCAGACCTTTTGTAACGCAGCACTTAATTACTGATATATACTGTGCATATATAAACATTTATTGTGTGTGCAGACCTTTTGTAATGCAGCACTTAATTACTGGCATATACTGTGCATATATAAACATTTATTGTGTGTGCAGACCTTATGTAATGTAGCACTTAATTACTGACATATACTGTGCATATATAAACATTTATTGTGTGTGCAGACCGTATGTAATGCAGCACTTAATTACTGATATATACTGTGCATAGATGAACATTTATTGTGTGTGCAGACCTTATGTAATGCAGCACTTAGTTACTGATATATACTGTGCATATATAAACATTTATTGTGTGTGCAGACCTTATGTAATGCGGCACTTAATTACTGATATATACTGTGCATATATAAACATTTATTGTGTGTGCAGACCTTATGTAATGCTGCACTTAATTACTGATATATACTGTGCATATATAAACATTTATTGTGTGTGCAGATCTTATGTAATGTAGCACTTAATTACTGATATATACTGTGCATATAAACATTTATTGTGTGTGCAGACCTTTTGTAATGCAGCACTTAATTACTGATATATTCTGTGCATATATAAACATTTATTGTGTGTGCAGACCTTTTGTAATGCAGCACTTAATTACTGATATATACTGTGCATATGTAAACATTTGTGTGTGCAGACCTTATGTAATACAGCACTTAATTACTGATATATACTGTGCATATATAAACATTTATTTTGTGTGCAGACCTTTTGTAATGCAGCACGTAATAACTGATCTATACTGTGCATATATAAATATTTATTGTGTGTGCAGACCTTTTGTAATGCAGCACGTAATTACTGATATATACTGTACATATATAAACATTTATTGTGTGTGCAGACCTTATGTAATACAGCACTTAATTACTGATATATACTGTGCATATATAAACATTTATTGTGTGTGCAAACCTTTGTAATGCAGCACTTAATTACTGATATATATACAGGTATACCCCGCTCATACAGCGGGTTAGGGACCGGAGCCCCGCTGTAAAGTGAAAACCGCCTTAAAGTGAAACAAGGCAGTTTTAGCTTTCTTTTAAGTGTTTAAAATCCTGAAAACATGATTGAACTAACATATATTAGGGGTGCAATAGTGCTACGTTTAGTTTAACACTAGCACAGCAAGTATTCAATTGGTATTCAATAAATACTGTACCTGTAAAATTGTGACAATTACTGTAGTAAAATGTGCCAGACTATAGCACTGAGACACAGATTGCACTGCAATGCAGTTAACGGAGTGAACTAAGCATAACAAAATGATGCCAGTCACTTTTCTAGCAATCTCACAATGATTATAGCACTGTTTCGAAATCCTTGGAGGTTGAACTTCAGCTCCACAAAGCGCTGTATTAGCGAATCGCTGTAAAGTGAAGCGCTGTAAAGTGAGGTATACCTGTACTGTGCATATATAAACATTTACTGTGTGTGCAGACCTTTTGTAATGCAGCACTTAATTACTGATCTATACTGTGCATATATAAATATTTATTGTGTGTGCAGACCTTTTGTAACGCAGCACTTAATTACTGATATATACTGTGCATATATAAACATTTATTGTGTGTGCAGACCTTTTGTAATGCAGCACTTAATTACTGATATATACTGTGCATATATAAACATTTATTGTGTGTGCAGACCTTATGTAATGTAGCATTTAATTACTGACATATACTGTGCATATATAAACATTTATTGTGTGTGCAGACCGTATGTAATGCAGCACTTAATTACTGATATATACTGTGCATAGATGAACATTTATTGTGTGTGCAGACCTTATGTAATGCAGCACATAATTACTGATATATACTGTGCATATATAAACATTTATTGTGTGTGCAGACCTTATGTAATGCTGCACTTAATTACTGATATATACTGTGCATATATAAACATTTATTGTGTGTGCAGACCTTATGTAATGCATCACTTAATTACTGATATATACTGTGCATATATAAACATTTATTGTGTGTGCAGATCTTATGTAATGTAGCACTTAATTACTGATATATACTGTGCATATATAAACATTTATTGTGTGTGCACACCTTATGTAATACAGCACTTAATTACTGATATATACTGTGCATATATAAACATTTATTGTGTGTGCAGACCTTTTGTAATACAGCACTTAATTACTGATATATACTGTGCATATATAAACATTTATTGTGTGTGCAGACAATGGGCGCGATCCGATATAGATCGCAGTTTGCGGCGCAAGCGAGGGAACCAGCGTCGCCCGCAGTTTCAGCTCGCAACTCGAGCTATCCCATATAGGTCGCCGTCAGATGCTAACGTGCCGTAAGTCTGACAAACCAGCGATGTCCAGAAATCTGCGCAAGTACAAATTTCTGGCGTCGCCAGTGACTTGCGCCACGTTAGAATCTGCCGGCGCCTATAAAACCTGACTAAAGTCTAAAACACCCGCACTGTCTAACACGCCTCCCTAACATAGCCCGCACTGTCTAACACGCCTCCCTAACATAGCCCGCACTGTCTAACCCTCTATCCGCTATCCCCCCTCACTAGCCTAACAATAAAAAAGCTATTAACCCCTAAACCGCCGCTCCCGTACCCCGCCGCAACCTAATAAAGTTATTAACCCCTAAACCGCCGCTCCCGTACTCCGCCGCCAGCTATATTATATCTATAACTTCCTAAAGTGAGCCCCTAACACCGCCGCCATCTATATTAAAATTATTAACCCCTAATGTAAGCCCCTTACACCGCCGCCATCTCTATTAAAATGATTAACCCTTAATTTAATCTACCTACCCCGCCGCCAGCTATATTATCTATATTAACCCTAAGTATATTATAGTTAATATAGTTATTACATTATATATATTAACTATATTAACCCTAATTATATTAGGGTTAATATAGTTAATATAGTTACTATAGTATTTATATTAACTATATTAACTCTATCTAACCCTAACACCCCTAACTAAATTTATATTAAATTAATCTAATTCATTTATAAACTAAAATATTCCTATTTAAATCTAAATACTTACCTATCAAATAAACCCTAAGATAGCTACAATATAATTAATAATTACATTGTAGCTATGTTAGGGTTAATATTTATTTTACAGGTAAATTGTTAATTATTTTAACTAGGTATAATAGATATTAAATAGTTATTAACTATTTAATATCTACCTAGTTAAAATAATTACCCAATTACCTGTAAAATAAATCCTAACCTAAGTTATAAATACACCTACACTATCAATAAATTTAATAAACTACAAACATCTATCTAAAAATACAATTAAATTAACTAAACTAAATTACAAAAAAAAAAACACTAAATTACAAAAAATAAAAAAAAGATTACAAGATTTTTAAGCTAATTACACCTATTCTAAGCCCCCTAATAAAATAATAAACCCCCAAAATAAAAAAAAATTCCCTGCCCTATTCTAAATTAAACAAATTTCAAATCTCTTTACCTTACCAGCCCTTAAAAGGGCCTTTTGTGGGGCATGCCCCAAAGAATTCAGCTCTTTTGCATACAACAAATACAATCCCCCCCCCCATTACAACCCACCACCCACATACCCCTATTCTAAAACCACCCAAACCCCCCTTAAAAAAGCCTAACACTACCCCCCTGAAGATCTCCCTACCTTGTCTTCACCACACCGGGCCGAACTCCTGATCCGATCCGGGCGATGTCTTCCTCCAAGCGGCAAAGAAGAATTCTTCCTCCGGCGATGTCTTCCTCCAAGCGGCAAAGAAGAATTCTTCCTCCGGCGACGTCTTCCTCCAAGCGGCAGCAAAGTCTTCATTCTTCCGGCGGCATCTTCAATCTTCTTTCTTCGCTCCGCCGCCGCGGAGCATCCATCCCGGCCGACTGCTGTACTACGAATGATGTACCTTTAAATGACGTCATCCAAGATGGCGTCCGCCGAATTCCGATTGGCTGATAGGATTCTATCAGCCAATCGGAATTAAGTTAGAAAAATCTGATTGGCTGATTGAATCAGCCAATCAGATTCAAGTTCAATCCGATTGGCTGATCCGAACAGCCAATCAGATTGAGCTCGCATTCTATTGGCTGATCGGAACAGCCAATAGAATGCGAGCTCAATCTGATTGGCTGATTGGATCAGCCAATCGGATTGAACTTGAATCTGATTGGCTGATTCAATCAGCCAATCAGATTTTTCTAACTTAATTCCGATTGGCTGATAGAATCCTATCAGCTAATCGGAATTCGGCGGACGCCATCTTGGATGACGTCATTTAAAGGTACATCATTCGTAGTACAGCAGTCGGCCGTGATGGATGCTCCGCGGCGGCGGAGCGAAGAAAGAAGATTGAAGATGCCGCCGGAAGAATGAAGACTTTGCTGCCGCTTGGAGGAAGACGTCGCCGGAGGAAGAATTCTTCATTGCCGCTTGGAGGAAGACATCGCCGGAGGAAGAATTCTTCTTTGCCGCTTGGAGGAAGACATCGCCCGGATCGGATCAGGAGTTCGGCCCGGTGTGGTGAAGACAAGGTAGGGAGATCTTCAGGGGGGTAGTGTTAGGCTTTTTTAAGGGGGGTTTGGGTGGTTTTAGAATAGGGGTATGTGGGTGGTGGGTTGTAATGGGGGGGGGGATTGTATTTGTTGTATGCAAAAGAGCTGAATTCTTTGGGGCATGCCCCACAAAAGGCCCTTTTAAGGGCTGGTAAGGTAAAGAGCTTTGAAATTTGTTTAATTTAGAATAGGGCAGGGAATTTTTTTTATTTTGGGGGTTTATTATTTTATTAGGGGGCTTAGAATAGGTGTAATTAGCTTAAAAATCTTATAATCTTTTTTTTAATTTTTGTAATTTAGTGTTTGTTTTTTTTTGTAATTTAGTTTAGTTAATTTAATTGTATTTTTAGATAGATGTTTGTAGTTTATTAAATTTATTGATAGTGTAGGTGTATTTATAACTTAGGTTAGGATTTATTTTACAGGTAATTGGGTAATTATTTTAACTAGGTAGATATTAAATAGTTAATAACTATTTAATATCTATTATACCTAGTTAAAATAATTAACAATTTACCTGTAAAATAAATATTAACCCTAACATAGCTACAATGTAATTATTAATTACATTGTAGCTATCTTAGGGTTTATTTGATAGGTAAGTATTTAGATTTAAATAGGAATATTTTAGTTTATAAATGAATTAGATTAATTTAATATAAATTTAGTTAGGGTTAGATAGAGTTAATATAGTTAATATAAATACTATAGTAACTATATTAACTATATAAACCCTAATATAATTAGGGTTAATATAGTTAATATATATAATGTAATACCTATATTAACTATAATATACTTAGGGTTAATATAGATAATATAGCTGGCGGCGGGGTAGGTAGATTAAATTAGGGGTTAATCATTTTAATAGAGATGGCGGCGGTGTAAGGGGCTTACATTAGGGGTTAATAATATTAATATAGCTGGCGGCAGTATAGGGGGATTAGATTAGGGGTTAATAATTTTTATATAGGTGGCGGCGGTGTAAGGGGTCAGATTAGGGGATAGATAAGGTAGATGGCGGCGGTTTTAGGGGCTCACAGTAGGGGGTTAGTTTATGTAGATGGCGGCGGGGTCCGGGAGCGGCGGTTTAGGGGTTAATAACTTTATTAGGGATTTCGGGGGGGGGGGGGATCGCGGTTGACAGGTAGATAGACATTGCGCATGCGTTAGGTGTTAGGTTTATTTTAGAAGATCGCGGTTGACAGGGAGATAGACATTGCGCATGCGTTAGGTGTTAGGTTTATTTTCTAGTTAGTTTAGGGAGTTACGGGGCTCCAATAGTCAGCGTAAGGCTTCTTACGACTGCTTTTTGTGGCGAGGTGAAAATGGAGTAAGTTTTCTCCATTTTCGCCACGTAAGTCCTTACGCTGCATATTGGATACCAAACTGCGCTGGTTTGGTATACCTGCCTATGGCCCAAAAAACTACGGGCGACGGCAGAAATATACGCGCGTAACTTCTAGGTTACGCCGTATATAGGATACCAAATCAGCGTAAATATTGGCGTCGCCGGCTTTTGCGGGCGACGCTGTATATCGGATTGACCCCCTTATGTAATACAGCACTTAATTACTGATATATACTGTGCATAGATAAACATTTATTTTGTGTGCAGACCTTTTGTGATGCAGCACTTAATTACTGATCTATACTGTACATATATAAACATTTATTGTGTGTGCAGACCTTATGTAATGCAGCACATAATTACTGATATATACTGTGCATATATAAACATTTATTGTGTGTGCAGACCTTATGTAATGCAGCACTTAATTACTGATA
>NC_069505.1:25375961-25378461 GCF_027579735.1 Bombina bombina
AGTATTTCACTTTATATGTAAACTGATATTGTTTACTGTTTTTTCTGACATCAAATGCTTTTTTGATCCTTTTCACTTATTGTGATATGGACACAATGTTGTATAGATGCTCCTTTTTAATGTATTTTGTTTTTTATACACTATGGCCTAGATTTGGAGTTTGGCGTTAGCCGTGAAAACCAGCATTAGAGGCTCCTAACGCTGGTTTTAGGCTAACTCCGGTATTTGGAGTCACTCAAAATAGGGTCTAACGCTCACTTTTCAGCCGCGACTTTTCCATACCGCAGATCCCCTTACGTAAATTGCGTATCCTATCTTTTCAATGGGATCTTTCTAACTCCGGTATTTAGAGTCGTGTCTGAAGTGAGCGTTAGACATCTAACGACAAAACTCCAGCCGCAGGAAAAAAGTCAGTAGTTAAGAGCTTTCTGGGCTAACGCCGGTTTATAAAGCTCTTAACTACTGTGCTCTAAAGTACACTAACACCCATAAACTACCTTTGTACCCCTAAACCGAGGTCCCCCCACATCGCCGCCACTCGATTAATTTTTTTTAACCCCTAATCTGCCGACCGCCACCTACGTTATACTTATGTACCCCTAATCTGCTGCCCCTAACACCGCCGACCCCTGTATTATATTTATTAACCCCTAACCTGCCCCCCACAACGTCGCCTCCACCTACTACACTTATTAACCCCTAATCTGCCGACCGCAAAGCGCCGCCACCTACGTTATCCTTATGTACCCCTAATCTGCTGCCCCTAACACCGCCGACCCCTATATTATATTTATTAACCCCTAATCTGCCCCCCACAACATCGCCTCCACCTGCCTACACTTATTAACCCCTAATCTGCCGACCGGACCTCACCGCTATTCTAATAAATGTATTAACCCCTAAAGCTAAGTCTAACCCTAACACTAACACCCCCCTAAGTTAAATATAATTTTAATCTAACGAAATTAATTAACTCTTATTAAATAAATTATTCCTATTTAAAGATAAATACTTACCTGTAAAATAAATCCTAATATAGCTACAATATAAATTATAATTATATTATAGCTATTTTAGGATTAATATTTATTTTACAGGTAACTTTGTATTTATTTTAACCAGGTACAATAGCTATTAAATAGTTAAGAACTATTTAATAGCTAAAATAGTTAAAATAATTACAAAATTACCTGTAAAATAAATCCTAACCTAAGTTACAATTAAACCTAACACTACACTATCAATAAATTAATTAAATAAACTACCTACAATTACCTACAATTAACCTAACACTACACTATCAATAAATTAATTAAATACAATTCCTACAAATAAATACAATTAAATAAACTAGCTAAAGTACAAAAAATAAAAAAGAACTAAGTTACAAAAAATAAAAAAATATTTACAAACATAAGAAAAATATTACAACAATTTTAAACTAATTACACCTACTCTAAGCCCCCTAATAAAATAATAAAGCCCCCCAAAATAAAAAAAATGCCCTACCCTATTCTAAATTACTAAAGTTCAAAGCTCTTTTACCTTACCAGCCCTGAACAGGGCCCTTTGCGGGGCATGCCCCAAAGAATTCAGCTCTTTTGCCTGTAAAAAAAAACATACAATACCCCCCCCCAACATTACAACCCACCACCCACATACCCCTAATCTAACCCAAACCCCCCTTAAATAAACCTAACACTAAGCCCCTGAAGATCTTCCTACCTTATCTTCACCATACCAGGTTCACCAATTCGTCCTGAAGAGCTCCTCCGATGTCCTGATCCAAGCCCAAGCGGGGGGCTGAAGAGGTCCATGATCCGGCTGAAGTCTTCATCCAAGCGGGAGCTGAAGAGGTCCATGATCCGGATGAAGTCTTCATCCAAGCAGGAGCTGAAGAGGTCCATGATCCGGATGAAGTCTTCTATCAACGGCATCTTCAATCTTCTTTCTTCGGGAGCCATCATCTTCCATCCGACGCGGAACATCCTCTTCTCCCGACGCCTACTAGCCGAATGACGGTTCCTTTAAGGGATGTCATCCAAGATGGCGTCCCTCGAATTCCGAATGGAACAGCCAATAGAATGCCAGCTCAATCCTATTGGCTGATTGCATCAGCCAATAGGATTTTTTCTACCTTAATTCCGATTGGCTGATAGAATTCTATCAGCCAATCGGAATTGAAGGGACGCCATCTTGGATGACGTAATTTAAAGGAACCTTCAATCTGTGTTTAGCCGTCGTCAGAAGAGGATGCTCCGTGTTGGATGTTTTGAAGATGGACCCATTCCGCGCCGGATGGATGAAGATAGAAGATGCCGTCTGGATGAAGACTTCTGCCCATCTGGAGGACCACTTTGCCCGGCTTGGATGTAGACTTCTCCCGGCTTCGTTGAGAACTTCGGCCCGGTTGGGTGAAGACGTCTCCCGGTAAGGTGATCTTCATGTGGTTAGTGTTAGGTTTTATTAAGAGGGGATTGGGTGGATTTTAGAGTAGGGT
>NC_069505.1:25383461-25385961 GCF_027579735.1 Bombina bombina
CCCCCAAGTCCGCATGAAGGTGCAGCCCTCATTCCAGCTCAGCTGGTAGAGGGCAGATTAAAATTTGTCAAGGATGTTTGGACAAATTCTGTCCAAAATCAATGGATTCTGAGTATTGTCTCTCAGGGGTATCGAATAGGATTCAGAGTAAGACCTCCTGTGAGAAGATATTTTCTCTCACGCATCCCAGCAAATCCAGTAAAGGCTCAGGCTTTCCTGAAGTGTGTTTCAGACCTGGAGTTTTCAGGGGTAATCATGCTGGTTCCGTTTCAGGAACAGGGTCTGGGGTTTTATTCAAATCTATTCATTGTCCCAAAGAAAGAAAATTCATTCAGACCAGTTCTGGATCTAAATATTTTGAATCGTTATGTAAGAGTTCCAACTTTCAAAATGGTAACTATAAGGACTATTCTGCCTTTTGTTGAGCAAGGGCATTATATGTCCACAATAGACTTACAGGATGTATATCTTCATATTCGGATTCATCCAGATCATTATCAGTTTCTGAGATTCTCTTTTCTAGACAAGCATTACCAATTTGTCGCTCTTCCTTTTGGCTTAGCGACAGCTCCAAGAATCTTTTCAAAGGTTCTCGGTGCCCTACTATCTGTAATCAGAGAGCGGGGTATTGCAGTGTTTCCTTATTTGGACGATATCTTGGTACTAGCTCAGTCTTTACGTTCTGCAGAATCTCACACAAATCAACTAGTGTTGTTTCTTCGAAAACATGGTTGGAGGATCAATTTACCAAAAAGTTTCTTGATTCCTCAGACAAGAGTCACCTTTTTAGGTTTCCAGATAGATTCAGTGTCCATGACTCTGTCTCTAACAGACAAGAGACGTTTGAAATTGGTTGCAGCCTGTCGGCACCTTCAGTCTCAGTCATTCCCTTCAGTGGCTATGTGCATGGAAGTTTTAGGCCTCATGACTGCAGCATTGGACGCGATTCCTTTTGCTCGTTTTCACATGAGACCTCTCCAGCTTTGTATGCTGAATCAATGGTGCAGGGATTATACAAAGATATCACAATTAATATCCTTAAATCCCAATGTTCGACACTCTCTGACGTGGTGGTTAAATCACAAGCGTTTAGTTCAAGGGGCTTCTTTTGTTCGGCCAACCTGGACTGTGATAACTACAGATGCAAGTTTTTCAGGTTGGGGAGCTGTTTGGGGATCTCTGACAGCACAAGGGGTTTGGAAATCTCAAGAGGCGAGATTACCAATCAATATTTTAGAACTCAGTGCAATTCTCAGAGCTCTTCAGTTTTGGCCTCTGTTGAGAACCGTTCATTTGCTTTCAGACAGACAATATCACAACTGTGGCATATGCCAATCATCAGGGTGGGACTTACAGTCCCCAAGCCATGAAAGAAGTATCTTGAATACTTGCTTGGGCGGAATCCAGCTCCTGTCTAATCTCAGCCGTCAGACTTTACATCCGGGGGAGTGGTCTCTCCATCCAAATATGTTTTCTCAGATTGTTCAGATGTGGGATCTTCCAGAGATAGATCTGATGGCCTCTCATCTAAACAAGAAACTTCCCAGATACCTGTCCAGGTCCAGGGATGTTCAGGTGGAAGCAGTGGATGCGCTGACACTTCCATGGTGTTATCAACCTGCTTACATCTTTCCGCCTCTAGTTCTTCTTCCAAGAGTGATCTCCAAAATCATCATGGAACAATTGTTTGTGTTACTGGTGGCTCCAGCATGGCCACACAGATTTTGGTATGCGGATCTTGTTTGGATGTCCAGTTGCCAACCTTGGCCGCTTCCGTTAAGGTCCATTTTTCCATCAGGATCTCAAATCATTAAATTTGAAGGTATGGAAATTGAACGCTTAGTGCTAAGTCATAGAGGTTTCTCTGACTCAGTGATTAATACTATGTTACAAGCTCGTAAATCTGTCTCTAGAAAGATTTATTATCGAGTTTGGAAGACTTACATTTCATAGTGTTCTCATAAATTCTCTTGGCATTCTTTTAGAATTCCTAGAATTTTTCAGTTTCTTCAAGATGATTTGGAAAAAGGTTTGTCAGCAAAGTTCCTTGAAGGGACAAATCTCTGCTCTTTCTGTTTTATTTCACAGAAAGATTGCTAGACTTCCTGATATTCACTGTTTTGTACAGGCTTTAGTTCGTATTAAGCCTGTCATTAAATCAATTTCTCCTCCTTGGAGTCTTAATTTGGTTTTGAAGATGTTACACGCTCCTCCATTTGAGCCTATGCATTCTTTGGACATTAAACTACTTTCTTGGAAAGTGTTGTTCCTTTTGGCTATCTCTTCTGCTAGAAGAGTTTCTGAGCTTTCTGCTCTTTCTTGTGAATCTCCTTTTCTGATTTTTCATCAGGAGAAGGCGATTTTGCGGACTTCATTTAAATTTTTCCCTGAGATTGTGAATTTTAACAACATTAGTAGAGAAATTGTTGTCCCTTCCTTGTGTCCTAATCCTAAAATTCTTTGGAAATATCCTTACATTCTTTGGATGTGGTAAGAGCTT
>NC_069505.1:25388461-25660961 GCF_027579735.1 Bombina bombina
TACAATAGTATTAATATACAGTATGTACTTAACTAAACCCCAGTACACATGTACAATAGTATTAATATAAAGTATGTACTTAACTAAACCCCAGTATACATGTGCAATAGTATTAATATAAAGTATGTACTTAACTAAACCCCCAGTACACATGTACAATAGTATTAATATACAGTATGTACTTAACTAAACCCCAGTACACATGTACAATAGTATTAATATAAAGTATGTACTTAACTAAACCCCAGTACACATGTACATTAGTATTAATATAGAGTATGTACTTAACTAAACCCCAGTACACATGTACAATAGTATTAATATAAAGTATGTACTTAACTAAACCCCAGTACACATGTACAATAGTATTAATATACAGTATGTACTTAACTAACCCCAGTACACATGTACAATAGTATTACTATAAAATATGTACTTAACTAAACCCCAGTACACATGTACATTAGTATTAATATAAAGTATGTACTTAACTAGACCCCAGTATACATGTACAATAGTATTAATATAGAGTATGTACTTAACTAAACCCCAGTACACATGTACAATAGTATTAATATACAGTATGTACTTAACTAAACCCCAGTACACATGTACATTAGTATTAATATACAGTATGTACTTAACTAACCCCAGTACACATGTACAATACTATTAATATAAAGTATGTACTTAACTAACCCCTAGTACACATGTACAATAGTATTAATATAAAGTATGTACTTAACTAAACCCCCAGTACACATGTACAATAGTATTAATATAAAGTATGTACTTAACTAAACCCCAGTACACACGTACAATAGTATTAATATACAGTATGTACTTAACTAAATCCCCAGTACACATGTACAATAGTATTATTATAAAGTATGTACTTAACTAAACCCCAGTACACATGTACAATAGTATTAATATAAAGTATGTACTTAACTAAACCCCAGTACACATGTACAATAGTATTACTATAAAGTATGTACTTAACTAAACCCCAGTACACATGTACAATAGTATTAATATAAAATATGTACTTAACTAAACCCCCAGTACACATGTACAATAGTATTAATATACAGTATGTACTTAACTAAACCCCAGTACACATGTACAATAGTAATAATATAAAGTATGTACTTAACTAAACCCCAGTACACATGTACAATAGTATTAATATAAAGTATGTACTTAACTAAACCTCCAGTACAAATGTACAATAGTATTAATATACAGTATGTACTTAACTAAACCCCAGTACACATGTATATTAGTATTAATATAAAGTATGTACTTAACTAAACCCCAGTACACATGTACAATAGTATTAATATAAAGTATATACTTAACTAAACCCCAGTACACATGTACAATAGTATTAATATAAAGTATGTACTTAACTAAACCCCAGTACACATGTATATTAGTATTAATATAAAGTATGTACTTAACTAAACCCCAGTACACATGTACAATAGTATTAATATAAAGTATGTACTTAACTAAACCCCAGTACACATGTACAATAGTATTAATATAAAGTATATACTTAACTAAACCCCAGTACATATGTACAATAGTATAAATATAAAGTATGTACTTAACTAACAACAGTACACATGTACAATAGTATTAATATAAAGCATGTACTTAACTAAACCCCAGTACACATGTACAATAGTATTAATATAAATTATGTACTTAACTAAACCCCCAGTACACATGTAAAATAGTATTAATATATAGTATGTACTTAACTAAACGTCCAGTACAAATGTACATTAGTATTAATATACAGTATGGACTTAACTAAACCCCAGTACACATGTACAATAGTATTAATATAAAGTATGTACTTAACTAAACCCCAGTACACATGTACAATAGTATTAATATAAAGTATATACTTAACTAAACCCCAGTACACATGTAAAATAGTATTAATATAAAGTATGTACTTAACTAACCCCAGTACACATGTACAATAGTATTAATATAAAGCATGTACTTAACTAAACCCCAGTACACATGTACAATAGTATTAATATAAAGTATGTACTTAACTAACCCCAGTACACATGTACAATAGTATTAATATAAAGTATGTACTTAACTAACCCCAGTACACATGTACAATAGTATTAATATAAAGTATGTACTTAACTAAACCTCCAGTACAAATGTACAATAGTATTAATATACAGTATGTACTTAACTAAACCCCAGTACACATGTATATTAGTATTAATATAAAGTATATACTTAACTAAACCCCAGTACACATGTACAATAGTATTAATATAAAGTATGTACTTAACTAAACCCCTAGTACACATGTACAATAGTATTAATATAAAGTATGTACTTAACTAAACCCCCAGTACACATGTACAATAGTATTAATATAAAGTATGTACTTAACTAAACCCCAGTACACACGTACAATAGTATTAATATACAGTATGTACTTAACTAAATCCCCAGTACACATGTACAATAGTATTATTATAAAGTATGTACTTAACTAAACCCCAGTACACATGTACAATAGTATTAATATAAAGTATGTACTTAACTAAACCCCAGTACACATGTACAATAGTATTACTATAAAGTATGTACTTAACTAAACCCCAGTACACATGTACAATAGTATTAATATAAAATATGTACTTAACTAAACCCCCAGTACACATGTACAATAGTATTAATATACAGTATGTACTTAACTAAACCCCAGTACACATGTACAATAGTAATAATATAAAGTATGTACTTAACTAAACCCCAGTACACATGTACAATAGTATTAATATAAAGTATGTACTTAACTAAACCTCCAGTACAAATGTACAATAGTATTAATATACAGTATGTACTTAACTAAACCCCAGTACACATGTATATTAGTATTAATATAAAGTATGTACTTAACTAAACCCCAGTACACATGTACAATAGTATTAATATAAAGTATATACTTAACTAAACCCCAGTACACATGTACAATAGTATAAATATAAAGTATGTACTTAACTAACCCCAGTACACATGTACAATAGTATTAATATAAAGTATGTACTTAACTAAACCCCAGTACACATGTATATTAGTATTAATATAAAGTATGTACTTAACTAAACCCCAGTACACATGTACAATAGTATTAATATAAAGTATGTACTTAACTAAACCCCAGTACACATGTACAATAGTATTAATATAAAGTATATACTTAACTAAACCCCAGTACATATGTACAATAGTATAAATATAAAGTATGTACTTAACTAACCCCAGTACACATGTACAATAGTATTAATATAAAGCATGTACTTAACTAAACCCCAGTACACATGTACAATAGTATTAATATAAATTATGTACTTAACTAAACCCCCAGTACACATGTAAAATAGTATTAATATATAGTATGTACTTAACTAAACGTCCAGTACAAATGTACATTAGTATTAATATACAGTATGGACTTAACTAAACCCCAGTACACATGTACAATAGTATTAATATAAAGTATGTACTTAACTAAACCCCAGTACACATGTACAATAGTATTAATATAAAGTATATACTTAACTAAACCCCAGTACACATGTAAAATAGTATTAATATAAAGTATGTACTTAACTAACCCCAGTACACATGTACAATAGTATTAATATAAAGCATGTACTTAACTAAACCCCAGTACACATGTACAATAGTATTAATATAAAGTATGTACTTAACTAACCCCAGTACACATGTACAATAGTATTAATATAAAGTATGTACTTAACTAACCCCAGTACACATGTACAATAGTATTAATATAAAGTATGTACTTAACTAAACCTCCAGTACAAATGTACAATAGTATTAATATACAGTATGTACTTAACTAAACCCCAGTACACATGTATATTAGTATTAATATAAAGTATATACTTAACTAAACCCCAGTACACATGTACAATAGTATTAATATAAAGTATGTACTTAACTAAACCCCAGTACACATGTATATTAGTATTAATATAAAGTATGTACTTAACTAAACCCCAGTACACATGTACAATAGTATTAATATAAAGTATGTACTTAACTAAACCCCAGTACACATGTACAATAGTATTAATATAAAGTATATACTTAACTAAACCTCAGTACATATGTACAATAGTATAAATATAAAGTATGTACTTAACTAACCCCAGTACACATGTACAATAGTATTAATATAAATTATGTACTTAACTAAACCCCCAGTACACATGTAAAATAGTATTAATATATAGTATGTACTTAACTAAACATCCAGTACAAATGTACATTAGTATTAATATACAGTATGGACTTAACTAAACCCCAGTACACATGTACAATAGTATTAATATAAAGTATGTACTTAACTAAACCCCAGTACACATGTACAATAGTATTAATATAAAGTATATACTTAACTAAACCCCAGTACACATGTACAATAGTATTAATATAAAGTACGTACTTAACTAAACCCCAGTACACATGTAAAATAGTATTAATATAAAGTATGTACTTAACTAACCCCAGTACACATGTACAATAGTATTAATATAAAGCATGTACTTAACTAAACCCCAGTACACATGTACAATAGTATTAATATAAAGTATGTACTTAACTAACCCCAGTACACATGTACAATAGTATTAATATAAAGTATGTACTTAACTAAACCCCAGTACACATGTACAATAGCAGTAAAATAAGGTATTGCATGATCTGTAATATAAATGTAAACCAACTAGGTTAACAGATACATTTTTCACAAATCAAGCAGGTGTTCATATATTACTCACTGCTTTATTATATACAAAATCACACAAAGGGCTCCTGAATAGCACAGAAAATATAAAGATGCGTAAATAGATGATACATACTGTATGTAAATAGATATATAGACAGATATAGATAAGATTGATATATAGATAAATGATATATAGATAGATAGATAGATACAGAGATATATAGATAAATAGATTGATTGATTGATAATATCTTTAGATACAGATAGATAGAAAGATAAGAGAGAAAATTATATATATATATATATATAGATAGATAGATAGATAGATACAGATAGATAAATAGAAATATATATAGATAGATGATAGATAGATAGATACATAAAAAGATAGACAGACAGATAGATAGATACAGATATATAGAGAGAAATATATAGATAGATAGATGATAGGTAGATAGATACAGATATATATATAGATAGATAGATAGATAGATAGACAGACAAATAGATAGATAGATAGAAATAAATAAATATACTGTATAGACATACCTTTATGGACAGGATGAACACATCAATATATCCACATATATAAATATAATTGTTATTTTAGTAAATCTTAGTTCTCTATCTGCTCTCCTCTGCCGACTCACTGTATTGAGAAACATAAAAAGGTGTATACAGAAAAGCCACACCTGCAGATGAGTATACAGAATCAGAGACACTTGTAGCACTCCCTACTTGCCACAAATATCAGAATCTATTGACATAGCAATTCATTTGATTCACTAAAGCTCCCTCCAGCCAGCCTCTCCAGCTTCACCTGTTCCTATGTTATTCTGTGTCACTGATTCACTAAAGCTCTCTCCAGCCTCTCCAGCTTCACCAGTTCCTATGTTATTCTATGTAACTGATTCACTAAAGCTCCCTCCAGCCTATCCAGCTTCACCAGTTCCTATGTTATTCTATGTAACTGATTCACTAAAGCTCCCTCCAGCTTCACCAGTTCCTATGTTATTCTATGTAACTGATTCACTAAAGCTCCCTCCAGCCTCTCCAGCTTCAACAGTTCCTATGTTATTCTATGTGACTGATTCACTAAAGCTCCCTCCAGCCTCTCCAGCTTCACCAGTTCCTATGTTATTCTATGTAACTGATTCACTAAAGCTCCCTCCAGCTTCACCAGTTCCTATGTTATTCTACATAACTGATTCACTAAAGCTCCCTCCAGCCTCTCCAACTTCACCAGTTCGTATGTTATTCTATGTAACTGATTCACTAAAGCTCCCTCCAGCCTCTCCAACTTCACCAGTTCGTATGTTATTCTATGTAACTGATTAACTAAAGCTCCCTCCAGCCTCTCCAGCTACCTATGTTATTCTATATAACTGATTCACTAAAGCTCTCTCCAGCCTCTCCAGCTTCACCAGTTCCTATGTTATTCTATATAACTGATTCACTAAAGCTCCCTCCAGCCTCTCCAACTTCACCAGTTCGTATGTTATTCTATGTAACTGATTCACTAAATCTCCCTCCAGCCTCTCCAGCTTCACCAGTTCCTATGTAATTCTATGTAACTGATTCACTAAAGCTCCCTCCAGCCTCTCCAGCTTCACCAGTTCCTATGTTATTCTATGTAACTGATTCACTAAAGCTCCCTCCAGCCTCTCCAGCTACCTATGATATTCTATATAACTGATTCACTAAAGCTCTCTCCAGCCTCTCCAGCTTCACCAGTTCCTGTGTTATTCTATGTAACTGATTCACTAAAGCTCTCTCCAGCCTCTCCAGCTTCACCAGTTCCTATGTTATTCTATGTAACTGATTCACTAAAGCTTCTCCAGCCTCTCCAGCTTCACCAGTTCCTATGTTATTCTATGTAACTGATTCACAAAAGCTCCCTCCAGCCTCTCTGGCTTCACCAGTTCCTATGTTATTCTATATAACTGATTCACTAAAGCTCCCTCCAGCCTCTCCAGCTTCACCAGTTCCTATGTTATTCTATGTAACTGATTCACTAAAGCTCCCTCCAGCCTCTCTGGCTTCACCAGTTCCTATGTTATTCTATATAACTGATTCACTAAAGCTCCCTCCAGCCTCTCCAGCTTCACCAGTTCCTATGTTATTCTATGTAACTGATTCACTAAAGCTCCCTCCAGCCTCTCTGGCTTCACCAGTTCCTATGTTATTCTATATAACTGATTCACTAAAGCTCCCTCCAGCCTCTCCAGCTTCACCAGTTCCTATGTTATTCTATGTAACTGATTCACTAAAGCTCCCTCCAGCCTCTCTGGCTTCACCAGTTCCTATGTTATTCTATATAACTGATTCACTAAAGCTCCCTCCAGCCTCTCCAGCTTCACCAGTTCCTATGTTATTCTATGTAACTGATTCACTAAAGCTCCCTCCAGCCTCTCTGGCTTCACCAGTTCCTATGTTATTCTATATAACTGATTCACTAAAGCTCCCTCCAGCCTCTCCAGCTTCACCAGTTCCTATGTTATTCTATGTAACTGATTCATTAAAGCTCCCTACAGCCTCTCTGGCTTCACCAGTTCCTATGTTATTCTATGCAACTGATTCACTAAAGCTCCCTCCAGCCTCTCCAGTTTCACCAGTTCCTATGTTATTCTATGTAACTGATTCACTAAAGCTCCCTCCAGCCTCTCCAGCTTCACCAGATCCTATTTTATTCTATGTAACTGATTCACTAAACTCCCTCCAGCCTCTCCAGCTTCACCAGTTCCTATGTTTTCTATGTTACTGATTCACTAAAGCTCCCTCCAGCCTCTCCAGCTTCAACAGTTCCTATGTTATACTATGTAACTGATTCACTAAAGCTCCCTCCAGCCTCTCCAGCTTCACCAGTTCCTATGTTATTCTATGTAACTGATTCACTAAAGCTCCCTCCAGCCTCTCCATCTTATGTTCCTATGTTATTCTATGTAACTGATTCACTAAAGCTCCCTCCAGCCTCTCCAGTTTCACCAGTTCCTATGTTATTCTATGTAACTGATTCACTAAAGCTCCCTCCAGCCTCTCCAGCTTCACCAGATCCTATGTTATTCTATGTAACTGATTCACTAAAGCTCCCTCCAGCCTCTCCAGCTTCACCAGTTCCTATGTTATTCTATGCAACTGATTCACTAAAGCTCTCTCCAGCCTCTCCAGCTTCATCAGTACCTATGTTATTCTATGTAACTGATTCACTAAACCTCCCTCCAGCCTCTCCAGCTTCACCAGTTCCTATGTTATTCTATGTAGCTGATTCACTAAAGCTCCCTCCAGCCTCTCCAGCTTCACCAGTTCCTCTGTTATTCTATGTAACTGATTCACTAAAGCTCCCTACAGCCTCTCCAGTTTCACCAGTTCCTATGTTATTCTATGTTACTGATTCACTAAAGCTCCCTCCAGCCTCTCCAGCTTCACCAGTTCCTATGTTATTCTATGTAACTGATTCATTAAAGCTCCCTCCAGCCTCTCCAGTTTCACCAGTTCCTATGTTATTCTATGTAACTGATTCATTAAAGCTCCCTCCAGCCTCTCCAGCTTCACCAGTTCCTATGTTATTCTATGTAACTGATTCACTAAAGCTCCCTCCAGCCTCTCAAGCTTTACCAGTTCCTATGTTATTCTATGTAACTGATTCACTAAAGCTCTCTCCAGCCTCTCCAGCTTTACCTGTTCCTATGTTATTCTATGTAACTGATTCACTAAAGCTCCCTCCAGCCTCTCCAGTTTCACCAGTTCCTATGTTATTCTATGTAACTGATTCACTAAAACTCCCTCCAGCCTCTCCAGCTTCACCAGTTCCTATGTTATTCTATGTAACTGATTCACTAAAGCTCCCTACAGCCTCTCCAGTTTCACCATTTCCTATGTTATTCTATGTTACTGATTCACTAAAGCTCCCTCCAGCCTCTCCAGCTTCACCAGTTCCTATGTTATTCTATGTAACTGATTCATTAAAGCTCCCTCCAGCCTCTCCAGTTTCACCAGTTCCTATGTTATTCTATGTAACTGATTCATTAAAGCTCCCTCCAGCCTCTCCAGCTTCACCAGTTCCTATGTTATTCTATGTAACTGATTCACTAAAGCTCCCTCCAGCCTCTCAAGCTTTACCAGTTCCTATGTTATTCTATCTAACTGATTCACTAAAGCTCTCTCCAGCCTCTCCAGCTTTACCAGTTCCTATGTTATTCTATGTAACTGATTCACTAAAGCTCCCTCCAGCCTCTCCAGTTTCACCAGTTCCTTTGTTATTCTATGTAACTGATTCACTAAAACTCCCTCCAGCCTCTCCAGCTTCACCAGTTCCTATGTTATTCTATGTAACTGATTCACTAAAGCTCCCTACAGCCTCTCCAGCTTCACCAGTTCCTATGTTATTCTATGTAACTGATTCACTAAAGCTCCCTCCAGCCTCTCCAGCTTCACCAGTTCCTTCTTTATTCTATGTAACTGATTCACTAAAGCTCCCTCCAGCCTCTCCAGCTTCACCAGTTCCTCTGTTATTCTATGTAACTGATTCACTAAAGCTCCCTCCAGCCTCTCCAGCTTCACCAGTTCCTATGTTATTCTATGTAACTGATTCACTAAAGCTCCCTCCAGCCTCTCCAGCTTCACCAGTTCCTATGTTATTCTATGTAACTGATTCATTAAAGCTCCCTCCAGCCTCTCCAGCTTCACCAGTTCCTATGTTATTCTATGTAACTGATTCACTAAAGCTCCCTCCAGCCTCTCTAGATTCACCAGTTCCTATGTTATTCTATGTAACTGATTCACTAAACCTCCTCTCAGCCTCTCCAGCTTCACCAGTTCCTATGTTATTCTATGTAACTGATTCACTAAAGCTCCCTCCAGCCTCTCCAGCTTCACCAGTTCCTATGTTATTCTATATAACTGATTCACTAAAGCTCTCTCCAGCCTCTCCAGCTTCACCAGTTCCTTTGTTATTCTATGTAACTGAGTCACTAAAGCTCCCTCCAGCTTCACCAGTTCCTATGTTATTCTATGTAACTGATTCACTAAAGCTCCCTCCAGCCTCTCCAGCTTCAACAGTTCCTATGTTATTCTATGTAACTGATTCACAAAAGCTCCCTCCAGCCTCTCCAGCTTCACCAGTTCCTATGTTATTCTATGTAACTGATTCTCTAAAGCTCCCTCCTGCCTCTCCAGCTTCACCAGTTCGTATGTTATTCTATGTAACTGATTCACTAAAGCTCCCTCCAGCCTCTCCAGCTTCACCAGTTCATATGTTATTCTATGTAACTGATTCACTAAACCTCCTCTCATCCTCTCCAGCTTCACCAGTTCCTATGTTATTCTATGTAACTGATTCACTAAAGCTCCCTCCAGCCCCTCCAGCTTCACCAGTTCCTATGTTATTCTATGTAACTGATTCACTAAAGCTCCCTCCAGCTTCACCAGTTCCTATGTTATTCTATGTAACTGATTCACTAAAGCTCCCTCCAGCCTCTCCACCTTCACCAGTTCCTATGTTATTCTATGTAACTGATTCACTAAAGCTCCCTCCAGCCTCTCCACCTTCACCAGTTCCTATGTTATTCTATGTAACTGATTCACTAAAGCTCCCTCCAGCCTCTCCAGCTTCACCAGTTCCTATGTTATTCTATGTAACTGATTCACTAAAGCTCCCTCCAGCCTCTCCAGCTTCACCAGTTCCTATGTTATTCTATGTAACTGATTCTCTAAAGCTCCCTCCTGCCTCTCCAGCTTCACCAGTTCCTATGTTATTCTATGTAACTGATTCACTAAAGCTCCCTCCAGCCTCTCCAGCTTCACCAGTTCCTATGTTATTCTATGTAACTTATTCACTAATGTTCCCTCCAGCCTCTCCAGATCCACCAGTTCCTTTGTTATTCTATGTAACTGATTCACTAAAGCTCCCTCCAGCTTCACCAGCTCCTATGTTATTCTATGTAACTGATTCACTAAAGCTCTCTCCAGCCTCTCCAGCTTCACCAGTTTCTATGTTATTCTATGTAACTGATTCACTAAAGCTCCCTCCAGCCTCTCCAGCTTCACCTGTTCCTATGTTATTCTATGTAACTGATTCACTAAAGCTCCCTCCAGCCTCTCCAGCTTCACCGGTTCCTATGTTATTCTATGTAACTGATTCACTAAAACTCCCTCCAGCCTCTCCAGCTTCACCAGTTCCTATGTTATTCTATGTAACTGATTCACTAAAGCTCCCTCCAGCCTCTCCAGCTTCACCAGTTCCTATGTTATTCTATGTAACTGATTCACTAAAGCTCCCTTCAGCTTCTCCAGCTTCCCCAGTTCCTATGTTATTCTATGTAACTGATTCACTAAAGCTCCCTCCAGCCTCTCCAGCTTCACCAGTTCCTATGTTATTCTATGTAACTGATTCACTAAAGCTCCCTCCAGCCTCTCCAGCTTCACCAGTTCCTATGTTATTCTATGTAACTGATTCACTAAAGTTCCCTGCATCCTCTCCAGCTTCCCCAGTTCCTATGTTATTCTATGTAACTGATTCACTAAAGCTCCCTCCAGCCTCTCCAGCTTCACCAGTTCCTATGTTATTCTATGTAACTGATTCACTAAAGCTCTCTCAAGCCTCTCCAGCTTCACCAGTTCCTATGTTATTCTATGTAACTGATTCACTAAAGCTCCCTCCAGCTTCACCAGTTCCTATGTTATTCTATGTAACTGATTCACTAAAGCTCCCTCCAGCCTCTCCAGCTTCACCAGTTCCTATGTTATTCTATGTAACTGATTCACTAAAGCTTCCTACAGCTTCACCAGTTCCTATGTTATTCTATGTAACTGATTCACTAAAGCTCCCTCCAGCCTCTCCAGCTTCACCAGTTCCTGTTATTTTATCTAATTAATTCACTAAAGCTCCTTCCAGCCTCTCCAGTTTCACCAGGTCCTTTGTTATTCTATGTAACTGATTCACTAAAGCTCCCTCCAGCCTCTCCAGCTTCACCAGTTCCTGTTATTTTATCTAATTAATTCACTAAAGCTCCTTCCAGCCTCTCCAGCTTCACCAGTTCCTATGTTATTCTATGTAACTGATTCACTAAAGCTCCCTCCAGCCTCTCCAGCTTTACCAGTTACTATGTTATTCTATGTAACTGATTCACTAAAGCTCCCTCCAGCCTCTCCAGCTTCATCAGTTCCTATGTTATTCTATGTAACTGATTCACTAAAGCTCCCTCCAGCCTCCCCAGCCTCACCAGTTCCTGTTATTCTATGCAACTGATTGACTAAAGCTCCCTCCAGCCTCTCCAGCTTCACCAGTTCCTATGTTATTCTATGTAACTGATTCACTAAAGCTCCCTCCAGCCTCTCCAGCTTCACCAGTTCCTATATTATTCTATGTAATTGATTCACTAAAGCTCCCTCCAGCCTCTCCAGCTTCACCAGTTCCTATATTATTCCATATGACTGATTCACTAAAGCTGCCTCCGGCCTCTCCAGCTTCACCAGTTCCTATGTCATTCTATGTAACTGATTCACTAAAGCTCCCTCCAGCTTCACCAGTTCCTATGTTATTCTATGTAACTGATTCACTAAAGCTCCCTCCAGCTTCACCAGTTCCTATGTTATTCTATGTAACTGATTCACTAAAGCTCCCTCCAGCCTCCCAAGCCTCACCAGTTCCTGTTATTCTATGCAACTGATTCACTAAAGCTCCCTCCAGCCTCTCCAGCTTCACCAGTTGCTATGTTACTCAATGTAACTGATTCACTAAAGCTCTCTCCAGCCTCTCCAGCTTCACCAGTTCCTATGTTATTCTATGTAACTGATTCACTAAAGTTCCATCTAGCCTCTCCAGCTTCACCCGTTCCTATGTTATTCTATGCAACTGATTCACTAAAGCTCTCTCCAGCCTCACCAGTTCCTATGTTATTCTATGTAACTGATTCACTAAAGCTCCCTCCAGCCTCGCCAACTTCACCAGTTCCTATGTTATTCTATGTAACTGATTCACTAAAGCTCCATCTAGCCTCTCCAGCTTCACCAGTTCCTATGTTTTTCTATATAACGGATTCCCTAAAGCTCTCTCCAGCCTCTCCAGCTTCACCAGTTCCTATGTTATTCTATGAAACTGATTCACTAAAGCTCCCTCCAGCCTCTCCAGCTTCACCAGTTCCTATGTTATTCTATGTAACTGATTCACTAAAGCTTCCTCCAGCCTCTCTGGCTTCACCAGTTCCTATGTTATTCTATGTAACTGATTCACTAAAGCTCTCTCCAGCTTCACCAGTTCCTATGTTATTCTATGTAACTGATTCACTAAAGCTTCCTCCCGTCTCTCCAGCTTCACTAGTTCCTATGTTATTCTATGTAACTGATTCACTAAAGCTCTCTCCAGCCTCTCCAGCTTCACCAGTTCCTATGTTATTCTATGTAACTGATTCACTAAAGCTCCCTCCAGCCTCTCCAGCTTCACCAGTTCCTATGTTACTTTATGTAACTGATTCACTAAAGCTCCCTCCAGCCTCTCCAGCTTCACTAGTTCCTATGTTATTCTATGTAACTGATTCACTAAAGCTCCCTCCAGCCTCTCCAGCTTCACCAGTTCCTATCTTACTCTATGTAACTGATTCACTAAAGCTCCCTCCAGCCTCTCCAGCTTCACTAGTTCCTATGTTATTCTATGTAACTGATTCACTAAAGCTCCCTCCAGCCTCTCCAGCTTCACCAGTTCCTATGTTACTCTATGTAACTGATTCACTAAAGCTCTCTCCAGCCTTTCCAGCTTCACCAGTTCCTATTTTATTCTATGTAACTGATTCACTAAAGCTCCCTCCAGCCTCGCCAACTTCACCAGTTCCTATGTTATTCTATGTAACTGATTCACTAAAGCTTCCTCCAGCCTCTCTGGCTTCACCAGTTCCTATGTTATTCTATGTAACAGATTCACTAAAGTTCCCCTCAGCCTCTCCAGCTTCACCAGTTCTTATGTTATTCTATGTAACTGATTCACTAAAGCTCCCTCCAGCCTCTCCAGCTTTACCAGTTCCTATGTTATTCTATGTAACTGATTCACTAAAGCTCCCTCCAGCCTCTCCAGCTTCACCAGTTCCTTTGTTATTCTATGTAACTGATTCACTAAAGCTCCCTCTAGCCTTACCAGTTCCTATGTTATTCTATGTAACTGATTCACTAAAGCTCCCTCCAGCCTCTCCAGCTTCACTAGTTCCTATCTTATTCTATGTAACTGATTCACTAAAGCTCCCTCCAGCCTCTCCAGCTTCACCAGCTCCTATGTTATTCTATGTCACTGATTCACTAAAGCTCCCTCCAGCCTCTACAGCTTCACCAGTTCCTATGTTATTCTAAGTAACTGATTCACTAAAGCTCCCTCCTGCCTCTCCAGCTTTACCAGTTCCTATGTTATTCTATGGAACTGATTCACTAAAGCTCCCTCCAGCCTCTCCAGCTTCACTAGTTCCTATGTTATTCTATGGAACTGATTCACTAAAGCTCCCTCCAGACTCTCCAGCTTTACCAGTTCCTATGTTATTCTATGTAACTGATTCACTAAAGCTCTCTCCAGCCTCTCCAGCTTCACCAGTTCCTATGTTATTCTATGTAACTGATTCACTAAAGCTCCCTCCAGGCTCTCTGGCTTCACCTGTTCCTATGTTATTCTATGTAACTGATTCACTAAAGCTCCCTCCAGCCTCTCTAGCTTCACCAGTTCCTATGTTATTCAATGTAAGTGATTCACTAAAGCTCCCTCCAGCCTCTCCAGCTTCACCAGTTCCTATGTCATTCTATGTAACTGATTCACTAAAGCTCTCTCCAGCCTCTCCAGCTTCACCAGTTCCTATGTTATTCGATGTGACTGATTTATTAAAGCTCCCTCCAGCCTCTCCAGCTTCACCAGTTCCTATGTTATTCTATGTAATTGATTCACTAAAGCTCTCTCGAGCCTCTCCAGCTTCACCAGTTCCTATGTTATTCTATGTAACAGATTAACTAAAGCTCCCTCCAGCCTCTCCAGCTGCACCAGTTCCTATGTTATTCTATGTAACTGATTCACTAAAGCTCTCCCCAGCTTCACCAGTTCCTATGTTATTCTATGTAACTGATTCACTAAAGCTTCCTCCAGCCTCTCAAGCTTCACCAGTTCCTATGTTATTCTATGTAACTGATTCACTAAAGCTCCCTCCAGCCTCTCTGGGTTCCCCAGTTCCTATGTTATTCTATATAACTGATTCACTAAAGCTCTCTCAAGCTTCACCAGTTCCTATGTTATTCTATGTAACTGATTCACTAAAGCTCCCTCCAGCCTCTCCAGCTTCACTAGTTCCTATGTTATTCTATGTAACTGATTCACTAAAGCTCCCTCCAGCCTCTCCAGCTTTATCAGTTCCGATGTTATTCTATGTAACTGATTCACTAAAGCTCTCTCCAGCCTCTCCAGCTTCACCAGTTCCTATGTTATTCTATGTAACTGATTCACTAAAGTTCCCTCCAGCCTCACCAGTTCCTGTTATTCTATGCAACTGATTCACTAAAGCTCCCTCCAGCCTCTCCAGCTTCACCAGTTCCTATGTTATTCTATGTAACTGATTCACTAAAGCTCTCTCCATCCTCTCCAGCTTCACCAGTTCCTATGTTACTCTATGTAAGTGATTCACTAAAGCTCCCTCCAGCCTCTCCAGCTTCACCAGTACCTATGTTATTCAATGTAACTGATTCACTAAAGCTCCCTCCAGGCTCTCTGGCTTCAGCAGTTCCTATGTTATTCTATGTAACTGATTCACTAAAGCTCCCTCCAGCCTCACCAGCTTCACCAGTTCCTATGTTATTCTATAGAACTGATTCACTAAAGCTCTCTTCAGCCTCTCCAGCTTCACCAGTTCCTATGTTATTCTATAGAACTGATTCACTAAAGCTCCCTCCAGCCTCACCAGCTTCACCAGTTCCTATGTTATTCTATGTAACTGATTCACTAAAGCTCCCTCCAGCCTCTCCAGCTTCACCAGTTCCTATGTTATTCTATGTGACTTATTCACTAAAGCTCCCTCCAGCCTCTCTAGCTTCACCAGTTCCTATGTTATTCTATGTAACTGATTCACTAAAACTCCCTCCAGCCACTCCAGCTTCACCAGTTCCTATGTTATTCTATGTAACTGATTCACTAAAGCTCCCTCCAGCCTCTCCAGCTTCACCAGTTCCTATGTTATTCTATGTAACTGATTCACTAAAGCTCTCTCGAGCCTCTCCAGCTTCACCAGTTCCTATGTTATTCTATGTAACAGATTAACTAAAGCTCCCTCCAGCCTCTCCAGCTGCACCAGTTCCTATGTTATTCTATGTAACTGATTCACTAAATCTCCCTCCAGCCTCTCCAGCTTCACCAGTTCCTATGTTATTCTATGTAACTGATTCACTAAAGCTCCCTCCAGCCTCTTCAGCTTCACCAGTTCCTATGTTATTCTATGTAACTGATTCACTAAAGCTCCCTCCATCCTCTCCAGCTTCACCACTTCCTATGTTATTCTATGTAACTGATTCACTAAAGCTCTCTCCAACCTCTCCAGCTTCACCAGTTCCTATGTTATTCTATGTAACTGATTCACTAAAGCTCCCTCCAGCCTCTCCTGCTTCACCAGTTCCTATGTTATTCTATGTAACTGATTCACTAAAGCTCCCTCCAGCCTCTCCTGCTTCACCAGTTCCTATGTTATTCTATGTAACTGATTCACTAAAGCTCCCTCCAGCCTCTCCTGCTTCACCAGTTCCTATGTTATTCTATGTAACTGATTCACTAAAGCTCCCTCCAGCCTCTCCAGCGTCACCAGTTCCTATGTTATTCTATGTAACTGATTCACTAAAGCTCCCTCCAGCCTCTCCAGCTTCACCAGTTCCTATGTTATTCTATGTAACTGATTCACTAAAGCTCTCTACGGCCTCTCCAGCTTCACCAGATCCTATGTTATTATATGTAGCTGATTCACTAAAGGTCCCTCCAGCCTCTCCAGCTTCACCAGTTCCTATGTTATTCTATGTAACTGATTCACTAAAGCTCTCTCCAGCCTCTCCAGCTTCACCAGTTCCTATGTTATTCTATGTAACTGATTCACTAAAGCTCCCTCCAGCCTCTCCAGCTTCACCAGTTCCTATGTTATTCTATGTAACTGATTCACTAAAGCTCCCTCCAGCCTCTCCAGCTTCACCAGTTCCTATGTTATTCTATGTAACTGATTCACTAAAGCTCCCTCCAGCCTCTCCAGCTTCACCAGTTCCTATGTTATTCTATATAACTGATTCACTAAAGCTCCCTCCAGCTTCACCAGTTCCTATGTTATTCTATATAACTGATTCACTAAAGCTCTCTCCAGCCTCTCCAGCTTCACCAGTTCCTATGTTATTCTATGTAACTGATTCACTAAAGCTCCCTCCAGCCTCTCCAGCTTCACCAGTTCCTATGTTATTCTATGTAACTGATTCACTAAAGCTCCCTCCAGCCTCTCCAGCTTCACCAGTTCCTATGTTATTCTATATAACTGATTCACTAAAGCTCCCTCCAGCTTCACCAGTTCCTATGTTATTCTATATAACTGATTCACTAAAGCTCTCTCCAGCCTCTCCAGCTTCACCAGTTCCTATGTTATTCTATATAACTGATTCACTAAAGCTCCCTCCAGCTTCACCAGTTCCTATGTTATTCTATGTAACAGATTAACTAAAGCTCCCTCCAGCCTCTCCAGCTGCACCAGTTCCTATGTTATTCTATGTAACTGATTCACTAAAGCTCCCTCCAGCCTCTCCAGCTTCACCAGTTCCTATGTTATTCTATGTAACTGATTCACTAAAGCTCCCTCCAGCCTCTTCAGCTTCACCAGTTCCTATGTTATTCTATGTAACTGATTCACTAAAGCTCCCTCCATCCTCTCCAGCTTCACCACTTCCTATGTTATTCTATGTAACTGATTCACTAAAGCTCTCTCCAACCTCTCCAGCTTCACCAGTTCCTATGTTATTCTATGTAACTGATTCACTAAAGCTCCCTCCAGCCTCTCCTGCTTCACCAGTTCCTATGTTATTCTATGTAACTGATTCACTAAAGCTCCCTCCAGCCTCTCCTGCTTCACCAGTTCCTATGTTATTCTATGTAACTGATTCACTAAAGCTCCCTCCAGCCTCTCCTGCTTCACCAGTTCCTATGTTATTCTATGTAACTGATTCACTAAAGCTCCCTCCAGCCTCTCCAGCGTCACCAGTTCCTATGTTATTCTATGTAACTGATTCACTAAAGCTCCCTCCAGCCTCTCCAGCTTCACCAGTTCCTATGTTATTCTATGTAACTGATTCACTAAAGCTCTCTACGGCCTCTCCAGCTTCACCAGTTCCTATGTTATTCTATGTAACTGATTCACTAAAGCTCCCTCCAGCCTCTCCAGCTTCACCAGTTCCTATGTTATTCTATGTAACTGATTCACTAAAGCTCTCTACGGCCTCTCCAGCTTCACTAGTTCCTATGTTATTCTATGTAACTGATTCACTAAAGCTCCCTCCAGCCTCTCCAGCTTCACTAGTTCCTATGTTATTCTATGTAACTGATTCACTAAAGCTCCCTCCAGCCTCTCCAGCTTCACTAGTTCCTATGTTATTCTATGTAACTGATTCACTAAAGCTCCCTCCAGCCTCTCCAGCTTTACCAGATCCTATGTTATTCTATGTAGCTGATTCACTAAAGCTCCCTCCAGCCTCTCCAGCTTCACCAGTTCCTATGTTATTCTATGTAACTGATTCACTAAAGCTCTCTCCAGCCTCTCCAGCTTCACCAGTTCCTATGTTATTCTATGTAACTGATTCACTAAAGCTCCCTCCAGCCTCTCCAGCTTCACCAGTTCCTATGTTATTCTTTGTAACTGATTCACTAAAGCTCCCTCCAGCCTCTCCAGCTTCACCAGTTCCTATGTTATTCTATGTAACTGATTCACTAAAGCTCCCTCCAGCCTCTCCAGCTTCACCAGTTCCTATGTTATTCTATATAACTGATTCACTAAAGCTCCCTCCAGCTTCACCAGTTCCTATGTTATTCTATATAACTGATTCACTAAAGCTCTCTCCAGCCTCTCCAGCTTCACCAGTTCCTATGTTATTCTATGTAACTGATTCACTAAAGCTCCCTCCAGCCTCTCCAGCTTCACCAGTTCCTATGTTATTCTATGTAACTGATTCACTAAAGCTCTCTCCAGCCTCTCCAGCTTCACCAGTTCCTATGTTATTCTATGTAACTGATTCACTAAAGCTCCCTCCAGCCTCTCCAGCTTCACCAGTCCCTATGTAATTCTGTGTAACTGATTCACTAAAGCTCCCTCTAGCCTCTCCAGCTTCACCAGTTCCTATGTTATTCTATGTAACTGATTCACTAAAGCTCTCTCCAGCCTCTCCAGCTTCACCAGTTCCTATGTTATTCTATGTAACAGATTCACTAAAGCTCTCTCCAACCTCTCCAGCTTCACCAGTTCCTATGTTATTCTATGTAACTGATTCACTAAAGCTCCCTCCAGCCTCTCCAGCTTCACCAGTCCCTATGTAATTCTATGTGACTGATTCACTAAAGCTCCCTCCAGCTTCACCAGTTCCTATGTTATTCTATGTAACTGATTCACTAAAGCTCCCTCCAGCTTCACCAGTTCCTATGTTATTCTATGTAACTGATTCACTAAAGCTCCCTCCAGCTTCACTAGTTCCTATGTTATTCTATATAACTGATTCACTAAAGCTCTCTCCAGCCTCTCCAGCTTCACCAGTTCCTATGTTATTCTATGTAACTGATTCACTAAAGCTCTCTCCAGCCTCTCCAGCTTCACCAGTTCCTATGTTATTCTATGTAACTGATTCACTAAAGCTCTCTCCAGCCTCTCCAGCTTCACCAGTTCCTATGTTATTCTATGTAACTGATTCACTAAAGCTCCCTCCAGCCTCTCCAGCTTCACCAGTTCCTATGTTATTCTATGTAACTGATTCACTAAAGCTCTCTCGAGCCTCTCCAGCTTCACAAGTTCCTATGTTATTCTATATAACTGATTCTCTAAAGCTCTCTCCAGCCTCTCCAGCTTCACCAGTTCCTATGTTATTCTATGTAACTGATTCACTAAAGCTCCTTCAGCCTCTCCAGCTTCACCAGTTCCTATGTTATTCTATGTAACTGATTCACTAAAGCTTCTCCAGCCTCTCCAGCTTCACCAGTTCCTATGTTATTCTATGTAACTGATTCACTAAAGCTCCTTCAGCCTCTCCAGCTTCACCAGTTCCTATGTTATTCTATGTAACTGATTCACTAAAGCTTCTCCAGACTCTCCAGCTTCACCAGTTCCTATGTTATTCTATGTAACTAATTCACTAAAGCTCCCTCCAGCCTCTCCAGCTTCACCAGTTCTTATGTTTTTCTATGCAACTGGTTCACTAAAGCTCCCTCCAGCCTCTCCAGCTTCAACAGTTCCTATGTTATTCTGTGTAACTGATTCACTAAAGCTCTCTCCAGCCTCTCCATCTTCACCAGTTCCTATGTTATTCTATGTAACTGATTCACTAAAGCTCCCTCCAGCCTCTCCAGCTTCAACAGTTCCTATGTTATTCTATGTAACTGATTCACTAAAGCTCCCTCCAGCCTCTCCAGCTTCACCAGTTCCTATGTTATTCTATGTAACTGATTCACTAAAGCTCCTCTCCAGTCTCTCCAGCTTCACCAGTTCCTATGTTATTCTATGTAACTAATTCACTAAAGCTCCCTCCAGCCTCTCCAGCTTCACCAGTTCTTATGTTTTTCTATGCAACTGGTTCACTAAAGCTCCCTCCAGCCTCTCCAGCTTCAACAGTTCCTATGTTATTCTATGTAACTGATTCACTAAAGCTCTCTCCAGCCTCTCCATCTTCACCAGTTACTATGTTATTCTATGTAACTGATTCACTAAAGCTCCCTCCAGCCTCTCCAGCTTCAACAGTTCCTATGTTATTCTATGTAACTGATTCACTAAAGCTCCCTCCAGCCTCTCCAGCTTCAACAGTTCCTATGTTATTCTATGCAACTGATTCACTAAAGCTCCTCTCCAGTCTCTCCAGCTTCACCAGTTCTTATGTTATTCTATGTAACTGATTCACTAAATCTCCCTCCAGCCTCTCCAGCTTCACCAGTTCCTAAGTTATTCTATGTAACTGATTCACTAAAGCTCCCTCCAGCCGCTCCATCTTCACCAGCGCCTATTTTATTCTATGTAACTGATTCACTAAAGCTCCCTCCAGCCTCTCCAGCTTCACCAGTTCCTATGTTTTTCTATGTAACTGATTCACTAAAGCTCCCTCCAGCCTCTCCAGCTTCACCAGTTCCAAAGTTATTCTATGTAACTGATTCACTAAAGCTCTCTCCAGCTTTACCAGTTCCTATGTTATTCTATGTAACTGATTCACTAAAGCTCCCTCCAGCTTCTCCAGCTTTACCAGTTTCTATGTTATTCTATGTAATTAATTCACTAAAGCTCCCTCCAGCCTCTCTCCAGCTTCACCAGTTCCTATGTTATTCTATGTAACTGATTCACTAAAGCTCCCTCCAGCCTCTCCTGCTTCACCAGTTCCTATGTTATTCTATGTAACTGATTCACTAAAGCTCTCTCCAGCCTCTCCTGCTTCACCAGTTCCTATGTTATTCTAGTTAACTGATTCAAGAAAGCTCCCTCCAGCCTCTCCAGTTTCACCAGTTCCTATGTTATTCTATGTAACTGATTCACTAAAGCTCCCTCCAGCCTCTCCAGCGTCACCAGTTCCTATGTTATGCTATGTAATTGATTCACTAAAGCTCCCTCCAGCCTCTCCAACTTCACCAGTTCCTGTTATTCTATGGAACTGATTCACTAAAGCTCCCTCCAGCCTCTCTCTAGCTTCACCAGTTCCTATGTTATTCTATGTAACTGATTCACTAAATCTCTCTCCAGGCTCACTGACTTCACCGGTTCCTATGTTATTCTATATAACTGATTCACTAAAGCTCTCTCCAGGCTCTCCAGTTTCACCAGTTCCTATGTTATTCTAAGTAACTGATTCACTAAAGCTCCCTCCAGCCTCTCTGGCTTCACCAATTCCTATGCTATTCTATATAACTGATTCACTAAAGATTTTTCCAGCCTCTCCAGCTTCACCAGTTCCTATTTTATTCGATATAACTGATTCACTAAAGCTCTCTCCAGCCTCTCCAGCTTCACCAGTTCCTATGTTATTCTATGTAACTGATTCACTAAAGCTCTCTCCAGCCTCTCCAGCTTCACCAGTTCCTATGTTATTCTATGTAACTGATTCACTAAAGCTCCCTCCAGCCTCTCCAGCTTCACCAGTTCCTATGTTATTCTATGTAACTGATTCACTAAAGTTCTCTCGAGCCTCTCCAGCTTCACAAGTTCCTATGTTATTCTATATAACTGATTCTCTAAAGCTCTCTCCAGCCTCTCCAGCTTCACCAGTTCCTATGTTATTCTATGTAACTGATTCACTAAAGCTCCTTCAGCCTCTCCAGCTTCACCAGTTCCTATGTTATTCTATGTAACTGATTCACTAAAGCTTCTCCAGCCTCTCCAGCTTCACCAGTTCCTATGTTATTCTATGTAACTGATTCACTAAAGCTCCTTCAGCCTCTCCAGCTTCACCAGTTCCTATGTTATTCTATGTAACTGATTCACTAAAGCTTCTCCAGACTTTCCAGCTTCACCAGTTCCTATGTTATTCTATGTAACTGATTCTCTAAAGCTCCCTCCAGCCTCTCCAGCTTCACCAGTTCCTATGTTATTCTATGTAACTGATTCACTAAAGCTCCTTCAGCCTCTCCAGCTTCACCATTTCCTATGTTATTCTATGTAACTGATTCACTAAACCTCCCTCCAGCCTCTCCAGCTTCACCAGTTCCTATGTTTTTCTATGCAACTGATTCACTAAAGCTCCCTCCAGCCTCTTCAGCTTCACCAGTTCCTATGTTTTTCTATGCAACTGGTTCACTAAAGCTCCCTCCAGCCTCTCCAGCTTCACCAGTTCCTATGTTATTCTATGTAACTGATTCACTAAAGCTCCCTCCAGCCTCTCCAGCTTCACCAGTTCCTATGTTATTCTATGTAACTGATTCCCTAAAGCTCACTCCAGCCTCTCCAGCTTCACCAGTTCCTATGTTATTCTATGTAACTGATTCACTAAAGCTCCCTCCAGCCTCTCCAGCTTCACCAGTTCCTGTGTTATTCTATGTAACTGATTCACTAAAGCTCCCTCCACCCTCTCCAGCTTCACCAGTTCCTATGTTATTCTATGTAACTGATTCACTAAAGCTCCCTCCAGCCTCTCCAGCTTCCCCAGCGCCTATGTTATTCTATGTAACTGATTCACTAAAGCTCCCTCCAGCCTCTCCAGCTTCACCAGTTCCTATGTTATTCTATGTAACTGATTCACTAAAGCTCCCTCCAGCCTCTCCAGCTTCACCAGTTCCTATGTTATTCTATGTAACTGATTCACTAAAGCTCCCTCCAGCCTCTCCAGCTTCACCAGTTCCTATGTTATTCTATATAACTGATTCACTAAAGCTCCCTCCAGCCTCTCCAGCTTCACCAGTTCCTATGTTATTCTATGTAACTGATTCACTAAAGCTCCCTCCAGCCTCTCCAGCTTCACCAGTTCATATGTTATTCTATGTAACTGATTCACTAAAGCTCCCTCCAGCCTCTCCAGCTTTATCAGTTCCTATGTTATTCTATGTAACTGATTCACTAAAGCTCTCTCCAGCCTCTCCAGCTTCACCAGTTCCTATGTTATTCTATGTAACTGATTCACTAAAGTTCCCTCCAGCCTCACCAGTTCCTGTTATTCTATGCAACTGATTCACTAAAGCTCCCTCCAGCCTCTCCAGCTTCACTAGTTCCTATGTTATTCTATGTAACTGATTCACTAAAGCTCCCTCCAGCCTCTCCAGCTTCACCAGTTCCTATGTGATTCTATGTAACTGATTCACTAAAGCTCCCTCCAGCCTCTCCAGCTTCACCAGTTCCTATGTTATTCTATGTAACTGATTCACTAAAGCTCCCTCCAGCCTCTCCAGCTTCACCAGTTCCTATGTTACTCTATGTAAGTGATTCACTAAAGCTCCCTCCAGCCTCTCCAGCTTCACCAGTACCTATGTTATTCAATGTAACTGATTCACTAAAGCTCCCTCCAGGCTCTCTGGCTTCACCAGTTCCTATGTTATTCTATGTAACTGATTCACTAAAGCTCCCTCCAGCCTCACCAGCTTCACCAGTTCCTATGTTATTCTATATAACTAATTCACTAAAGCTCTCTTCAGCCTCTCCAGCTTCACCAGTTCCTATGTTATTCTATATAACTGATTCACTAAAGCTCTCTCCAGCCTCTCCAGCTTCACCAGTTCCTATGTTATTCTATGTAACTGATTCACTAAAGCTCCCTCCAGCCTCTCCAGCTTCACCAGTTCCTATGTTATTCTATGTGACTTATTCACTAAAGCTCCCTCCAGCCTCTCTAGCTTCACCAGTTCCTATGTTATTCTATGTAACTGATTCATTAAAGCTCCCTCCAGCCTCTCCAGCTTCACCAGCGCCTGTTATTCTATGTAACTGATTCACTAAAGCTCCCTCCAGCCTCTCCAACTTCACCAGTTCCTATGTTATTCTATATAACTGATTCACTAAAGCTCTCTCCAGCCTCTCCAGCTTCACCAGTTCCTATGTTATTCTATGTAACTGATTCACTAAAGCTCTCTCCAGGCTCTCCAGCTTCACCAGTTCCTATGTTATTCTATGTAACTGATTCACCAGTTCCTATGTTATTCTAAGTAACTGATTCACTAAAGCTCCCTCCAGCCTCTCTGTCTTCACCAATTCCTATGCTGTTCTATATAACTGATTCACTAAAGCTCTCTCCAGCCTCTCCAGCTTCACCAGTTCCTATTTTATTCTATGTAACTGATTCACTAAAGCTCCCTCCAGCCTCTCCAGCTTCACCAGTTCCTATGTTATTCTATGTAACTGATTCACTAAAGCTCCCTCCAGCCTCTCTGGCTTCACCAGTTTCTATGTTATTGTATGTAACTGATTCACTAAAGCTCTCTCCAGCCTCTCCAGCTTCACCAGTTCCTATGTTATTCTATGTAACTGATTCACTAAAGCTCCCTCCAGCCTTTCCAGCTTCACCAGTTCCTATGTTATTCTATGTAACTGATTCACTAAAGGCTCCCTCCCGCCTCTCCAGTTTCACTAGTTCCTATGTTATTCTATGTAACTGATTCACTAAAGGCTCCCTCCAGCCTCTCCAGCTTCACCAGTTCCTATGTTATTCTATGTAACTGATTCACTAAAGCTCCCTCCAGCCTCTCCAACTTCGCCAGCGCCTATGTTATTCTATGTAACTGTTTCACTAAAGCTCCCTCCAGTCTCTCCAGCTTCACAAGTTCCTATGTTATTCTAGGTAACTGATTCACTAAAGCTCTCTCCAGCCTCTCCAGCTTCATCAGTTCCTATGTTATTCTATGTAACTGATTCACTAAAGCTCCCTCCAGCCTCTCTAGCTTCACCAGTCCCTATGTTATTCTATGTAACTTATTCACTAAAGCTCTCTCCAGCCTCTCCAGCTTCACCAGTTTCTATGTTATTCTATGTAACTGATTCACTAAAGCTCTCTCCAGCCTCTCCAGCTTCACCAGTCCCTATGTTATTCTATGTAACTGATTCACTAAAGCTCCTTCCAGCCTCTCCAGCTTAACCAGTTCCTATGTTATTCTATGTAACTGATTCACTAAAGCTCCCTCCAGCCTCTCCAGCTTCACCAGTTCCTATGTTACTCTATGTCACTGATTCACTAAAGCTCCTCTAGCCTCTCCAGCTTCACCAGTTCCTATGTTATTCTATCTAACTGATTCACTAAAGCTCTCTCCAGCCTCTCCAGCTTCACCAGTTCCTATGTTTTTCTATGCAACTGATTCATTAAAGCTCCCTCCAGCCTCAACAGTTCCTATGTTATTCTATGTAACTGATTCACTAAAGCTCCCTCCAGCCTCTCCAGCTTCACCAGTTCCTATGTTATTCAATGTAACTGATTCACTAAAGCTCCCTTCAACCTCTCCCGCTTCACAAGTTCCTAAGTTATTCTATGTAACTGATTCACTAAAGCTCCCTCCAGCCTCACCAGTTCCTATGTTATTCTATGTAACTGATTCACTAAAGCTCCCTCCAGCCTCTCCAGCTTCACCAGTTCCTAAGTTATTCTATGTAACTGATTCACTAAACCTCCCTCCAGCCTCTTCAGCCTCACCAGTTCCTATGTTATTCTATGTAACTGATTCACTAAAGCTCTCTCCAGCTTCACCAGTTCCTATGTTATTCTATGTAACTGATTCATTAAAGCTCCCTCCAGCCTCTCCAGCTTCACCAGTTCCTATGTTATTCTAAGTAACTGATTCACTAAAGCTCCCTCCAGCTTCTCCAGCTTTACCAGTTCCTATGTTATTCTATGTAACTGATTCACTAAAGCTCCCTCCAGCCTCTCTCTAGTTTCACCAGTTCCTATGTTATTCTATGTAACTGATTCACTAAAGCTCCCTCCAGCCTCTCCTGCTTCACCAGTTCCTATGTTATTCTATGTAACTGATTCACTAAAGCTCCCTCCAGCCTCTCTCTAGTTTCACCAGTTCCTATGTTATTCTATGTAACAGATTCACTAAAGCTCCCTCCAGCCTCTCCAGTTTCACCATTTCCTATGTTATTCTATGTAACTGATTCACTAAAGCTTCCTCCAGCCTCTCCAGTTTCACCAGTTCCTATGTTATTCTATGTAACTGATTCACTAAAGCTCTCTCCAACCTCTCCAGCTACACCAGTTCCTATGTTAGACTATGTAACTGATTCACTAAAGCTCTCTCCTGCCTCTCCAGCTTCACCAGTTCCTATGTTATTCTAAGTAACTGATTCACTAAAGCTCCCTCCAGCCTCTCCAGCGTCACCAGTTCCTATGTTATTCTATGTAACTGATTCACTAAAGCTCCCTCCAGCCTCTCCAGCGTCACCAGTTCCTATGTTATTCTATGTTACTGATTCACTAAAACTCCCTCCAGCCTCTCCAGCTTCACCAGTTCCTATGTTATTCTATGTAACTGATTCACTAAAGCTCCCTCCAGCCTCTCCTGCTTCACCAGTTCCTATGTTATTCTATGTAACTGATTCACTAAAGCTCCCTCCAGCCTCTCCAACTTCACCAGTTCCTGTTATTCTATGTAACTGATTCACTAAAGCTCCCTCCAGCCTCTCCTGCTTCACCAGTTCCTATGTTATTCTATGTAACTGATTCACTAAAGCTCCCTCCAGCTTCTCCAGCTTTACCAGTTCCTATGTTATTCTATGTAACTAATTCACTAAAGCTCCCTCCAGCCTCTCTCCAGTTTCACCAGTTCCTATGTTATTCTATGTAACTACTTCACTAAAGCTCTCTCCAGCCTCTCTAGATTCACCAGTTCCTATATTATTCTATGTAACTGATTCACTAAAGCTCCCTCCAGCCTCTCCAGTTTCACCAGTTCCTATGTTATTCTATGTAACTGATTCACTAAAGCTCCCTCCAGCCTCTCCAGCGTCACCAGTTCCTATGTTATTCTATGTTACTGATTCACTAAAACTCCCTCCAGCCTCTCCAGCTTCACCAGTTCCTATGTTATTCTATGTAACTGATTCACTAAAGCTCCCTCCAGCCTCTCCAACTTCACCAGTTCCTGTTATTCTATGGAACTTATTCACTAAAGCTCCCCCCAGCCTCTCCAACTTCACCAGTTCCTGTTATTCTATGGAACTGATTCACTAAAGCTCCCTCCAGCCTCTCTCTAGCTTCACCAGTTCCTATGTTATTCTATGTAACTGATTCACTAAAGCTCCCTCCAGCCTCTGCAGCCTCACCAGTTCCTATGTTATTCTATGTAACTGATTCACTAAAGCTCCCTCCAGCCTCTCCTGCTTCACCAGTTCCTATGTTATTCTATGTAACTGATTCACTAAAGCTCTCTCCAGCCTCTCCTGCTTCACCAGTTCCTATGTTATTCTATGTAACTGATTCATTAAAGCTCCCTCCAGCCTCTATAGCTTCATTAGTTCCTATGTTATTCTATGTAACTGTTTCACTAAAGCTCCCTCCAGCCTCTCCAGCTTCACCAGTTCCTATGTTATTCTATGTAACTGATTCACTAAAGCTCCTTCCAGCCTCACCAGCTTCACCATTTCCTATGTTATTCTATGTAACTGATTCACTAAAGCTCCCTCCAGCCTCTATGGCTTCATTAGTTCCTATGTTATTCTATGTAACTGTTTCACTAAAGCTCCCTCCAGCCTCTCCAGCTTCACCAGTTCCTATGTTATTCTATGTAACTGATTCACTAAAGCTCCTTCCAGCCTCACCAGCTTCACCATTTCCTATGTTATTCTATGTAACTGATTCACTAAAGCTCCTTCCAGCCTCACCAGCTTCACCAGATCCTATGTTATTCTATTTACCTGATTCACTAAAGCTCCCTCCAGCCTCTCCAGCTTCACCAGTTCCTATGTTATTCTATGTAACTTATTCACTAAACCTCCCTCCAGCCTCTCTGGCTTCACCTGTTCCTATGTTATTCTATATAACTGATTCACTAAAGCTCTCTCCAGCCTCTCCAGCTTCACCAGTTCCTATGTTATTCTATGTAACTGATTCACTAAAGCTCCTTCCAGCCTCTCCAGCTTCACCAGTTCCTATGTTATTCTATGTAACTGATTCACTAAAGCTTCCAACAGCTTCACCAGTTCCTATGTTATTCTGTGTAACTGATTCACTAAAGCTCCCTCCAGCCTCTCCAGCTGCACCAGTTCCTTTGTTATTCTATGTAACTGATTCACTAAAGCTCCCTCCAGCCTCTCCAGCTTCACCAGTTCCTATGTTATTCTATGTAACTTATTCAATAAACCTCCCTCCAGCCTCTCTGGCTTCACCTGTTCCTATGTTATTCTATATAACTGATTCACTAAAGCTCTCTCCAGCCTCTCCAGCTTCACCAGTTCCTATGTTATTCTATGTAACTGATTCACTAAAGCTCCCTCCAGCCTCTCCAGCTTCACCAGTTCCTATGGTATTCTATGTAACTGATTCACTAAAGCTTCCAACAAATTCACCAGTTCCTATGTTATTCTGTGTAACTGATTCACTAAAGCTCCCTCCAGCCTCTCCAGCTTCACCAGTTCCTATGTTATTCTATGTGACTGATTTATTAAAGCTCCCTCCAGCCTCTCCAGCTTCACCAGTTCCTATGTTCTACAATGTAACTGATTCACTAAAGCTCCATCCAGCCTCTCCAGCTTCACCAGTTCCTATGTTATTCTATGTAACTGATTCACTAAAGCTCCCTCCAGCCTCTCCAACTTCACCAGTTCCTGTTATTCTATGGAACTGATTCACTAAAGCTCCCTCCAGCCTCTCCAACTTCACCAGTTCCTGTTATTCTATGGAACTGATTCACTAAAGCTCCCTCCAGCCTCTCTCTAGCTTCACCAGTTCCTATGTTATTCTATGTAACTGATTCACTAAAGCTCCCTCCAGCCTCTGCAGCCTCACCAGTTCCTATGTTATTCTATGTAACTGATTCACTAAAGCTCTCTCCAGCCTCTCCTGCTTCACCAGTTCCTATGTTATTCTATGTAACTGATTCATTAAAGCTCCCTCCAGCCTCTCTAGCTTCATCAGTTCCTATGTTATTCTATGTAACTGTTTCACTAAAGCTCCCTCCAGCCTCTCCAGCTTCACCAGTTCCTATGTTATTCTATGTAACTGATTCACTAAAGCTCCCTCCAGCCTCTCCAGCTTCACCAGTTCCTATGTTATTCTATGTAACTGATTCACTAAAGCTCCCTCCAGCCTCTCCAGCTTCACTAGTGCCTATGTTATTCTATGTAACTGATTCACTAAAGCTCCCTCCAGCCTCTCCAGCTTCACTAGTGCCTATGTTATTCTATGTAACTGATTCACTAAAGCTCCCTCCAGCCTCTCCAGCTTCACCAGTTCCTATGTTATTCTATGTACCTGATTCACTAAAGCTCCCTCCAGCCTCTCCAGCTTCACCAGTTCCTATGTTATTCTATGTAACTGATTCACTAGAGCTCCCTCCAGCCTCTCCAGCTTCACCAGTCCCTATGTTATTCTATGTAACTGATTCACTAAAGCTCTCTCCAGCCTCTCCAGCTTCATCAGTTTCTATGTTATTCTATCTAACTGATTCATTAAAGCTCTTCCAACCTCTCCAGCTTCACCAGTTCCTATGTTATTCTATGTAACTGATTCACTAAAGCTCTCTCCAGCCTCTCCAGCTTCACCAGTTCCTATGTTTTTCTATGTAACTGATTCACTAAAGCTCCCTCCAGCCTCTCCAGCTTCACCAGTTCCTATGTTTTTCTATGTAAGTGATTCACTAAAGCTCCCTCCAGCCTCTCCAGCTTCACCAGTTCCTATGTTATTCTAGGTAACTGAGTCACTAAAGTTCCTTCCAGCCTCTCCAGCTTCACCAGTTTCTATGTTATTCTATGTAACTGATTCACTAAAGCTCTCTCCAGCCTCTCCAGCTTCACCAGTTTCTATGTTATTCTATCTAACTGATTCATTAAAGCTCCTTCCAGCCTCTCCAGCTTCACCAGTTCCTATGTTATTCTATGTAACTGATTCACTAATGCTCCCTCCAGCCTCTCCAGCTTCACCAGTTCCTATGTTATTCTATGTAACTGATTCACTAAAGCTCCCTCCAGCTTTTCCAGCTTCACCAGTCCCTATGTTATTCTATGTAACTGATTCACTAAAGCTCCTCTAGCCTCTCCAGCTTCACCAGTTCCTATTAGACATGTGCATTTCGTTTCGTACAAATTCTGAATTTGGACGAATTTTGGCCGTTTCGGAGATTCAGGTGCATCAGAATTTCTGAATCGTCACATCCCGAAAAATTCTGAAAAATTCCAAAAATCAATGAATTAGTTTACAAATTTTCGGATCCATTTATTCATATTCATAATTTTTCATTGTTTCTAAACCACAGTTCCCCGACACTTACTCTAAGTCTAGAATAAAGCTATTATCTAATAAAAACAAAATACAGGTATAAATACCTGTGGTTGTCAAGTTGAAAGTGAGGGACGTTTTAGGCAACATTAAAGTAGTGAGTTCCCTGAGAGGCCAAACAAGTGTAACAAAATGTAAAAAAGAAAAATAAGGTGCGCTAAAAACAGCAGAAAAACGTCTCTAAGCAAGACAAACGAATATATCTTAGACTAATATCAGCAATTAAGCATTTATTTCAAAGTATTAAAATTTTGTCAGTATAATAGGCACTCAATATATAAATAAGAAACAATGTCTAAATACAATACTATATCTAAAAAACCACCGGTGGTAACAATGTAAAAATAAATCTTAAAAAAGTAGCAGCTATCTTCATAAAAAATAGAAAATAATTGAGTCTCGTGTTGAGGAGGATAAAATAGTTTCAGAGGTGGAACGTTCACCAACATTCACAACAGTCTGGCGAAAAAAATATAGCAGCATCTACCTGAATTCCCATTGATTGTCCCGGATTACCTTACCACTCTCTATGCGCTGGTAATCTTTAGATGTATAGTTGGTCGTATCTCCAAATATCAATGTTTATGCCTTTGGCTATTTGGACTCGAATCAGCCAATAGAGTGAGAGCTGCTTAAATCCTATTGGCTGATTTGAACAGCCAATAGGATTTTAGCAGCTCCAATTCATATTGGCTGATTCAACATTTTCAGCCAATAGGAATGCATGGGACGCCATCTTGAAATGGCTCCCTTGCAATGAAGATTCAGTGTACGGCGGCGACCATATGAAGAGGATGCTCTGCGCTGGATGTCTTCAGGAAGGACCCGCGCCGCTGGGATCAAGATAGAAGATGCCGTCCGGATGAAGAATGAAGAGGCTGCCTGGATGAAGACTTCTCACCACTTGGATGAGGACTTCCCCGCCGGGTTGAAGATTGAAGAGGCCACCTGGATAAAGAATTCTCACCGCCTGGATGAGGACTGCGCCACCGTGATGAAGATCGTTCAAGCTGGACTTCAAAAACTGTAAGTGGATCAACGGGGGTTAGTGTTAGGCTTTTTTAAGGGTTTTTTGGGTGGGTTTTTATTTTAGATTAGGATTTGGGCAGCAAAAGAGCTAAATGCCCTTTTAAGGGCAATGCCCATACAAATTCCCTTTTCAGGGCAATGGGTAGCTTAGGATTTTTAGATAGTTTTTTTATTTTGTGGGTTTGGGGGGTGGGGGTTTGTAATGTTAGTGGGGGTTTGTATTTTTTTACAGGTAAAAGAGCTGTTTAACTTAGGGCAATGCCCCACAAAAGGCCCTTTTAAGGGCCCTTGGTAGTTTATTATAGATTAGTTTTTTTTTATATTGGGGTGGTTTTTTTTTGGTTTTTTTAAACGGGGTATTAGAATAGGAATAATTTTTATTGTTTTAGATCATTTCGTTGGTTATTTTTTGTAATGGCAGTTTTTTTATTTTTGTGATTTTAGTGTTTTTTTATTTTGTAATGTTAAGTTTTAGTGTAAGGCAGCTTAGGTTTTACTTTTATTTCACAGGTAAATTCGTATTTATTTTAACTAGGTAGTTAGTAAATAGTTAATAACTATTTACTAACTAGGCTACCTAGTTAAAATAAATACAAACTTACCTGTGAAATAAGAATAAAACCTAAGCTAGCTACAATGTAACTATTAGTTATATTGTAGTTAGCTTCGGTTTTATTTTTATTTCACAGGTAAGTTTTATTTTAGTTTTAAATAGGTATTTGTTATGGTATACCCCGGATATCGAGGGTTAATACCAGATGAAAGATGCCCTTAATACGGGAATAGCAACACACGAACCCAGTTAATACACCGACTGGGAGAATACACAAAATCTTTCTCTCCTAAAACAGGCAAAAGAATAATCCAAAGTAGCAATTCCCCCCAAACACGAGACCAAGCTCCGTCTTGAGGGTAAAATAGGAATCAGCAAGAGCTGTGGGTTTATTGTTCTTATATACACATTCTTACACATTAGTACCACCCACAGGGTTTTGTAAAACAACCAATAAACACATACAATACTCTCAGACACTCCCACACAAAATCATCCCCTCTGCCTGTGATACAATTACCTTACACAATGGGTGATGCAATTACCTTACACAATGGTTGATGCAATTACCTTACACAATGGTTGATGCAGTTACCTTACACAATGGTTGATACAATTACCTTACACAATGGTTGATGTAATTATCACAGACAGAGAAATACAGTTCAATTGCCATGGAGCCAAAGTCTTTCACATAGTCTTTCGTTATACAAATGGGCTACATGGCATAGCTATCTGGGGTATCACTGTTCAAATAGGGCAAGTACTGAATGACCCGGCTTTCGTGTCTTTGCAGGGGAAAAGTAAGCATTTCAACATGGGGCCATAGTCTAAAGGCAGCAGGCGGGCAACCAGGCTCCTCCAATGCACAGCGGCGAGATTGGTCTCGTCACATCTCTCCCCTTTTCCAAACAGACTAAGAGGGTATCTGACCTCCTGCTGGTCAGTGCCCTGGTTAGTCCAGCAACCCACCCACAAAACACAATCAGCAGTACAGCCCACCCACAATAAATGGTCACTACACCTGGGTAGAGGAGAAACTTGTCCATGTCCAGGTGCCTCACCACGGCTGTGTGGGGGACTGGTACGCTGAATTGGTGGGTTGCAAGGTGGGCAGAGACCAGCTGTACTCTGCCCTGGTGCCAGCACTACCATGGAAGTAGCCTGGTGGGAGCCTGGTTGCTGGAGGGGGAGACCGACTGTCTCCCTGTCATGTTTCACCATAAAGATAATCATATTGCCTGCTTTTTAATTATGTAGTGCTGCCTCTTTAAGATTTCCTTATCTACCACGCTATAAAAGCCAGTAACAAGCACTCATTCTTTGCTTGGTATTGTATCAGTCCTAAGCTCCTCCTCAGTGCTTGCACCTCCACAAGCAACTACCTGTCTCACCGCCAATGCTGTGAAGCCTCCTGTGCCTGCTCACACATCGCTGGGAACAACTGCAGATTCGGAAACCCGCGTCACTGTTTGTTCCTCTCTCTGTTTTCACCGCTGCCCCGGACTCCTGTGTTAGCTACTAGTATCAGGTACTACTTCCTCTCAGGCTGTTTAAGCTACATTTACTATATTAATGCATTAGTTTTCTTAACCGCATTTCCTAAACAAGTTTATTTATTTCTCTGTGTTAACACCTTAAGTTAAGAATCGTGTTCACTAAGTTGTACTGCTGCAATTTCTTTCCACTACCTATGCTGCGGCAGCAATAGCACAACTTTGATCACTGATTCCTATCACTAACTGCTACGTGTGTATGTTGGGTACTTACTATTCACTCTGATGGTGATTGTATGTAATTCCTCACTGCACACTCTGCTACACAACAATCATTTTCTTGCTCTCAGTAGCTGTGGTCCAATACAAACACTATATCCCCTTACAGGTCCAGCCTGAGTCCTCACAGGAATACCAAGCCTGAAATCAACATGGACCCAACTGAAATGGCAACACACATACAAACATTAGACAAAAAGGTGGAAATGCTAACAGAAGGTCTTACTGCGCTAAAGTTAGAAAATGATAACTTAAAATCTTACATAAAAGAGGTTGTGGACAGAAAGCCCCCTCTCCAAGAACCCCAAGTTAGTTTGCCAGAGCTGTTTTCTGCGGATAGAATTTTTTTTAGGGAGTTTAAAAACTCATGTTACTTGTTATTTACACTAAAGCCTTACACATACCCAAATAACAGGGTTAAGGTCATGACAACTATCTCATACCTCAGAGCTGAGCCTTGGGCCTGGGCAAATACATTCCTAGAACATAATGATGACATACTTAATTCCTTGGACTCCTTTTTCTCTGCTTTAGCACAAATCTATGAAGACCCCTTTAAACAACAAACAGCTGAAAATGCAATGAGGTCCCTAAAGCAGAGAAAAAGGGAGGTTGAAGAGTATATTGCTGAATTTAAAAGGTGGCCCCTGATACCCAGTGGAACAACTTATCGCTCAGAAACCAATTTCGCCTAGGTCTGTCAGAGGCTATTAAAGACGAGTTATCACGTATACAGCTACCTCCTACTCTGGAACAACTCATAGATCTTAGTATTTGTATTGATAGGAGACTTAGGGAAAGACATCATGAGAGAGCCACACATAACTCAGTATCTAAAATAAAAACCACCACATCTATACCAACTACACAGTCTAAGACCTCATCAGAGCCCATGGACACAGCATTTCTAAGAGGCCCTCTGAGCAATCAGGAGAAGATAAGACGCCGCACAAACAACTTTTGCATGTACTGTGCCTCTGAAGAACATGTGGTCAAAGACTGTCCTCTCCTCATAGGCCAAAGAAAGGGTAAGCTAAGTACTCCCTATTCTGCCATAAAAACTGATCTTAATTGCAGTCATTACTGTAAATTCCCTCTTGTCTTACAGTGGGACCAGTCACGGGTGACTGTTCCCGGGATTATTGACTCCGGAGCCTCCACTTCTTACATTGATGTAACTTTCTCTAACTTGAGTAAAATTCCCCTGATTAAGAAAACGACTCCTGTTCCTTTGAGAGGAATTAATGGGAATGTCCTGTCATCAGGACCAGTACTGTACGAAACCATTCCTATCTTAATGTCTACCCAAGGTCACCACAGGGTGTATATAACATTTGATGTAATCACCTCACCTGAATTTCCCCTAATTCTAGGTTTACAGTGGCTTCGCCAACATGACCCACTAATATCCTGGGTCACACTCTCACTCCAATTTACCTCAGAGTTTTGCAAAACAACTTGTTTTCCCCATTTACTCCTCCAACCTTCTACCGAAAGCTTGGAGTCTAATGTCCCTAATGATTATAAAGACTTTATTGATGTCTTTAGTAGAACTGAATCTGAGAATCTTCCCCCTCATAGAAGGTATGATTGCCCAATAGATTTGTTACCTGGGGCAGACATACCTTGTGGACATATTTTCCCATTGTCCAAGCCAGAGTTACAACATTTAAGATCTTATATTGATGAAAACCTCAGAAAAGGCTTTATCAGGCCATCTACCTCCCCAGCTGCAGCTGGAATCTTTTTTGTTAAAAACAAAGATGGCTCACTAAGACCAATAGTTGACTACAAACAGCTAAATAAAATAACAATAAAAAACCGCTACCCCCTACCCCTAATCCCAGAGTTGATTGAGCGCCTGGTGGGTTCCAGAGTCTTTACCAAACTAGACCTGAGGGGGGCTTACAATTTAATCAGAATGAGGACAGGAGACGAATGGCTGATGGCATTCCGTACTCGCTACGATCTATATGAGTATGTCGTCATGCCATTCGGTCTCTGTAATGCTCCTGCCACCTTTCAGCATCTGATTAATGATATATTCAAAGACATACTAGACACTTATGTAGTCATCTATCTGGATGACATTCTCATTTTTTCAAAAACCCTCTCTGAACATAAGATCCATGTCAGACAAGTCTTGTCCAGACTTAAGAGTAACTCCCTGTATGTGAAAGTGGAAAAGTGCATATTCCATACCAACAGTATTCCATTTCTTGGTTACATTATCTCTGACACAGGCATCCGTATGGATGACAACAAAATCCAGACAATACTAGACTGGCCTATCCCTACCACAAAAAAACAAGTGCAAAGTTTCCTCAGCTTTGCCAACTTTTATAGAAAATTTATCAAGAACTACTCAGTGTTGGCAAAGCCCCTCACCAGTCTAACGAAGATAAATACAAAGTTTCTTTGGTCAACTGCTTCACAAAAAGCTTTCGAGCTCCTAAAACAAAGTTTCACTTCAGCCCCGATATTGAGATATCCTAACACAGACCTACCATTTGTCTTAGAGGTAGATGCCTCCGATTTCGCCATCGGTGCCATCTTATCCCAAAGAGAAGGTCTTCAACAACCCTTACATCCTGTTGCTTATTATTCTCGAAGTTTAACCACCTCAGAAAAGCACTATCCCGTTGGCGAAAAAGAACTCTTAGCCATAAAAGCAGCATTCGATCAATGGAGACATCTTCAAAGAACCCTTTCAGCTCGCCAGGTTCGATGGAATCTATTTTTCTCGAGATTTAACTATCTCATTACCTATAGACCAGCAACAAAGAACGGAAAAGCAGATGCTCTATCTCGTCTTCCTAGAACACCTGATCCTGTGACCATCTCCCAGCAGGTAATTCCAGAAAAAAACTTCTCCTTTTGTTTCTTATTGATTCTCTCCCATATTTACGTGCTGAACAAAACAGCGATCTCACTAAACCCCTGCACCAGTTACATAAGAATTCAGACGAACTTTACTGCTACCAAGAGAAAAAAAATGTGCCACCATCAGTTCGACATCTTCTGCTCCAGTCTGCACATGATTCACATCTCGCTGGACATTGTGGATTAACCAAAACCAAGGATCTACTCCGCAGATCATATTGGTGGCCAAATATGAATACAGAAATATCAGAGTTTGTGAACTCATGCCACACTTGTACCATATCAAAAAGGGACAAAAAAGCTCCCTATGGATTACTGCTTTCCATTCCCACTCCATCTAGACCCTAGGAGGAGATCGCACTTGATTACATTGTCGACTTACCGAAATCTGGCATTTACACAACAATTGTCGTAGTCGTTGACTTATTTAGTAAAATGCTCCATCTGATACCCTATCACAAACTTCCTACTGCAGCTGAAACCATACATTTACTTCTGGCTAATGTAATAAAACTACACGGACTACCTAAGAGAATACTCACTGACCGTGGATCCCAATTTACCAGTGCTTTATGGTCTGCCTTCTACAATCATTTCTCTATTGATAAGAGTCTATCCTCATCTTACCACCCACAGACCAACGGACAGACGGAGCGCTGCAACCAATGGTTAGAGCAGTTTTTACATGCATATTGCCATACTGACCAACATTCTTGGTCTGATCACTTACACTATGCTGAATTTGTGTTTAACAACACAGTGCACTCCACCACTAAACAGACACCCTTCTATATCAACTATGGATACCATCCAAAATTTCACTACCTACCAGAGGTAGAACCTTACCTTTCCCACATTTCTGATCTGGCAACCACCAACAACTCGAATTTTGCTGCTGTACGTCAGGCCATTGACAACGCGAAGATGGTTCAAAAGAATTACTATGATAGAAGACGGACACCTCCACCCTCTTACTCAGTAGGAGACTTGGTATGGCTCTCCACCAAAAATCTGCGTTTGTCAACACCATCAAGGAAACTTTCACCTCTATTCATAGGACCGTTTCCCATACAACAAGTTATCAAATGTAATGCTGTTCGCCTAACTTTACCCACCTCATTGAAAATACATCCTACATTCCATGTTTCGTTACTGAAACCTTATCGTGTAGTACGGGGACAGACATGCAACCAGAACATCCCACAGATATCAACTGACCTCAACATGGAGTATGAAGTTGGCAGTATCCTGGACTCTAGACGTCGAAGGGGCGTCCTCCAGTATCTCATTAAATGGAAAGGATACACTCCAGAACATAACTCCTGGGAACCAGCTTCTATTATCACAGCTCCCAGACTGATATCCCGTTTTCATCAAAGGAATACAGATCGCCCTCGTTCCTGAGCCATGGAGCTGCTCCTAGGAGGGGGTATCCTGTCATGTTCCACCATAAAGATAATCATATTGCCTGCTTTTTAATTATGTAGTGCTGCCTCTTTAAGATTTCCTTATCTACCACGCTATAAAAGCCAGTAACAAGCACTCATTCTTTGCTTGGTATTGTATCAGTCCTAAGCTCCTCCTCAGTGCTTGCACCTCCGCAAGGAACTACCTGTCTTACCGCCAATTGCTGTGAAGCCTCCTGTGCCTGCTCACACATCGCTGGGAACAACTGCAGATTCGGAAACCCGCGCCTCTGTGACGTCACACGCCAACTGAACCGGCCGCCTCACAGCTGATCACTGTGTGTTCCTCTCTGTTTTCACCGCTGCCCCGGTCTCCTGTGTTAGCTACTAGTATCAGGTACTACTTCCTCTCAGGCTGTTTAAGCTACATTTACCATATTAATGCAGTAGTTTTCTTAACCGCATTTCCTAAACAAGTTTATTTATTTCTCTGTGTTAACACCTTAAGTTAAGAATCGTGTTCACTAAGTTGTACTGCTGCAATTCCTTTCCACTACCTATGCTGCAGCAGCAATAGCACAACTTGATCACTGATTCCTATCACTAACTGCTATGTGTGTATGTTGGGTACTTACTATTCACTCTGATGGTGATTGTATGTAATACCTCACTGCACACTCTGCTACACAACAATCATTTTCTTGCTCTCAGTAGCTGTGGTCCAATACAAACACTATCTCCCCTTACAGGCCCAGCCTGAATCCTCACACTCCCCTTTGGATACATAGCTGTGCTGCTGGAGGGGGATACCGATCGTCTCCCCTTTGGACAAAGCACCAGGCTGCTGTGGGGGGAGACTGACTGTCTCCCCTTTGGCTAAACAGCCCTGCTGCTGGGGGACAGGACCGACTATCCCTACCCCCTGTGCTGTAAGTGCAGACACCACGATCCCATCTGCACGGTTGTGGGGCTTACTGTCTCCCCCTGGTGCGTTAAGCTGCCGCTGGGGAGAGGGGGTAACAAGCTCCTCTCCCATACGTACTTCCAGCCGCTGGGGAATGGAGACTGGGCTCCCAATCCCCTGCATCTCACTCTGCTGATGGGGGGCAGAACCAACTGTCTCTGCCCCCTGTAACTCAGCCTGCCTCTGGGGAATGGAGACTGGGCTCCCAATTCCCTGCATATTACTCTGCTGCTGGGGGACAGGACCAACTGTCTCTGCCCCTGTAACTCAGCCTGCTGCTGGGGAATGGACTCTGGGCTCCCAATTCCCTGCAGGACTGGTGGAGAGACCTCGGTCCCATCTCTACCGGCCACCTGGGGTCCTTCCCAGTAAAACTCCACAATATCTTCCCATCTGAATGGGTCTGGATCTGGGTCTTTCACCTTGCTGTCCTGCTGAGCCTTCCCAATGGAGTGGAAGAGATCTCGGTAGTCCTGCTCCAGTTCCCACTCCAGGGCTGCTAAGTGAGCCAGGTCTGGCTCTACCTCATGGGGGTCAGCCCAGCCATGCCTAGCCTCCCTCTCGTAGAAAATGTCCTGAAGTCTGGTCTGCGCAGGGCTCCTGAAGTCAGGCTCTGCAAAGGACTCCCATAACAAGCCAGGACCATCAAACTCCTCTCCTTCTGGTTTGTCATGCTCGAGTTCATTCACCCATTCCTCCAGGGGCTGCTCTCCCAGGAAGGGCATCCACAGGGCCACTTGCTTCTGCAACCGCTGCTCTTCACTGGGGAGACTCTCACCCCGCTGGTATTGTACATTATCCAGGGCCTGGTACCAGATGCCTTTCCTTAATGCATCCCGGCCATCTAGGTCCTCCTCCTCGTATAACACTGCTGGTTCCATTCTGTTGCTTTTAGGGTCACTGTACTGGGACATGCGTTGCCCCCAACTTTTAAATCCACGGATGTGTAGTTGCTCTTCTGGGCGATGAGGACAATCCCGTCGCTTGCCACCAGTTGTTATGGTAAAACCCTGATATCGAGGGTTAATACCAGATGAAAGATGCCCTTAATACAGGAATAGCAACAAACGAACCCAGTTAATACACCGACTGGGAAAATACACAAAATATTTCTCTCCTAAAACAGGCAAAAGAATAATCCAAAGTAGCAAATCCCCCAAACACGAGACCAAGCTCCGTCTTGAGGGTAAAACAGGAATCAGCAAGAGCTGTGGGTTTATTGTTCTTATATACACATTCTTACACATTAGTACCACCCACAGGGTTTTGTAAAACAACCAATAAACACATACAATACTCTCAGACACTCCCACACAAAATCCTCCCCTCTGCCTGTGCTACAATTACCTTACACAATGGGTGATGCAATTACCTTACACAATGGTTGATGCAATTACCTTACACAATGGTTGATGCAATTACCTTACACAATGGTTGATGTAGTTACCTTACACAATGGTTGAAGTAATTATCACAGGCAGAGAAATACAATTCAATTGCCATGGAGCCAAAGTCTTTCACATAGTCTTTCGTTATACAAATGGGCTACATGGCATAGCTATCTGGGGTATCACTGTTCAAATAGGGCAAGTACTGAATGACCCGGCTTTCGTGTCTTTGCAGGGGAAAAGTAAGCATTTCAACATGGGGCCATAGTCTAAAGGCAGCAGGCGGGCAACCAGGCTCCTCCAATGCACAGCGGCGAGATTGGTCTCATCACATCTCTCCCCTTTTCCAAACAGACTAACAGGGTATCTGACCTCCTGCCGGTCAGTGCCCTGGTTAGTCCAGCAACCCACCCACAAAACACAATCAGCAGTACAGCCCACCCACAATAAATGGTCACTACACCTGGGTAGAGGAGAGACTTGTCCATGTCCAGGTGCCTCACCATGGCTGTGTGGGGGACTGGTACGCTGAATTGGTGGATTGCGAGGTGGGCAGAGACCAGCTGTACTCTGCCCTGGTGCCAGCACTACCATGGAAGTAGCCTGGTGGGAGCCTGGTTGCTGGAGGGGGAGACCGACTGTCTCCCCTTTGGATACATAGCTGTGCTGCTGGAGGGGGAGACCGATCGTCTCCCCTTTGGACAAAGCACCAGGCTGCTGTGGGGGGAGACTGACTGTCTCCCCTTTGGCTAAACAGCCCTGTTGCTGGGGGACAGGACCGACTATCCCTACCCCCTGTGCTGTAAGTACAGAGACCACGATCCCATCTGCACGGTTGTGGGGCTTACTGTCTCCCCCTGGTGCGTTAAGCTGCCGCTGGGGAGAAGGGGTGACAAGCTCCTCTCCCATACGTACTTCCAGCCGCTGGGGAATGGAGACTGTGCTCCCAATCCCCTGCATCTCACTCTGCTGATGGGGGGCAGAACCAACTGTCTCTGCCCCCTGTAACTCAGCCTGCCGCTGGGGAATGGAGGCTGGGCTCCCGATTCCCTGCATATTACTCTGCTGCTGGGGGACAGGACCAACTGTCTCTGCCCCCTGTAACTCAGCCTGTCACTGGGGAATGGAGTCTGGGCTCCCAATTCCCTGCAGGACCGGTGGAGAGACCTCGGTCCCATCTCTACCGGCCACCTGGGGTCCTTCCCAGTAAAACTCCACAATATCTTCCCAGCTGAATGGGTCTGGATCTGGGTCTTTCACCTTGCTGTCCTGCTGAGCCTTCCCAATGGAGTGGAAGATATCTCGGCAGTCCTGCTCCAGTTCCCACTCCAGGGCTGCTAAGTGAGCCAGGTCTGGCTCTACCTCATGGGGGTCAGCCCAGTCATGCCTAGCCTCCCTCTCGTAGAAAATGTCCTGAAGTCTGGTCTGCGCAGGGCTCCCGAAGTCAGGCTCTGCAAAGGACTCCCATAACAAGCCAGGACCATCAAACTCCTATCCCTCTGGTTTGTCATGCTCGGCTGTCCAGGGTATATACTGTGCCATATACCACCAGAGCGCCTGGTGGGCATCCTCCAGCCATAGCTCCTGCCATACCCGGTGCTCTAGTTCCTTCACCCATTCCTCCAGGGTCTGCTCTCCCAGGAAGGGCATCCGCAGGGCCACTTGCCTCTGCAACCGCTGCTCTTCACTGGGGAGACTCTCACCCCGCTGGTATTGTACATTATCCAGGGCCTGGTACCAGATGCCTTTCCTTAATGCATCCCGGCCATCCAGGTCCTCCTCCTCGTATAACACTGCTGGTTCCATTCTGTTGCTTTTAGGGTCATTGTACTGGGACATGAGTTGCCCCCAACTTTTAAATCCCCGGATGTGTAGTTGCTCTTCTGGGCGATGAGGACAATCCCTTCACTTGCCACCAGTTGTTATGGTATAACCCTGATATCAAGGGTTAATACCAGATGAAAGATGCCCTTAATACGGGAATAGCGACACACAAACCCAGTTAATACACCGACTGGGAAAATACACAAAATATTTCTCTCCTAAAACAGGCAAAAGAATAATCCAAAGTAGCAAATCCCCCAAACACGAGACCATGCTCCGTCTTGAGGGTAAAACAGGAATCAGCAAGAGCTGTGGGTTTATTGTTCTTATATACACATTCTTACACATTAGTACCACCCACAGGGTTTTGTAAAACAACCAATAAACACATACAATACTGTCAGACACTCCCACACAAAATCCTCCCCTCTGCCTGTGGTACAATTACATTATACAATGGGTGATGCAATTACCTTACACAATGGTTGATGCAATTACCTTACACAATGGTTGATGCAATTACCTTACACAATGGTTGATGTAATTATCACAGGCAGAGAAATACAGTTCAGTTGCCATGGAGCCAAAGTCTTTCACATAGTCTTTCGTTATACAAATGGGCTACATGGCATAGCTATCTGGGGTATCACTGTTCAAATAGGGCAAGTACTGAATGACGCGGCTTTCATGTCTTTGCAGGGGAAAAGTAAGCATTTCAACATGGGGCCATAGTCTAAAGGCAGATGGCGGGCAACCAGGCTCCTCCAATGCACAGTGGTCTTGTCACAGTATTATTTAGTTAATAATTTTAAGTTTAATTTAGGGCTATTTAAATACTGCGGTTTAGGGGTTAATAGGTTTAGTTAGTGTCGGTGATGTCGAGGGAAATGCAGTTTAGGGGTTACTAGGTTTAGTTAGTGTTGCCAATATTTGGGAACGGCCGTTTAGGGGTTAATACTTTATTTAGTGATTTATTTAGTGTTGGCGATGTTTTGGAACGGAGGTTTAGGGGTTAATACGTTTAGGTAGTGTTGGCTATCTGGGAGGTGCACTTTGGGGGTTAATAGGTTTAGTTTGTGGCCACGATGTCGGGGAACTGCGGTTTAGGGGTTAATAACTTTACTTTGTGATTTAGTTAGTGTCGGCTATGTGGGGGGGGGGGCGGCGGTTTATGGGTTAATAGTTTTAGGTAGGTAGTGTTAGTAATTTGGGGGGATGGCGATTTAGGGGTTAATAGCTTTATTTAGTGGCGGCATGGGTGGAGGCGGCAGTTTAACATAATTTTTTTCGGCAATCGCCGGAACATTAGTTAGAAATACCGATTTGGTTTGTAATAGCGATTCGATCCGACATTATTTAATAATTCGGTTAGGGTTTCAAATAAATACGAATTTCAAAATTCTGAACGACACGAATAAATTCTGAAACCGAATTACCGACATATACGGAATTATTCAGAATTTTCTAACGACCCGAATAGAAACAAATTTTTTGATAGCGCACAAGTCTAGTTCCTAAGGCCTAGATTTGGAGTTTGGCGTTAGCTGTGAAAACCAGCGTTAGAGGCTCCTAACGCTGGTTTTAGGCTACCTCCGGTATTTGGAGTCACTCAAAAAAGGGTCTAACGCTCACTTTTCAGCCGCGACTTTTCCATACCGCAGATCCCCTTACGTCAATTGCGTATCCTATCTTTTCAATAGGATCTTTCTAACTCCGGTATTTAGAGTCGTGTCTGAAGTGAGCGTTAGACATCTAACGACAAAACTCCAGCCGCAGGAAAAAAGTCAGTAGTTAAGAGCTTTCTGGGCTAACGCCGGTTTATAAAGCTCTTAACTACTGTACTCTAAAGTACACTAACACCCATAAACTACCTATGTACCCCTAAACCGAGGTCCCCCCACATCGCCGACACTCAATTAATTTTTTTTAACCCCTAATCTGCCGACCGCCACCTACGTTATACTTATGTACCCCTAATCTGCTGCCCCTAACACCGCCGACCCCTACATTATATTTATTAACCCCTAACCTGCCCCCCACAACGTCGCAGCCAGCTACCTACAATAATTAGCCCCTAATCTGCTGACCGCAAAGCGCCGCCACCTACGTTATACTTATGTACCCCTAATCTGCTGCCCCTAACACCGCCGACCCCTATATTATATTTATTAACCCCTAATCTGCCCCCCTCAACGTCGCCTCCACCTGCCTACACTTATTAACCCCTAATCTGCCGAGCGGACCGCACCGCTATTATTATAAAGTTATTAACCCCTAATCCGCCTCACTAACCCTATAATAAATAGTATTAACCCCTAATCTGCCCTCCCTAACATCGCCGACACCTAACTTCAAACATTAACCCCTAATCTGCCGACTGGAGCTCACCGCTATTCTAATAAATGTATTAACCCCTAAAGCTAAGTCTAACCCTAACACTAACACCCCCCTAACTTAAATATAATTTAAATCTAACGAAATTAATTAACTCTTATTAAATAAATTATTCCTATTTAAAGCTAAATACTTACCTGTAAAATAAATCCTAATATAGCTACAATATAAATTATAATTATATTATAGCTATTTTAGGATTAATATTTATTTTACAGGTAACTTTGTATTTATTTTAACCAGGTACAATAGCTATTAAATAGTTAAGAACTATTTAATAGCTAAAATAGTTAAAATAATTACAAAATTACCTGTAAAATAAATCCTAACCTAAGTTAAAATTAAACCTAACACTACACTATCAATAAATTAATTAAATAAACTACCTACAATTACCTACAATTAACCTGACACTACACTATCAATAAATTAATTAAATACAATTCCTACAAATAAATACAATTAAATAAACTATCTAAAGTACAAAAAATAAAAAAGAACTAAGTTACAAAAAATAAAAAAATATTTACAAACATAAGAAAAATATTACAACAATTTTAAACTAATTACACCTACTCTAAGCCCCCTAATAAAATAACAAAGCCCCCCAAAATAAAAAAATGCCCTACCCTATTCTAAATTACTAAAGTTCAAAGCTCTTTTACCTTACCAGCCCTGAACAGGGCCCTTTGCGGGGCATGCACCAAGAAGTTCAGCTCTTTTGCCTGTAAAAAAAAAAATACAATACCCAAGCCCCCCAACATTACAACCCACCACCCACATACCCCTAATCTAACCCAAACCCCCCTTAAATAAACCTAACACTAAGCCCCTGAAGATCTTCCTACCTTGTCTTCACCTCACCGGGTTCACCGATCTGTCCAGAAGAGCTCCTCCGATGTCCTGATCCAAGCCCAAGCGGGGGGCTGAAGAGGTCCATGATCCGGCTGAAGTCTTCATCCAAGCGGGGCAGAAGAGGTCTTCCATCCGATTGAAGTCTTCATCCAAGCGGGATCTTCTATGGTCATCCATCCGGAGCGGAGCGGCAGGATCCTGAAGACCTCCGACGCGGAACATCCATGCTGGCCGACGACTGAACGACGAATGACGGTTCCTTTAAATGACGTCATCCAAGATGGCGTCCGTCGAATTCCAATTGGCTGATGGGATTCTATCAGCCAATCGGAATTAAGGTAGGAATATTCTGATTGGCTGATGGAGTCAGCCAATCAGAATCAAGTTCAATCCGATTGGCTGATCCGATCAGCCAATCAGATTGAGCTCGCATTCTATTGGCTGATCGGAACAGCCAATAGAATGCGAGCTCAATCTGATTGGCTGATTGGATCAGCCAATCGGATTGAACTTGATTCTGATTGGCTGATTCCATCAGCCAATCAGAATATTCCTACCTTAATTCCGATTGGCTGATAGAATCCTATCAGCCAATCGGAATTCGAGGGACGCCATCTTGGATGACGTCATTTAAAGGAACCGTCATTCGTCGTTCAGTCGTCGGCCAGGATGGATGTTCCGCGTCGGAGGTCTTCAGGATGCTGCCGCTTCGCTCCGGATGGATGCCGCTTGGATGAAGACTTCAATCGGATGGAAGACCTCTTCTGCCCCGCTTGGATGAAGACTTCAGCCGGATCATGGACCTCTTCAGCCCCCCGCTTGGGCTTGGATCAGGACATCGGAGGAGCTCTTCTGGACGGATCGGTGTGATACCCGGTGAGGTGAAGACAAGGTAGGATGATCTTCAGGGGCTTAGTGTTAGGTTTATTTAAGGGGGGTTTGGGTTAGATTAGGGGTATGTGGGTGGTGGGTTGTAATGTTGGGGGGGGGGTATTGTATGTTTTTTTTACAGGCAAAAGAGCTGAATTTCTTGGGGCATGCCCCGCAAAGGGCCCTGTTCAGGGCTGGTAAGGTAAAAGAGCTTTGAACTTTAGTAATTTAGAATAGGGTAGGGCATTTTTTTTATTTTGGGGGTCTTTGTTATTTTATTAGGGGGCTTAGAGTAGGTGTAATTAGTTTAAAATTGTTGTAATATTTTTCTTATGTTTGTAAATATTTTTTTATTTTTTGTAACTTAGTTCTTTTTTATTTTTTGTACTTTAGATAGTTTATTTAATTGTATTTATTTGTAGGAATTGTATTTAATTAATTTATTGATAGTGTAGTGTTAGGTTAATTGTAGGTAATTGTAGGTAGTTTATTTAATTAATTTATTGATAGTGTAGTGTTAGGTTTAATTGTAACTTAGGTTAGGATTTATTTTACAGGTAATTTTGTAATTATTTTAACTATTTTAGCTATTAAATAGTTCTTAACTATTTAATAGCTATTGTACCTGGTTAAAATAAATACAAAGTTACCTGTAAAATAAATATAAATCCTAAAATAGCTATAATATAATTATAATTTATATTGTAGCTATATTAGGATTTATTTTACAGGTAAGTATTTAGCTTTAAATAGGAATAATTTATTTAATAAGAGTTAATTAATTTCGTTAGATTTAAATTATATTTAAGTTAGGGGGGTGTTAGTGTTAGACTTAGCTTTAGGGGTTAATACATTTATTAGAATAGCGGTGAGCTCCAGTCAGCAGATTAGGGGTTAATGTTTGAAGTTAGGTGTCGGCGATGTTAGGGAGGGCAGATTAGGGGTTAATACTATTTATTATAGGGTTAGTGAGGCGGATTAGAGGTTAATAACTTTAGGGGTTAATAAGTGTAGGCAGGTGGAGGCGACGTTGTGGGGGGCAGATTAGGGGTTAATAAATATAATATAGGGGTCGGCGATGTTAGGGCAGCAGATTAGGGGTACATAGGGATAATGTAAGTAGCGGCGGTTTACGGAGCGGCAGATTAGGGGTAAATAATAATATGCAGGGGTCAGCGATAGCGGGGGCGGCAGATTAGGGGTTAATAAGTGTAAGGTTAGGGGTGTTTAGACTCGGGGTACATGTTAGAGTGTTAGGTGCAGACGTAGGAAGTGTTTCCGCATAGCAAACAATGGGGCTGCGTTAGGAGCTGAACGCGGCTTTTTTGCAGGTGTTAGGTTTTTTTTCAGCTCAAACAGCCCCATTGTTTTCTATGGGAGAATCGTGCACGAGCACGTTTTTGAGGCTGGCCGCTTGTGTAAGCAACTCTGGTATCGAGAGTTGAAGCTGCATTAAATATGCTCTACGCTCCTTTTTTGGAGCCTAACGCAGCCTTTATGTGGACTCTCAATACCAGAGTTATTTTTATGGTGCGGCCAGAAAAAAGCCGGCGTTAGCTACGCGGGTCTTTACCGACAAAACTCCAAATCTAGGCCTAAGTTATTCTATGTAAATGATTCATTAAAGCTCCCTACAGCCTCTACAGCTTCAACCGTTCCTATGTTATTCTATGTAACTTATTCACTAAAGCTCCCTCCAGCCTCTACAGCTTCAACAGTTCCTATGTTATTCTATGTAACTGATTCACTAAAGCTCCCTCCAGCCTCTCCAGCTTCACCAGTTCCTATGTTATTCTATGTAACTGATTCACTAAAGCTCCCTCCAGCCTCTCTAGCTTCACCAGTTCCTATGCTATTCTATGTAACTGATTCACTAAAGCTCTCTCCAGCTTCTCCAGCTTCACCAGTTCCTATGTTATTCTATGTAACTGATTCACTAAAGCTCCCTCCAGCCTCTCCAGCTTCACCAGTTCCTATGTTATTCTATGTAACTGATTCACTAAAGCTCCCTCCAGCTTCTCCAGCTTCACCAGTTCCTATGTTATTATATGTAACTGATTCACTAAACCTCCCTGTCAGTATAACAGCACTGAGCGCTTGTCATCACACGTCATCTGTTGTACATTAGTCTGTGTAGTCACGGTCTGTCAGTGTAACAGCACTGAGCGCTTGTCATCACACGTCATCTGTTGTACATTAGTCTGTGTAGTCACGGTCTGTCAGTGTAACAGCACTGAGCGCTTGTCATCACACGTCCCCTGTTGTACATCACACTGTGTAGTCACGGTCTGTCAGTATAACAGCACTAAACGCTTGTCATCACACGTCACCTGTTGTTCATTAGTCTGTGTAGTCACGGTCTGTCAGTATAACAGCACTGAGCGCTTGTCATCACACGTCACCTGTTGTACATCACACTGTGTACTCACGGACTGTCAGTATAACAGCACTGAGCGCTTGTCACCACACGTCACCTGTTGTACATCACACTGTGTAGTCACGGTCTGTCAGTATAACAGCACTGAGTGCTTATCATCACACGTCAGCTGTTGTACGTCCGTCTGTGTAGTCACGGTCTGTCAGTATAACAGCACTGAGCGCTTGTCACCACACGTCACCTGTTGTACATCACACTGTGTAGTCACGGTCTGTCAGTATAACAGCACTGAGCGCTTGTCATCACACGTCACCTGTTGTACATCAGTCTGTGTAGTCACGGTCTGTCAGTATAACGGCACTGAGCGCTTGTCATCACATGTCAGCTGTTGTACATCAGTCTGTGTAGTCACGATCTGTCAGTATAACAGTACTGAGCGCTTGTCATCACACGTCAGCTGTTGTACATCACACTGTGTAGTCACTGTCTGTCAGTATAACAGCACTGAGCACTTGTCATCACACGTCACCCGTTGTACATCACACTGTGTAGTCACGGTCTATCAGTATAACAGCACTGAGCGCTTGTCATCACACGTCACCTGTTGTACATCAGTCTGTGTAGTCACGGTCTGTCAGTATAACAGCACTGAGCGCTTGTCATCACACGTCACCTGTTGTACATCAGTCTGTGTAGTCACGGTCTGTCAGTATCACAGCACTGAGCGCTTGTCATCAAACATCACCTGTTGTACATCAGTCTGTGTAGTCACGGTCTGTCAGCATAACAGCACTGAGCGCTTGTCATCAAACATCACCTGTTGTACATCAGTCTGTGTAGTCACGGTCTGTCAGCATAACAGCACTGAACGCTTGTAATCACACATCACCTGTTGTACATCAGTCTGTGTAGTCACGGTCTGTCAGTATAACAGCACTGAGCGCTTGTCATCACACGTCACCTGTTGTACATCACACTGTGTAGTCACGGTCTGTCAGTATAACAGCACTGAGCGCTTGTCATCGCACGTCAGCTGTTGTACATTACAATGTGTAGTCACGGTCTGTCAGTATAACAGCACTGAGCGCTTGTCATCACTCGTCACCTGTTGTACATTACAATGTGTAGTCACGGTCTGTCAGTATAACAGCACTGAGCGCTTGTCATCACACGTCACCTATTGTACATCAGTCTATGTAGTCACGGTCTGTCAGTATAACAGCACTGAGCGCTTGTCATCATACGTCACCTGTTGTACATCAGTCTGTGTAGTCACAATCTGTCAGTATAACAGCACTGAGCGCTTGTCATCATAATACGTCACCTGTTGTACATCAGTCTGTGTAGTCACGGTCTGTCAGTATAACAGCACTGAGCGCTTGTCATCACACGTCACCTGTTGTACATCAGACTGTGTAGTCATGGTCTGTCAGTATAACAGCACTGAGCGCTTGTCATCACACGTCACCTGTTGTACATCAGTCTGTGTAGTCACGGTCTGTCAGTATAACGGCACTGAGCGCTTGACATCACATGTCAGCTGTTGTACATCAGTCTGTGTAGTCACGATCTGTCAGTATAACAGCACTGAGCGCTTGTCATCACACGTCAGCTGTTGTACATCACACTGTGTAGTCACAGTCTGTCAGTATAACAGTGTGACAGACCCTTCGGTCAGGACTGAAAGTGTTAACTTTATTTTCTAACCACAAGTGGCTGGCTCCAGCTACAATCTAATTAATGCTTAGCATTCTATTGTTTGATCACCTCCAGAGAGAAAAACGCCTAAGTGATAAGGAGAGTCAAGAGTGTCCTGTGGTTGAAGTGTTTAAGTAATCTAATCCTATTGTATCATGTCAAGGGCGCTTCTCCCTTTTATCTAATGTACAACATTCTTTCAACCCCCATCTGTGGGGGGGTCAAAAACCTGTATAAATCTGTATGCTGCCTTCAAATAAAGTTATTATCCTGTTTTAAACCTGAAATGTGGAGCTTGGTCTCATGTTTGCAGGGAAACTGATCAAGGTTGTGAAGTGCTGAATGCAGGACATTGTTCATCTGGTATTAACCCTTGGTATACAGTTGGTACCGTAACATTGGTGGCAAGCGACGGGAGAATCCTTATCGCCCAAAGGAGCAACTACGGATCCAGACCGAATGGGAACACCGTATGAAAGGCTAAAAAGAGCTACCCTTAAAGACCTGCTAGAGCAACGGGGCCAACAAACCAGTAACCTCAGGAAGAGGGAGATTATTGCAAGACTGACCGAGATGGACGGAGTATCAGGGCACGAAGGAACCAATGAGCCCAGCATGTCAGACAGAACCCCCGAAGAAGCAAGCTTTGACCGGGCGGTCAAAATAAGACTGGCACACTATGGCCCCAACCCATCTGCGGAAATTATCGACCGGGTCATAGCAGCTGTGGAGGCCAACCTACTTCGCCAAAGCGGCGCTGCAGCAGTCCAAGTCACCGCAACCCCAGTGGAAAAGAGAAAAGTGCATTTTACCGCTTTTAAAAACTTTCTGGAAACAGAAGGAGAGATTGATGGGTACCTTGCGGATTTTGAGAGACAATGTGCACTACACCAGGTACCCGCAGAGGACTGGGTCACGATATTATCCGGAAAATTATCCGGCCGGGCCAGTGAGGCTTTTCGGGCCATTCCAGATGAGGAAGTTGGGGATTATAATACTGTGAAAGAGGCTCTGCTCTCCAGGTATGCGGTTACACCGGAGGCATACCGGAGGCGGTTCAGAGACACTGTTAAATTGGCTGGCGATTCCTACGTTGAGTGGGCATGTAAGGTGCACCGCACAGCATCGCACTGGATGGCGGGGTGCCAAGCCGTGTCTGGGGAAGAGGTGCTGCAGCTATTCCTGTTGGAACATTGCTTTGACAAGTTATCAGCAGGAGTTAGGGAGTGGGTTCGGGACCGTAAACCCTCCACCCTGCATGAAGCTGCTCGCTTGGCAGATGAGTATACGGATGCCCGCAAACTGGACACTGCTACCACTAAGCCCCCTGCTAAAGTGGAGTACAGACCCCCGGCCACCCCAGCAGCTGCCATTTACCAACCCCCGGCGCACCGCTATGCCACACAGCCTCCAGTCACGAACTACCCTCAGACAGCCCGGTTCACCTCACGGGATTACTCCCAGCCTATCCGGTGCTTTGGATGTAAGCAAATCGGACACAAAAGGTCGGAGTGTCCCCTCAACACGGCCAACCAAGCACAGTCCTGGAGGAGACCCGCCGGCGGAATCCCACGTAACCCTCAGCCCGCTGCCCACTGCGTAGAGGATCAAGAGTGTTGGGGCATCCTACATGAAGCAGACCCCGTACAAGCTGTCCATCGGGATAACCGGCAACAGCACCGGCAACTGGTCAAAGTAAATGGGAAGGAGGTCAGTGGTCTACGGGATACTGGTGCTACCATGACCTTGCTCCAAAAGAACTTGGTGTCCGAGAACCAGCACACTGGAGACACTGTGGCTGTGAGGGTGGGAGGGGGCACTGTGTTCCGCCTACCTGTTGCCCGGGTACATTTGGATTGGGGAGTGGGCGCTAGACATGTGAATGTGGGGGTCATGAGGGATTTACCAGCTGATGTTCTCCTTGGAAATGACTTGGCCCCCCTTGTTTCGGCCTACGCTCCCATGGGTCCCGTTGATGTTAACCCGGTGACTACCCGTGCCCAGGCCCGTGCCACCGAGACCGACCCACCTGCTGCTGAGACCCAGGTAAGACTCTCTTCCCCGACTTATACCCTAGACCAGACCCCCTTGAGTTGGGATACCCCAGAGACGTACGGGAGGGAAACCCGGGAGGATCCGACCCTTCAGAAGTACAGGGCTAGGGCAGACACTGGAGAAGAGGGAGTAGATGGGGAACGTTATGAGTGGATGGGGGATAGGCTATATAGAATCCCCAAACCTTCCCAGAAAAGTACTGCCCTTCCGCCAAATCGGCAGCTGGTAGTGCCTGCGAAATACCGGCAAGAGATTCTGCGGATTGGGCACGATGTACCGTTAGCTGGACATCTAGGGTCCCGCCGCACCGCTCATAGGATCACCCAGAATTTCTTCTGGCCCAATTTTAACCGAGATGTGCGGGTATATTGTAGTACTTGTGACACCTGTCAACGGGTGGGTAAGCGGGGGGACCACCCCAAAGCTAGGCTTATGTCTATGCCTGTCATTGGGGAACCCTTTTCCCGCATAGCCGTTGACATTGTGGGTCCCCTTGCCAGGGCTAGTCCATCAGGTAAGAAGTATATTCTCACTGTGGTGGACTATGCCACTCGTTACCCAGAGGCAGTAGCACTGTCGAATATAGAGGCAGAGACAGTCGCTGATGCCCTAGTTAAGGTTTTTACTAGGGTCGGGTTCCCTAAGGAGATTCTCTCTGATCAGGGGACCCAGTTTACCGCGGTGCTCACCCAGCAGCTGTGGAAGGTGTGCGGCATTAAACCGTTGCTCAGTTCGCCTTATCACCCCCAGACTAACGGTCTCTGCGAGCGCTTTAATGGCACCCTCAAGCAGATGCTGAGGACCTTCACGGACACTTGCAGAGACTGGGAACGATTCCTGCCTCATCTGCTATTTGCGTACAGGGAGGTGCCCCAGGAGTCCACTGGGTTCTCTCCCTTTGAGTTACTCTATGGGAGAAGAGTCCGCGGCCCTCTGGACCTCATTAGAGGACACTGGGAGGGAGAGATAGAGCAGGAGGGAACCCCCATCGTGCCATATGTTCTGGAACTCCGGGACCGCATGGAGAAACTGTCTCTGATGGTAAGAGGGAATCTCCAGGTGGCCCAGGAAAGACAGAAGGGGTGGTACGATCAAGGTGCCCGGCAGCGGGTCTTCCAGGTTGGACAGAAGGTTTTGGTGCTCAAGCCTGTGAAGGCCAACAAGATGCAAGCATCTTGGCAGGGCCCGTATAAAGTGTTATCCCGGGTGTGTGATACTACCTATGTTATAGCCAGCTGTGCAGATGAGAGGATCCAGCGATCCTTTCATGTGAACATGCTGAAGGAGTATCAGGAGAGGCCAGAGGACGTAGCCGCAGTATGTGCCCCTGCTGCAGATGACCCAGAGAACTTACCCCTACCCGACTTATTAGAGAAGGACCCCCAGACTGACCTCACTAGTCTTGTGCAGCTAGGGGACCGGTTGAACCCTACCGAGAGGGTACAGGCAAGACAGCTCCTGTGGGAGAAGCAGGCGACGTTCTCCCAAGAGCCCGGCTACACTACCCTAGCTGTACATAAAGTAGAGACTCCTGGACAGAATCCCCTGCGACAGCCTCCCTACCGTATACCCGAAGCAGTCCGAGAAGGAATGCGGAAGGAGATACAGGAGATGGCCCGGCTGGGAGTGATCGAGCCCTCCGATAGTCCTTGGGCTTCCCCTGTAGTCCTGGTACCCAAGAAGGATGGAACCACCCGGTTCTGTGTGGACTACAGGCGGCTCAACGAGAGGACCACCACTGACGCCTACCCGATGCCCCGGGTAGACGAATTACTAGACCGTATTGCTAGGGGGCGCTATCTGACAACCATAGACCTGTGTAAAGGCTATTGGCAGATTCCCCTGGCCGAGGATGCTATCCCCAAGTCGGCATTCGTCACCCCATTCGGCCTGTACCAGTTTAAGGTCATGCCCTTTGGGATGAAGAATGCTCCGGCTACCTTCCAGCGTATGGTGGATGTGGCAAACCTAGCCACTTCTGGACTATAACGTAAGAAAGCTTGTCTATAGGCTGTATATTGTGCTATGTAGATGTGACAGACCCTTCTGTCAGCACCGAAAGAGTTAACTGTGTTCAGCTTTAGCCTCAACTATTGTGCACTGTCATTAATGTTATTAATACACAGTCCATTGTTTAATCACCCTCAGAGAGCAAATGCTTAGGTGATAAGAAAAGCCAAATGTATCTTGTGTTTAAATTGTTATCAGCTTAAGCAAGGTAAATCTATTGTATCATGTCAAGGGTGTGTTCCCTTCATCTAATGTACAACATTCTTTCAACCCCCCTTCTGGGGGGGGTCAGACCTGCATAAATACTGGGCATATGAGCCTTAATAAAAGTCATTCTGTTTTAAAACCTGAAAACTGGCTGGGTTGTGAATTGCTGATTCCCTATGCAGGACATTGTTCCCTGGTGTTAACCCTTGGTATCCGGTTGGTACCGTTACAATTGGTGGCAAGCGACGGAATGAACCTTATCGCCCAGAAGAGCAACTACACAAGCCAGTAACCTCAGGAAGAGGGGGATTACTACAATACTGACTAAGATGGAAGGAGTACCAGGGACCGAAGTGAATGGAGATGGATTATTCTAAGCTAAAGAGACAAACGTTAAAGGAACTGCTAGAAGCCAGGGGAAAGATAGGCAGCAGCAAACCCAAGGCTATATTAATTGCTGAGCTGATGGAGGGAGACAGAGCTCGCAGCGCTACGCCTCCAGCAGCCATGGAGGAGACCCTATACCAGAGGGAAATGAGGACCAGGCTGGAATTTTTACCCCAACCTGTACCACGGGATATGCTATCCGTGGTAATGGCAGATGTGCAGGAGTACGTGATGGCACACAGTCCGCGGAATGCATCCTCCCGAGCAGAATCCATTTTGGACGCACTCAGCAACCCAGTAAGACCTAAAATCCCATACCATGCATTTAAAATGTTTTGTGAGGAGAAGGATGAGATCGATGGGTATTTACAGGATTTTGAGAGACTGTGCGAGTTACATGATTTGGAGCAGTCCGTATGGGTGCCGGTGCTAGCAGGCAAGCTAGCCGGTAGGGCAGCGGAAGCGTATCGCGCTGTACCCAGGGAGGACAGCAAGGATTACGCTAAAGTGAAGAGAGCGATCTTGGAAAGATATGCCATTACCTCAGAGGCATACCGGCGCAAGTTTAGAGGCCTGCGCAAGCCAGAAAGAGATTCACATGCAGAGTGGGCCCACAAGCTGGATCAAGCATCTCAGGGGTGGATACAGGCCAGCCAAGCTACCACCATGGAAGAATTGCGACAACTGATGCTGTTGGAGCAATTCTTTAACGGCTTGTCCCCAGAAGCCCAAGAATGGGTGAGAGATCGAAAACCCCTCACCTTAACCGAAGCAGCCAGATTAGCAGACCAGCATTTTGATGCCAGGAGGCACCATGGACTACAGCCTAACAACGGACGGGCGAATATACAATGCCACACCTGCAAGCAGTGGGGACATATGGCACGTGAGTGCACCCAAAATCGGAGCAGACAAGCTTGGAACCAGGTCAGACAGAACCAGGCCCCAAGGGCGGCTGCTCACCATTACCAAACGGAGCCAGCCGCTCATGAGGTGTTGAGCACCCAAGCCGAGGAACCCCTGGGAATTCTGCATGAGGTGATGTCGGTCCGGGCTGCCGATAACTGGCAACATCCCCGCCAGCTGGGGACCGTAGAGGGGAAGGAGGTCCAGGGACTTCGGGATTCGGGAGCTACTTTAACCCTGATAGCTCCCCATTTGGTGCCGGATACAGTACACACGGGCGGATCCGTGGCAGTACGAGGAGCAGGGGGAGCGGTATACCGATTGCCCACTGCTAGAGTGGAGTACAGACCCCCAGTCACCCCAGCAGCGGCCAGTTACCAGCCCCCGGCGCACCGCTATACTACGCGGCCTCCGGCCACGAACTACCCTCAGAGAGCCCGGTTCAATTCGCGGGGCTACTCACAACCTATTCGGTGCTTTGGATGTAAGCGACTAGGGCACAAAAGACCAGAGTGTCCCCTAAACGCAGCAAATCAAGCACAGTCCTGGAGAAGACCCGCCGGCGGAATCCCACATAATCCTCAGCCTGCGGCCCGCTACGTAGAGGCGCCAGAATGCTGGGGCAGCCTACATGAAGCAGACCCCGTGCAAGCTGCCCACCGGAATAACCGGCAGCGGGTTAAAGTGAATGGGAAGGAGGTCAGTGGTCTACGGGATACTGGTGCTACCATGACCTTGCTTCAAGAGAACTTGGTGTCTGAGAAACAGCACACTGGAGACACTATGGCTGTGAGGGTAGCAGGGGGCACTGTGTTCCGCCTACCTGTTGCCAGGGTACATTTGGATTGGGGAGTGGGCGCTAGACTTGTGAATGTGGGGGTCAAGAAGGACTTACCTGCTGATGTTCTCCTTGGAAATGACTTGGCCCCCCTTGTTTCTGCCTATGCTCCCATGGATCCCGCTGATGTTAACCCTGTGACTACCCAAGCCCAGTCCCTCTGGGAAGAGACGCTTCCATGTTTGGGGTGGGGGCAGTACTGAGCCAAGTTGGAGCAGATGGCGGAGAACACCCCGTAGCTTACTTGAGCCGAAAGTTGCCCCGGACATCCCCAAGCCGATCCGTTGGGATCAGACTGTGTATGCCGGCTTGGTTCTGGGGGAGCATTGTGGCAAACCTAGCCACTTCTGGACTATAACGTAAGAAAGCTTGTCTATAGGCTGTATATTGTGCTATGTAGATGTGACAGACCCTTCTGTCAGCACCGAAAGAGTTAACTGTGTTCAGCTTTAGCCTCAACTATTGTGCACTGTCATTAATGTTATTAATACACAGTCCATTGTTTAATCACCCTCAGAGAGCAAATGCTTAGGTGATAAGAAAAGCCAAATGTATCTTGTGTTTAAATTGTTATCAGCTTAAGCAAGGTAAATCTATTGTATCATGTCAAGGGTGTGTTCCCTTCATCTAATGTACAACATTCTTTCAACCCCCCTTCTGGGGGGGGTCAGACCTGCATAAATACTGGGCATATGAGCCTTAATAAAAGTCATTCTGTTTTAAAACCTGAAAACTGGCTGGGTTGTGAATTGCTGATTCCCTATGCAGGACATTGTTCCCTGGTGTTAACCCTTGGTATCCGGTTGGTACCGTTACAGTGGATAGACTCCTTGATGGCTTCCAGGAATTTGCTTGTGCATACCTGGACGACATTGCGGTTTACAGTGGGTCCTGGGAAGAACACCTTACCCATGTAGGGCTGGTACTGGACAAGATTCGGGCCGCTGGCCTGACCTTGAAACCGGACAAGTGCCATCTAGGTATGGCTGAAGTACAGTACTTGGGGCACCGAGTGGGGTGTGGGAGCCAGAGACCGGAGCCAGCCAAGGTAGAGGCTGTGGCTAACTGGCCCACACCTATCACTAAGACCCAAGTACTAGCCTTCCTGGGGACGGCCGGGTATTACCGACGTTTTGTCCCCGACTACAGTACTATCGCCAAGCCCCTGACTGACCTGACTAAAAAGAACCTCCCCAAACAGGTCCTGTGGTCTCCAGCTTGTGAAGCCGCGTTTCAGGCACTGAAGCAGGCCCTTGTGAATGCCCCTGTCTTGGCTGCCCCAGTTCCTAACAAACGTTTTCTCATTCATACAGATGCTTCCATGTATGGACTGGGGGCTGTACTGAGTCAAGTCGGGGAGGATGGAGGAGAGCATCCTGTCGCATACCTAAGCAGAAAGTTATTACCTCGGGAAGTAAGCTATGCGGCAGTGGAGAAAGAATGTTTAGCCCTGGTCTGGGCACTGAAAAAATTGAACCCTTATCTATATGGACAGGAATTTTCCCTCATAACGGACCACAATCCCTTAGTCTGGCTCAACCGGGTCTCAGGAGACAATGGTAGATTGCTGAGGTGGAGTTTAGCCCTCCAGCCCTATAACTTCACCATCAGCTACCGGCCCGGTAAGCTAAACGGGAATGCCGATGGATTGTCCCGGCAAACTGATATGCCTACCACCACCCAGTCCGGTCATCCCCAAGTTGACCCGCCAAAGGGTCAAGCCGGGTCTGCCGGAGTGTTCCACAAGGGGGGAGCTATGTGACAGACCCTTCGGTCAGGACTGAAAGTGTTAACTTTATTTTCTAACCACAAGTGGCTGGCTCCAGCTACAATCTAATTAATGCTTAGCATTCTATTGTTTGATCACCTCCAGAGAGAAAAACGCCTAAGTGATAAGGAGAGTCAAGAGTGTCCTGTGGTTGAAGTGTTTAAGTAATCTAATCCTATTGTATCATGTCAAGGGCGCTTCTCCCTTTTATCTAATGTACAACATTCTTTCAACCCCCATCTGTGGGGGGGTCAAAAACCTGTATAAATCTGTATGCTGCCTTCAAATAAAGTTATTATCCTGTTTTAAACCTGAAATGTGGAGCTTGGTCTCATGTTTGCAGGGAAACTGATCAAGGTTGTGAAGTGCTGAATGCAGGACATTGTTCATCTGGTATTAACCCTTGGTATACAGTTGGTACCGTAACAAACAGCACTGAGCGCTTGTCATCACACGTCACCTGTTGTACATCACACTGTGTAGTCACGGTCTGTCAGTATAACAGCACTGAGCGCTTGTCATCACACGTCACCCGTTGTACATCACACTGTGTAGTCACGGTCTGTCAGTATAACAGCACTGAGCGCTTGTCATCACACGTCATCTGTTGAAAATTAGTCTGTGTAGTCACGGTCTGTCAGTATAACAGCACTGAGCGCTTGTCATCAAACGTCACCTGTTGTACATCAGTCTGTGTAGTCACGGTCTGTCAGCATAACAGCACTGAACGCTTGTCATCACACGTCACCTGTTGTACATCAGTCTGTGTAGTCACGGTCTGTCAGTATAACAGCACTGAGCGCTTGTCATCACATGTCACCTGTTGTACATTAATGTGTAGTCACGGTCTGTCAGTATAACAGCACTGAGCGCTTGTCATCACACGTCACCTATTGTACATCAGTCTATGTAGTCACGGTCTGTCAGTATAACAGCACTGAGCGCTTATCATCATACGTCACCTGTTGTACATCAGTCTGTGTAGTCACGATCTGTCAGTATAACAGCACTGAGCGCTTGTCATCACATGTCACCTGTTGTACATGACAATGTGTAGTCACGGTCTGTCAGTATAACGGCACTGAGCGCTTGACATCACACGTCACCTGTTGTACATCACACTGTGTAGTCACGTGGATGTACCATTAATTGCAAAGACAAGAAGAAATCTTGCAAGAAAAGGGATAGGCCTGTCTGACTCTAAATATATATCTTGAAATACCCACTGGTTTAAATTATCAAAGCAAGGTGGTGGATTAATATAGGAGAGCAATGCTCTGTGTCAGGGAGTAAATGGAACCCCAAATACCCAATTGGAAGTTAGAATGAAGTTAAAATTGTCTCAGAAAACCATTCATACTGCAAAAATCTTTATTAGGAGACAAAAGATAAAGTCTAGCAGGGGCATTGTTCACAAGGTCATAGTACCTCACTGCTTTTAGCCGCTCGCTCGCTAGTATATTTTCTAAAATTATAGAATACATGCGTGTGTGAAATTTGAGCAGATTAACAATAATACAGTCTCCGATATAGTAGAGACCTTTGCAGATGGTGATATGAATGTTGGAGTGTTATTAGCCAGAAGTAATATTAATGATAGCCTCCGCTATAGAAGAGGCTTACTTTAGCCAGGGGTTATGAGAGTTTCTTACTTTGTTAACTTGAATAACAGATAACTCACAATATCTTAACCCATATGTGTTTGGCAACTAAGGTGGCAACTTGATATTAGTGCTAGGCTTACCTTAATATCATAATTATAGCAATTGGTTAACAAAAAATCAACGGTACTGACATATAGGTTATAATATTTGTTGTATATCATCTTAAATACCTTCGTATATATGGAATGATACCTCGGTATTAACCAAAGCTACATTAACAACAGTGCAGCCTAGCATATAATTTCTTGTAACTGGGAGACATTAGGTATCGGTTTACTTTTCCGGTTGTACTAATATGTATCAAACATACAATTGTACTTATTAGTAAGCACGCACACACTGGTCATACCATTGAGAATACTGGGTCACAAAACACCACATTGGTTAGACCTGTATTTTCTCTGAGCAACATTGCTGAACCTAAGCTCTCAGTCATATCGCAATACATTTAATTTATCTCTGTGATATCGGGTGCTACTTTGTGCTCACTATTAGTGCACATATCACCTGTATTTTCTCTGAGCAACATTGCTGAACCTAAGCTCTCAGTCATATCGCAATACAATTAATTTATCTCTGTGATATCGGGTGCTACCTTGTGCTCACTATTAGTGCACATACTACTGAACTTTATGATACCCTGAGTGCTAAAACTGAATACGTTATATATACATATCCTAGCTATTATTCTCTGCACACACCATCCAAGGGTCCACCATTTACTGTGCAACAGTTAATCTGCACATTATTAATAATCTTAGGAATCTTATAGCATTTGCTCATATTAGATATCCTTAAGAACCCTATTTGTAGAGATTACTGCAAAAATATTATTTCTGTTTCCCACGCTACATATTGAATTCTTCTAAATTAAGACACGAGTTTGAGCTATTTTTAATCAGTGCATGTGTGAATGTTTGTCTGAGTCCTGCTGGACTTTATCTTTTGTCTCCTAATAAAGATTTTTGCAGTATGAATGGTTTTCTGAGACAATTTTAACTTCATTCTAACTTCCAATTGGGTATTTGGGGTTCCATTTACTCCCTGACACAGAGCATTGCTCTACTATATTAATCCACCACCTTGCGTTGATAATTTAAACCAGTGGGTATTTCAAGATATATATTTAGAGTCAGACAGGCCTATCCCTTTTCTTGCAAGATTTCTTCTTGTCTTTGCAATTAATGGTACATCCATATGTATCCTTCCTGCCTCTCTCTTAAATTATAGGGCTAATATATTTATTATTCTTTATAATTTTTTCCCTATAATTTTTTATCTACTCTTAACCCACTAGCCCTCAGCCCCCCGTTTTCTACTCAACTGTGTAGTCACGGTCTGTCAGTATAACAGCACTGAGCACTTGTCATCACACGTCACCTGTTGTACATCACACTGTGTAGTCAAGGTCTGTCAGTATAACAGCACTGAGCGCTTGTCATCACACGTCATCTGTTGTACATCAGTCTGTGTAGTCACGGTCTGTCAGTATAACAGCACTGAGCGCTTGTCATCATACGTCACCTGTTGTACATCACACTGTGTAGTCATGGTCTGTCAGTATAACAGCACTGAGCGCTTGTCATCATACGTCACCTGTTGTACATCACACTGTGTAGTCACGGTCTGTCAGTATAACAGCACTGAGCGCTTGTTATCACACGTCACCTGTTGTACATCAGTCTGTGTATTCACGGTCTGTCAGTATAACAGCACTGAGCGCTTGTCATCACACATCACCTGTTGTACATCAGTCTGTGTAGTCACGGTCTGTCAGTATAATGGCACTGAGCGCTTGTCATCACACGTCACCTGTTGTACATCAGCCTGTGTAGTCACGGTCTGTCAGTATAACAGCACTGAGCGCTTGTCATCACACATCACCTGTTGTACATCAGTCTGTGTAGTCACGGTCTGTCAGTATGCACTGAGCGCTTGTCATCAGACGTCACCTGTTGTACATCACACTGTATAGTCACGGTCTGTCAGTATAACAGCACTGAGCGCTTGTCATCACGTCACCTGTTGTACATCACACTGTGTAGTCACGGTTTGTCAGTATAACAGCACTGAGTGCTTGTCATCACACGTCACCTGTTGTACATCACACTGTGTAGTCACGGTCTGTCAGTATAACAGCACTGAGCACTTGTCATCACACGTCACCTGTTGTACATCACACTGTGTAGTCCCGGTCTGCCAGTAAAACAGCACTGAGCGCTTGTCATCACACGTCACCTGTTGTACATCAGTCTGTGTAGTCACGGTCTGTCAGCATAACAGCACTGAACGCTTGTCATCACACATCACCTGTTGTACATCAGTCTGTGTAGTCACGGTCTGTCAGTATAACAGCACTGAGCGCTTGTCATCACTCGTCACCTGTTGTACATCACACTGTGTAGTCACGGTCTGTCAGTATAACAGCACTGAGCGCTTGTCATCACACGTCATCTGTTGTACATCAGTCTGTGTAGTCACGGTCTGTCAGTATAACAGCACTGAACGCTTGTCATCACACGTCATCTGTTGTACGTCAGTCTGTGTAGTCACTGTCTGTCAGTATAACAGTGCTGAGCGCTTGTCATCACACGTCAGCTGTTGTACATCACACTGTGTAGTCATGGTCTGTCAGTATAACAGCACTGAGCGCTTGTCATCACACGTCATCTGTTGTACATCACACTGTGTAGTCATGGTCTGTCAGTATAACAGCACTGAGCGCTTGTCATCACACGTCATCTGTTGTACATCACACTGTGTAGTCACGGTCTGTCAGTATAACAGCACTGAGCACATGTCATCACACGTCATCTGTTGTACATCAGTCTGTGTATTCACGGTCTGTCAGTATAACAGCACTGAGCGCTTGTCATCATACGTCACCTGTTGTACATCAGTCTGTGTAGTCATGGTCTGTCAGTATAACAGCACTGAGCGCTTGTCATCACACGTCACCTGTCGTACATCAGTCTGTGTAGTCACGGTCTGTCAGTATAACAGCACTGAGCGCTTGTCATCACACGTCACCTGTTGTACATCAGTCTGTGTAGTCACGGTCTGTCAGTATAACAGCACTGAGCGCTTGTCATCACACGTCAGCTGTTGTACATCAGTCTGTGTAGTCACGGTCTGTCAGTATAACAGCACTGAGTGCTTGTCATCACACGTCACCTGTTGTACATCAGTCTGTGAAGTCACGGTCTGTCAGTATAACAGCACTGAGCGCTTGTCATCACACGGCACCTGTTGTACATCACACTGTGTAGTCACTGTCTGTCAGTATAACAGCACTGAGCGCTTGTCATCACACGTCAGCCTATTTAGTATAGTAGAATGTATGTATGACAGCTTGTGGGTCACTAAATAGCAGTTTCTTGTTAAGAATAATAATTATTGAGCTTAATGTGATTCCTTAAACTGCCACAGAACCAATCAACAAATTGTAACAGTTTATCTGGTGCCCAAATACAATACAGTCTTCTCTCACACCTAACTGCTGCAATATTATTGTGCAAAGCAACCCCTGCTCACAATTCCCTACTTTATAACTGTAAACCTTCTATGTGACTTCCTCAATACCTCACTCACAAAATGACCAATAAAGTTACATAGAAGTGAGCTCTCCAGGCTGATGATTCCACTAAATGTAAAATGATGTTATTCATTTATTTATTATTAACAGTATATAAAGAAATATACGGCCAGATTACGAGTTTTGCGTTAGGAGCTATGCGGTGCTAACGAGCAATTTTTTCTCACAGCTCACTTACCTACAGCGCTGGTATTACTGGTTTTTAGAAACCAGACGTTAAAAGGCAAGAAGTAAGCGTTGAGCAAAATTGTGCTCCTTACCGCACTCCAATACCAGCGCTGCTTATGTCAGCGGTGAGCTGGTCGTACGTGCTTGTGCACGATTTCCCCATAGTAATCAACGGGGAGAGCCGGCTGAGAAAATGTCTAACACCTGCAAAAAAGCAGCGTAAAACTCAGTAACGCAGACCCATTGATTCCTATGGGGAAATAAAAGTTATGTTTACACCTAACACCCTAACATGAACCTAGAGTCTAAACACCCCTAATCTTACACTTATTAACCCCTAATCTGCCGCCCCCAACACCTACATTACACTTATTAACCCCTAATCTGCCACTCCGGATACCGCCGCCACCTACATTATATGTATTAACCCTTAATCTGCTGCCCCAACATCGCCGACACCTACATTATATTGATTAACCCCTAATCTGCCGCCCCAATGTTGCCGCAACCTACCTACACTTATTAACCCTAATCTGCCGCCCCCAACGTCACCGCCACTATAATAAACATATTAACCACTAAACCGCCACACTCCCGCATTGCAAACAGTTAAATATTATTAACCCTGTGACAGTCCCCTCTGTCAGTACTGGAAGGGTTAACTTTGTTCAGTTTTGAGAAACTATTTTCTGAAGACAGGTTTCCTGGCATCAGCTATTGTTTACTGTAATTAAGTTTAGGTGATAAGCGTTCACCTTGTTTAATCACCTTTAGAGTGCAGACTGCCAGGTGCCAAGAAGGACTCCATTGTTTTCTTGTGTTTAATTGTTTATTTGGTTAAGTAATGTAATTCTATTGTAGCCTGAAAAAGGGCATCTTCCCTCTATCTAATGTACTATACTCTTCCAATCCCCCATCTGGTCTCCTAGGGAGTGTCAACCAGGTGGGAGACCTGCATAAATACTGGGCATATAGCCCTCAATAAAACACATTCTTCTGTTTTACCCTCAAGATGGAGCTTGGTCTCGTGTTTGGGGGGAATTAACTGGGTTCGTGTGTTGCTGATCCCGTATTGAGGGCATCTTTCATCTGGTATTAACCCTTGATATCCGGGTTATACCATAACAAAACCCTAATCTGCCTACCCTAACATCGCCGCCACCTACCTACATTTATTAACCCCTAATCTTCCGCCCCAACGTTGCCGCCACTATACTAAATGTATTAACCCCTAAACCTAAGTCTAAACCTAATTCTAACACCCCCTAACTTAAATATAATTACAATAAATCTAAATAAAAATTCATATTATTACCTAAATAATTCCTATTTAAAACTAAATACTTAGCTATAAAATAAAGCGTAAGCTAGCTACAATAAAACTAATAGTTACATTGTAGCTATCTTAGGGTTTATTTTCATTTTACAGGCAAGTTTGTATTTATTTTAGCTAGGTACAATAGTTATTAACTATTTAATAACTACCTAGCTAAAATAAATACAAAAGTACCTGTAAAATAAAACCTAACCTAAGTTACAATAACACCTAACACTACACTATAATTAAATACATTTACTAAATTAAAAACAATTAAATAAATTAAATTAAATTAGCTAAAGTACAAAATACCCCCCACTAAATTACAGAAAATAAAAAACAAATTACAGATCTTTAAACTAATTACACCTAATCTAATAGCCCTATCAAAATAAAAAAGCCCCCCCAAAATAAAAAAAAAACCTAGCCTAAACTAAACTATCAATAGCCCTTAAAAGGGCCTTTTGCGGGGCACTGCCCCAAAATAATCAGCTCTTTTACCTGTAAAAAAATACAAACAACCCCCCAACAGTAAAACCCACCACCCACACAACCAACCCCCCAAATAAAATACTAACTAAAAAAACCTAAGCTCCCCATTGCCCTGAAAAGGGCATTTGGATGGGCATTGCCCTTAAAAGGGCAGTTAGCGCTATTGCAGGCCCAAACCCTAAACCTAAAATAAAACCCACCCAATACAGCCTTAAAAAAACCTAACACTAACCCCCTGAAGATCGACTTACTGTTCTGAAGACCGGACATCCATCCTCAAGGAAGCGGCAGAAGTCTTTATCCAACCGGGCCGAAGTCCTCAACGAAGCTGGGAGAAGTCCTCAACGAAGCCGGGAGAAGTCTTCATCCAAGCCGGGTGAAGTAGTCCTCCAGACGGGCAGAAGTCTTCATACAGACGGCATCTTCTATCTTCATCCATCCGACGTGGAGCGGCTCCATCTTCAAGACATCCGACGCGGAGCATCCTCTTCTTCCGACGAGGATTGAGCTTGCATTCTATTGGCTGTTCCAATCAACCAATAGAATGCGAGCTCAATCCTATTGGCTGATTGCATCAGCCAATAGGATTTTTTCTACCTTAATTCCGATTGGCTGATAGAATTCTATCAGCCAATCGGAATCTAAGGGAGGCCATCTTGAATGACGTCACTTAAAGGAACCTTCATTTGTCGGGTAGTTGTTGGAAGAAGAGGATGCTCCGCGTCGGATGTCTTGAAGATGGAGATGCTCCGCGTCGGATGGATGAAGATAGAAGATGCCGTCTGGATGAAGACTTCTGCCCGTCTGGATGACCACTTCGCTCGGCTTGAATGAAGACTTCTCCCGGCTTCGTTGAGGACTTCGGCCCAGTTGGATGAAGACTTCTGCCGCTTCCTTGAGGATGGATGTCCGGTCTTCAGAACTGTAAGTCGATCTTCAGGGGGTTAGTGTTAGGTTTTTTAAGGGTGTATTGGGTGGGTTTTATTTTTAGATTAGGGCTTTGGGCCACAAAAGAGCTAACTGCCCTTTTAAGGGCAATACCCATCCAAATGCCCTTTTCAGGGCAATGGGGACGGAGCTTAGGTTTTTTTAGTTAGCTTTTTATTTGGGGGGGTTTGTTGTGTGGGTGGTGGGTTTTACTGTTGGGGGGGTTGTTTATATATTTTTTTTTTTTAAAAGGTAAAAGAGCGGATTACTTTGGGGCAATGCCCCGCAAAAGGCCCTTTTAAGGGCTATTGATAGTTTAGTTTAGGCTAGGGTTTTTTTTTATTTGGGGGGGCTTTTTTTATTTTGATAGGGCTATTAGATTAGGTGTAATTAGTTTAAAGATCTGTCATTTGTTTTTAATTTTCTGTAAAAAAAATTTTTTTATTTTTTTATTGGATTTTCAAAACATTATTTGAACACAAATCGAATCTCATAGCGAGGGTTACAATTTTACCTTCAAAAATACCGTACAATGTTAACCAACATCTTAGCTACTTATCATACTATACTTCTTAAATTAAACTTAAATACTATAAAGTGAGCCACAAGGAGAGAAAAAAAAAAAAAAAAGATGAATAAATAATATCCGGTCTTGTCTTTTCCATACAGAGTCTATATTTTCTAAATTTCGCTTAGAAGCAAACAATATATTAAAGAATTAGGTCCCAAACTAGTTAAGGTCTACCCAGTGCTGAGGTAACTTGCCCTCCAGAATAAGAGAGAAAAATACCGGAGAATTCTTAAATCTTTCAATGAATTGATGTTGTAGTGGTATTGACCAAGCACTTATAAAATTCTTCCATTTTGCAAAGAAGGCTCTGAACTGCGAATCAAAATTGAATTTAACGTTGTACGATTCAATTGTCATTTGGAGTGTTAGTATATTGGCTAGTTCAGGAATAGTAGGGATCTTTGTAGTTTTCCACTCCCTTAATAGTTGATTCCTGACAGCCAGTATAGTAAAATTAATAAAGAGTTGGTCTCCTTTATTTCTTCTATCTGAGTCTAGAAGGAAAACATGTGGTAAAGTAATCGCAATTTTATTCTCAAGATGTTTATTCAGCCAATAATTAACTTTTCTCCAATATTGGTTAATTTTGGGGCATGACCACATGCAGTGGATGATGTCTGCCATTTCTGCTTTACATTTGAAACAACAACTAGTTTGTATATTTTTAGAGATTATATACAACCTATATGGAGTGAAATAATAGTTATTAAGCAATTTTATTTGAGATTCCGTCCAACTTATGTTAGTAGTTGCTTGTTCTGAAAGGCAGATACTCGTTACAATATCCTGTTCCGATATATTCGGAAGTATTTTTAATATATTTTTTTAAAGTTTTCTTATATTGTTTTGTCCAGAGTTAACGATAAAGGATCTATACCAGTAAGAAATTGTTCGTCGACCTGTCTCATATAACTTAATTCCATTGGGGATCTCTTTGGCACCCCAATCAACTCCACTTATTCTACTTTATTGTGTGACGTAGCTTCTTATCTGTAGATAAGCATAAAAATTCTTAATCGGAAGAACATATTTAACAGAGAGATCTGCAAATGACTGTAGTGTCTTATTATTGTCCTGGAAGAGATGGGAGATATAAACAAGACCCTTCTCCTTCCATTCTTGAAAAACCATATCACGTAAACCTGGTGAAATATCCGGGTTACCTGTAATAGGTAAGAGTTGAAGGGACTTTGGGTTATGCCCCATTTCTTTACAGTATTTTTGCCAGGCAATGATAATATTAACAAAAGTCTGATTATGTGCAATATTACTTGGTAATCTATCTAGTGAATAGTGTAGTAGGGCTCTAAAGTCAAATGGATCAACAAGTTTTGTTTCTATATCATAATGGGTAACATAATTTGCTTCTGTTACCCAGTCTACAGCAAATTTTATCATGCAAGTCCAATTATAATATTCCAAACTAGGCATCGATAGACCACCATATCTTTTTTGTTGAATTAGTCTGGCCATAGATATTCTGGGCTGAGTCCTTCCCCATAGAAACAATGAGCATGCAGTATTAAACCTTTTAATATCTCACTTAGTAATAAATAAGGGAAGATTCTGTAGCAAAAATAAAATTTGCGGAAATTTTTTTTTCTTAATTAACATAATCTTAGCAGAGATAGATAGATAATATATGTTACGGTATCACCAGATATCAAGGGTTAATACCAGATGAAAGATGTCCTGAATATGGGATCAGCAACACACAACCCAGCTAATTCCCCCCTCAAACATGAGACCAGGCTCCATCTTGAAGGTAAAAACAGAATGCACTTTGAGGGCTATATGCCCAGTATTTATGCAGGTCTGAGACCAGATGGGGGGTTGGAATAGTATTGTACATTAGATAGAGGGAAGACGCCCTTTTACATGATACAATGGAATTACATTACTTAACCAGATAAGCAATTAAACACAAGAGAACAATGTCCTTCTTATCACTTAGCAGTCTGACTAAACAATGTGAACGCTTATCACTTAAGCTTAATCACAGTAATATAGCTGATGTCAGGAAACCTGTTTTCAGAAAATAGTTCCTCAAAGCTGAACAAAGTTAACCCTTCCAGTACTGACAGAGGGGTCTGTCACACGGCTCCCTTCTGGTGGGACACTCCGGCAGACCCGGCTTGACCCTTTGGCGGGTCAACGTGGGGATGACCGGACTAGGAGGTGGTAGGCATGTCAGTTTGCCGGGACAATCCATCTGTATTCCCGTTATGAGAGAGAATTCCTGTCCGTATAAATAAGGGTTCAACTTCTTCAGTGCCCAGACTAGGGCTAAACAGTCCTTCAAAATCTCATCGGCTTCTTTACGAGTTTTTTGTACCTGCTCTTTATAGGTATCCACAAGCACTTCATACTGACGTAGGTTGCCCTTGAGCTGCTGCACCTCACTATGAGCCATCGTCAGCTTCTCCTCCAATGTCGCTAAGTTTGTCTTTAATGTTTCATGTTCCACTCTGAAGCTGGTGTTTTCTGCGGTCTGTCGGTGCAGCTTGTCTAGCAGAGATTCCCGTTCTAAACGCGCTTTTTCCTCTGCGCTCCTCTTCTCTCCCGCTAGCACTGTTACGTGATTGTTTAACATGACCATTTCATCCTCTACTTGACTCTTCTCCTTCATCAGCGCATTGTAACGGGACTTCCACGTATTAATAGCGGATAGAGATTTACTGAGCTCAGCATCCTGGGGCTCAGCAGCAGGTGAGTCAGTCTCTGTGGCACGGATCTGGGCACGGGTAGTCACAAGGTTAACATCGGCAGGACCCATAGGAGCGTAGGCAGAAACAAGGGGGGGCCAAGTTATTTCCAAGGAGAACATCAGCTGGTAAGTCCTTCATGACCCCCACATTCACAGGTCTAGCGCCCACTCCCCGATCCAAATGTACCTGGGCAACAGGTAGGCAGAACACAGCGCCCCCTGCTACCCTCACAGCCACAGTGTCTCCAGTGTGCTGTTTCTCAGACACCAAGTTCTTTTGAAGCAAGGTCATGGTAGCACCAGTATCCCGTAGACCACTGACCTCCTTCCCATTCACTTTAACCAGTTGACAGTTATTCCGGTGGGCAGCTTGCACGGGGTCTGCTTCATGTAGGATGCCCCAGCATTCTTGCTCCTCTACGTAGTGGGCCGCAGACTGAGGGTTACGTGGGATTCCGCCGGCGGGTCTTCTCCAGGACTGTGCTTGGTTCGCTGCGTTTAGGGGACACTCTGGTCTTTTGTGCCCTAGTTGCTTACATCCAAAGCACCGAATAGGTTGTGAGTAGCCTCGTGAATTGAACAGGGCTCTCTGAGGATAGTTTGTGGCTGGAGGCCGTGTGGTAGAGCGGTGCGCCGGGGGTTGGTAACTGGTAGCTGCTGGGGTGACTGTGGGTCGGTACTCCACTCTGGCAGGGGGCTTAGTGGTAGCAGTGTCCAGTTTGCGGGCATCCGTATACTCATCTGCCAAGCGAGCCGCTTCATGCAGGGTGGAGGGTTTACGGTCCTGAACCCACTCTCTAACTCCTGCGGATAACTTGTCGAAGCAATGTTCCAACAGGAATAGCTGCAGCACCTCTTTCCCGGATACAGCTTGGCACCCCGCCATCCAGTGAGCTGCTGTGTGGTGCACCTTACATGCCCACTCAACATAGGAATCTCCAGCTAGTTTAACAGTGTCTCTGAACCGTCTCCTGTATGCCTCCAGTGTAATCGCATACCTGGAGAGCAGAGCCTCTTTTACAGCATTATAATTCCCAACTTCCTTATCTGGAATGGCCGAAAAGCCTCGCTGGCCTGGCCGGATAATTTTCCGAATAATATCATGACCCAGTCCTCTGCGGGTACCTTGTGTAGTGCACATTGCCTCTCAAAATCCGCAAGGTACCCATCAATCTCTCCTTCTGTTTCCAGGAAGTTTTTAAAAGCTGCAAAATTTACTTTTCTCTTTTCCACTGGGGTTGCTGTGACTTGGGCTGCTGCAGCGCAGCTTTGGTGAAGTAGGTTGGCCTCCACAGCTGCTATGACCCGGTCAATAATTTTGGCAGATGGGTTGGGGCCATAATGTGCCAGTCTTATTTTAACCGCCCGATCAAAGCTTGCTTCTTCGGGGGTTCTGTCTGATATGCTGGGCCCATTGGTTCCTTCGGTCCCTGGTACTCCTTCCATCTTGGTCAGTATTGTAATAATCCCCCTCTTCCTGAGGTTACTGGCTTGTGTAGTTGCTCTTCTGGGCGATGAGGATCATCCCGTCGCTTGCCACCAATTGTTACTGTATCACCAGATATCAAGGGTTAATACCAGATGAAAGATGTCCTGAATATGGGATCAGCAACACACAACCCAGCTAATTCCCCCCTCAAACATGAGACCAAGCTCCATCTTGAAGGTAAAAACAGAATGCACTTTATTGAGGGCTATATGCCCAGTATTTATGCAGGTCTGAGACCAGATGGGGGGTTGGAATAGTATTGTACATTAGATAGAGGGAAGACACCCTTTTACATGATACAATGGAATTACATTACTTAACCAGATAAGCAATTAAACACAAGAGAACAATGTCCTTCTTATCACTTAGCAGTCTGACTAAACAATGTGAACGCTTATCACTTAAACTTAATTACAGTAATATAGCTGATGTCAGGAAACCTGTTTTCAGAAAATAGTTCCTCAAAGCTGAACAAAGTTAACCCTTCCAGTACTGACAGAGGGGTCTGTCACAATATAGCTTCCAGATTTTCATTACATTTGTCATATTGGCAAATATATCTTCATAATTAAGATTGTACCAGTCGTTAGGGTTCCTAGAAATTTTAATTCCCAGGTATTTCATGTTTTCTACTTCCTTAAAAATATGTGGAAAATTACTCTGCGGGGACTTGTGAATCCACAGAATCTCAGATTTTGAAGGGTTAATTCTATAGCCTGAAAATTTACTGAAACAATTAATAAGATTAAGAGACTGTGAAATATTGCTATTTGCTAATGGTTCTAAGGAAACATTAAAGAGGAGGGGTGACAGAGGACATCCTTGTCTCGTGCCCCTCTGCAATATAATATAATGAGACAGTAAAAAATTAACCAGTAGTTGTGATCTCGAATTTTTATAAACCATTTTAAGCATATTGACTATATTTCCGGAAAAAACAAAATTTCCTAACGCCAGAAACAAATGTTCCCATACAATCGAGTCAAAGGCCTTTTTGGCATCTAATGTCACTAAGGCCAGGTCTGTCCTAAGCCTAGCTTTTTTACCCCCTTTATTATGGTAATTGCCTATAGTCAGAAGTACTTTTCTAATATTGCGTGCTACATTTCTTCCTGGCATAAACCCTGTTTGATCAGTATGAATTATTGTTCCAACTACTTTTTTAAATCTTTGGGCCATAATCGCCATCAATAATTTGTAATCATTGTCCAGAAGTAATATGGGACGGTATCCGCCCAGATCTTCTGGGTCTTTACCTTTTTTATAAATAAGTGTTATGATTGAATCCGCAAAATATGGGGAATTCATATGATTATCACATAGATAATAATTGAATAATTTGATTAAAGTGGTGGATATCTCTTTATTTAGGATTTTATAAAATTCAGCAGGTAACTTGTCGGGGCCAGGCGCTTTATTTTGTTTCATTCTTTTAATGGCGGATTCACATTATTCTACTGTTATTGGCTGATTAATCATCAATAATTCATCATTAGATATTTTAGGTAAGTTAATATTCTGCCAAAACTTATTTTGCTCTTGTACATCTATTTTTTCTTTGGAATACATTTTTTGATAATATTTAAAAAAGATATCTCAACTCTCAGTTGCTTGAGTGTACTTTCGCTCACCTTCTCTAATGCTTGATATTATATTACTATTTTTCCTGATTTTATGAATTCTTGCTAGATGTTTAGCTGAGGTACCTTGGAATCCCTGGTAAAAAGCTCTGTTTTTCAGGTCCTCCAGTGACCAAGCTTCCTTCAAGAAAAGTTCCCTGGCTTCTTTAGCTTGCTTATATTTATTCCAGTGAATACTATTTGGGACATTCAAGTACTTCCTATATGCGTTTTTAAGATGGTTAGCCAGTTGGATTTCTTGTTGTTTATATTTCTTTCTTTTTTTAATCATATATGCTTTTATCTCGCCTCTCAGAACAGCCTTACCGGCTTCCCAAAAAGTTTCTATTTTATATAGATATCACATATTATTTCTATAGTATTCTCTCCATGCTTCCACCAACCAGTTTATAGACTGTGGGTTATTGGTCATGTAGTTTGGAAAATGGACAGTATTGCTGTTGCTACCAGTTAATGAAGATATCTGAAATTTTACCCCAACTATGGCATGGTCTGAAAGTAAAATCTCTGAAATTTGTGACTCAATATTCAGTGATAGCAGTTTCTCTTCTAAAAGGAATAGATCTATTCTTGAAAAATTTCTGTGTGACGTTGACTCACACGAATAATTACGCATGTCAGGGTGCTGTATTCGCCATATATCTTTTAAATTTAGGGATTTACAGAAATCTCTAAAAAATTTGGCTTCCCTTAAATAGTACCCTGGAGAGCTTAGTCGGAATCTATCTATCTCTGGGTATTGAGTCATATTAAAATCACCCGCAATTACTAGATTATGGCCAAGATAAGGAACCAGTTTAGTTTTTAATTTATTCCAAAACTGAATATCTAATTCATTTGGTCCATAGACGTTACAAAATGACCAAATGTTATTATTTAATTCTACTTGTATAATTATAAATCTACCAAATGGATCTAACTCTTGCTTTACAACTTTATAGGTGAGATTCTTATTAAATAATATCGCTACCCCACATTTTCTCTTACCACAAGGAGTGGCTACCACCTCAGCAATCCACCCAACCTTTAACTTATCAATTTCGAGTGCCTTTAAATGCAGCTCTTGTAAAAAAGATTATATCTGGTTTCTGAAGTTTAAGCCGCTTTAAGATATTTTTTCTTTTAATCAGGGACGTTATCCCTCCCACATTCCATGATACCAAATTAAATTCAAGATTCATGACAAATCTACTATAATCTCATACATCTACCAGTGCCATCAGAAAAAGGCAAGACAGGAAGAAGGAGAGGAGGGGGGAGGGAAAGAAAAGAAAAAAAAAGAAAATTTAAAAATAGGTAGTTCTCTCTCTCTGTACAAAAATTACATATTTTCTGTAATTTAGTGTTTGTTTTTTTGTAATTTAGCCAATTTAATTTAATTTATTTAATTTATTTAATTATTTTTAATTTAGTTAATTTATTTAATTATAGTGTAGTGTTTGGTGTTAGTGTAGCTTAGGTTAGGTTTTATTTTACAGGTACTTTTGTATTTATTTTAGCTAGGAAGTTATTAAATAGTTAATAACTATTTAATAACTAATCTATCTAGTTAAAATAAATACAAACTTGCCTGTAAAATAAAAATAAACCCTAAGATAGCTACAATGTAACTATTAGTTATATTGTAGCTATCTTAGGGTTTATTTTATAGGTAAGTATTTAGTTTTAAATAGGAATTAGTTAGGTAATGATAGTAATTTTATTTAGATGTATTTAAATTATATTTAAGTTAGGGGGTGTTAGGGTTAGGTTTAGACTTAGGTTTAGGGGTTAATAAATTTAGAATAGTGGCAGCGATGTTGGGGGCGGCAGATTAGGGGTTTATAAGTATAAGTGGGATAATGGTGTCTTACAGCGCCCTCCCCAAAGTGATACTTATAGCTTCTTAGAGTCAGGATACCTAGTATATACTGAATGAGAAAATATTTAGAAAGTGTATAATCTAAGAAGCGCCTCAAAGTGGGTAAAGGGTCCAATTATAGGTTTTCAAATGAAATATATAAGTGTGTTGGGACTACGATATAAATATATTAAAACATTTATTGTACAATACAATTTATTGTACAATACAATTAAAACAATAACAATTGACCAGTCTCAGTGCTAAATGCTATTAGTCACTATACATATAATCATTCATGGATCCATGTGATATATTAAAAATACAAAGGAAAAAAAAGATATAAAAACAGATGTAAAAACACAGATAAAGGTATTGGCTAAATACAGCTTATTCTATCTTATGCAAAAAAACTCTGTTATGTTATCTCTCAAACCAATAAGTCTCAGTCCAAGGTGTTTGTAGAATTAAGTGTGTGAATCCTCACAAATAGAGTAGAAGTTCTGCTTAATAGTGCAGTGGTGTGTCAAAGGTAGTGATCCAAAACCCTGTGTAGAGACCAAATCCAAAAATCAAAGAAAAAAAAAAAACTCCAAAAAAATACAATTTCGTTGGTAAGTGAAAAAATTCCTTATGTTCTCAAAAAACTCAAAAATATCAAAAAATCATAAAATAGAAAAATATAAAAAAACAGAAAAATGTGAGTTTGAAAAATGTGAAATATACTGTATGGTGCTCCTTAATTTTAATAGAATAAGTGATCCTACAGATAGTAGCAATAATCCAAAGTTTCTAGTAAATCAAAAATAGACAAAATATTCCCAGTTTAGACCTGTGGAATAAAAAACACAAAATAGTGCAAAATTGCTTATAACACAAATATGAATGAAATGAGGCTTACCATAAATAGCCAACGCTTTTCGGCCTTTCCTTAGGCCTTTCTCAAGACTATACTTATGGTAAGTCACATAAGCCTCTATTTAAAGTATGGTACAACCAATCACTAGCGCTGCAAAACGCGTCAGGGGGGTTGTGTGGGACGATGGGGTCCCATTAATTGTTGTTTTAGTTTAAATCTATCATAGCTGTAAGGATTAATAGCAAAAAACCTCAATATGAATAGATAACCAGTCTTTAGGATTGGGGGCGGTGCCATTGACTCAGTGGAGCGGCAACATTGTATCTACCTTAGATCAGCAGGCGATGATTGCCAAACAAACAGAGAGTGCATAGGGATAATGATATTGAGAACTTCTTACGTAGTAGTCATATTTGTATTGGCACAGCAGTAAACCTTCAACAGTGTGCATGAGATCAGCAAGTAATGTATGAATGCAAACAGACTGACACAGTGTGAAAGATTAATATGCAAGCAAATGCTATATAATGGTGTATGTACACTCCAGCAGCGATCAAATGTATTAGAGACCGTCTGCTTGTAAAGCTCTCCACAAAGAGATTTAAAGCACACAACTAGCATTAAAAAACCTATATACGTTTGCACACTTTATAGTAATCACAACAGTGTATATACGCTTCAGCAGTGATTAAATTCACTAGAAATTTGCTGTATGTAACATTTACTAAAAAGTGGCTTGAAGCATAACATTTAAAACGTCACTTAGTATGACCAGTTCCTGTAACTTCATATAATCATCTTTTTGTATTCCACCAGATATAACGGAATATTAGTCACCTGTTACATCCCAGCATTTCATAATTGTTCACATCAAGTCGAATCATACCAAATACATTTTTTATTTGTGGCCAAAGTACTCATAGTCAACAAATACCTAGCCGGTGTATTGGGAAACATAGCGCGCAAATTTACACAAATGAAATATTTTTACAATGACAGTAACAAGTGCTATTTGGATGTAGTATTTACTATCTGCTGATACTTACATAATATAAAATAAAGGGAAAAAGTTTGATGATGGCAATGTTAACGTAAAAATAAAGTGCACACTATATTAACACCGATATAAACACTTTATGTCAAGCACAAAAGAGTGATTGCACAAAACAAGAACCATTCAAATCAAAAGTAACAACAGCCTTTTAAAGTATATACCATACACTAAAAAATAAATATCAAGACACAGAAAGTATTTACACCAAAGTGATGGTATAATACTTATATTACTGTTACACATTAAACACCAAGATACGCAAAGTATTTACACCAAAGTGATGGTATAATACTTAGATTACTGTTACACATTAAACACCAAGATACGCAAAGTATTTACACCAAAGTGATAGTATAATACTTACATTACTGTTACACATTAAACACCAAGATACAGAAAGTATTTACACCAAAGTGATGGTATAATACTTAGATTACTGTTACACATTAAACACCAAGATACGCAAAGTATTTACACCAAAGTGATAGTATAATACTTACGTTACTGTTACACATTAAACACCAAGATACAGAAAGTATTTACACCAAAGTGATGGTATAATACTTAGATTACTGTTACACATTAAACACCAAGATACGCAAAGTATTTACACCAAAGTGATAGTATAATACTTACGTTACTGTTACACATTAAACACCAAGATACAGAAAGTATTTACACCAAAGTGATAGTATAATACTTACATTACTGTTACACATTAAACACCAAGATACAGAAAGTATTTACACCAAAGTGATGGTATAATACTTACATTACTGTTACACATTAAACACCAAGATACGCAAAGTATTTACACCAAAGTGATAGTATAATACTTACATTACTGTTACACATTAAACACCAAGATACAGAAAGTATTTACACCAAAGTGATGGTATAATACTTACATTACTGTTACACATTAAACACCAAGATACAGAAAGTATTTACACCAAAGTGATGGTATAATACTTAGATTACTGTTACACATTAAACACCAAGATACGCAAAGTATTTACACCAAAGTGATGGTATAATACTTACGTTACTGTTACACATTAAACACCAAGATACAGAAAGTATTTACACCAAAGTGATAGTATAATACTTACATTACTGTTATATTTAAAGCAATGCATGCATAATATACAATGTATTTATACTTAGAAGAGAAAGTAAAACAACCGCAATTTTATTATACTCAGTGTAATATATATTAGTCATTGTGTTGCAACTTAGTAACATATGATCTAAGTACACTGTATTACTAATATATCCATCTAAATGCTCAGAACAAATGTATTCACACTGACACCGATAAGTCAGCATAAATTGAAGACCTATAATAAGTGCCATTTTACAGTATAAAAGCAGCCTATTCAGGCATAAACTATATATTAATAAATAAAGTCACACTTGCAGTTAAATGGAATTGCACACAGCGGCCAGAGACATCGGTGTACTCCATGTACAAACTCCTCTCTTCACCTGCCATACTATATATTACTATACAAGCATTTAGCCAGGCAACTTATTTATATGTGGCATAGATGGAAAGAAAACTGAAGCAATACTGTGGTATTCAATTTATATGGTCATAGTTAAAAAAACTAACAGTATATCATTTAGTATAGGTGATGTAGTCAGATGATCACTTTCACTTCTCAATATTGAATTTATTTATTTCCCTTTATATTTAAGATAACCACTCAGAATAAATGTATTTTTATCCCAATTGCACAATTTGAGGATCTGATACAATTTTACCAAACTATAGGAGAGAAATACCATTCATACGCACAATCCATCTGGTATTCACCACCCCATACAATCCCAACTGATGAATATCAACCAGTGAGATCTGTTAACAAGTTTATGCTATAAAGGCCAGATCAATAATTAACAGATCTCACAATTTATTCAGCTCAGCTATATATGATAGAGTGATTTTAAATGTTTGTTTTGACCCATCTTTTAAAATAAGTTTAATAAAAGCTATATTTACCTTGCCTCTACAATCGGTCTGGGCAAAGAGTGCTATATGAGCATTTCTTTCTAGGAAACTTAATCCCAACTGTTCAGACAGGTTTTGCACTAAATGCTAGCACCACTTAAATAGAAAACATATTGATACTGACATACAAGGTATCCTAAGTAATAAAGACAATTGAGGAGCTTGCCTTTATAGTGCCCTTGCTATTGTGTGTATAGTGCATGTGTATGTATGTGAGTGTGTTTGTATGTGAGTGTGTATGTATTTTAGTCTGTATGTATGTAAGTGTGTGTGTATGTATGTATGTGAGTGTGTTTGTATGTGAGTGTGTATGTATGTAAGTGTGTGTGTGTATGTATGTGAGTGTGTTTGTATGTGAGTGTGTATGTATTTTAGTCTGTATGTATGTAAGTGTGTGTGTATGTATGTATGTGAGTGTGTTTGTATGTGAGTGTGTATGTATGTAAGTGTGTGTGTGTATGTATGTGAGTGTGTTTGTATGTGAGTGTGTATGTATTTTAGTCTGTATGTATGTAAGTGTGTGTGTATGTATGTATGTGAGTGTGTTTGTATGTGAGTGTGTATGTATGTAAGTGTGTGTATGTATGTGAGTGTGTTTGTATGTGAGTGTGTATGTATGTAAGTGTGTGTATGTATGTGAGTGTGTTTGTATGTGAGTGTGTATGTATTTTAGTCTGTATGTATGTAAGTGTGTGTGTATGTATGTATGTGAGTGTGTTTGTATGTGAGTGTGTATGTATGTAAGTGTGTGAGTGTGTATGTATGTGAGTGTGTTTGTATGTGAGTGTGTATGTATGTAAGTGTGTGAGTGTGTATGTATGTGAGTGTGTATGTATGTGAGTGTGTTTGCATGTGAGTGTGTATGTATGTAAGTGTGTGTGTGTGTGTATGTATGTGAGTGTGTTTGTATGTGAGTGTGTTTGTATGTGAGTGTGTATGTATTTTAGTCTGTATGTATGTAAGTGCGTGTGTATGTATGTATGTGAGTGTGTTTGCATGTGAGTGTGTATGTATGTAAGTGTGTGTGTGTTTGTATGTGAGTGTGTTTGTATGTGAGTGTGTATGTATGTAAGTGTGTGAGTGTGTATGTATGTGAGTGTGTTTGTATGTGAGTGTGTATGTAAGTGTGTGAGTGTGTATGTATGTGAGTGTGTTTGTATGTGAGTGTGTATGTATGTTAGTGTGTGAGTGTGTATGTATGTGAGTGTGTTTGTATGTGAGTGTGTATGTATGTAAGTGTGTGAGTGTGTATGTATGTGAGTGTGTTTGCATGTGAGTGTGTATGTATGTAAGTGTGTGTGTGTGTGTATGTATGTGAGTGTGTTTGTATGTGAGTGTGTTTGTATGTGAGTGTGTATGTATTTTAGTCTGTATGTATGTAAGTGCGTGTGTATGTATGTATGTGTGTTTGCATGTGAGTGTGTATGTATGTAAGTGTGTGTGTGTTTGTATGTGAGTGTGTTTGTATGTGAGTGTGTATGTATGTAAGTGTGTGAGTGTGTATGTATGTGAGTGTGTTTGTATGTGAGTGTGTATGTATGTAAGTGTGTGAGTGTGTATGTATGTGAGTGTGTTTGCATGTGAGTGTGTATGTATGTAAGTGTGTGTGTGTGTGTATGTATGTGAGTGTGTTTGTATGTGAGTGTGTTTGTATGTGAGTGTGTATGTATTTTAGTCTGTATGTATGTAAGTGCGTGTGTATGTATGTATGTGAGTGTGTTTGCATGTGAGTGTGTATGTATGTAAGTGTGTGTGTGTTTGTATGTGAGTGTGTTTGTATGTGAGTGTGTATGTATTTTAGTCTGTATGTATGTAAGTGCGTGTGTATGTATGTATGTGAGTGTGTTTGTATGTGAGTGTGTATGTATTTTAGTGTGTATGTATGTAAGTGTGTGAGTGTGTATGTATGTGAGTGTGTTTGTATGTGAGTGTGTATGGATTTTAGTGTGTATGTATGTGTGTGTGTGTGTGTGTGTGTGTGTATGTATGTGAGTGTGTATGTATTTCAGTGTGTATGTATGTAAGTGCGTGAGTGTGTATGTATGTGAGTGTGTTTGTATGTGAGTGTGTATGTATGTAAGTGTGTGTGTATGTATGAATGTGAGTGTGTATGTAAGTGCGTGAGTGTGTATGTGAATGTGTGTATCTGTGCAAGTGTGTGTGTGTATGTATTTGAGTGTGTGTATCTGTGCAAGTGTGTGTATGTGCGTGTATGTATATATATATATATATATATATATATATATATATATATATATATATAAAGCACTCTGTGCAGTCCTCAATGAACAAACATACAATTGCGTAGAGAAGGAGGGCACTCACAGGATTTGAGAATCCAATAATTTATTATGAACATAGTGCATGAAAAGTCATAGTCAACGTTTCGGCTCTGTCATCGAGCCTTCTATGAGACTGATTTTAAATCTAAAAAGACAAAAAAAAACATAATTGTATAATATAAAATAAGTGACATCAAACAGCAAGTGCACCCACCACCACCACACTTAGGCCTAGATTTGGAGTTCGGCGGTAGCCGTCAAAACCAGCGTTAGAGGCTCCTAACGCTGGTTTTGGCCGCCCGCTGGTATTTGGAGTCAGTGATTAAAGGGTCTAACGCTCACTTTACAGCCGCGACTTTTCCATACCGCAGATCCCCCTATGCCATTTGCGTAGCCTATCTTTTCAATGGGATCTTTCTAACGCCGGTATTTAGAGTCGTTTCTGAAGTGAGCGTTAGAGCTCTAACGACAAAACTCCAGCCGCCTGAAAATAGCAGGAGTTAAGAGCTTTCTGGCTAACGCCGGTTTATAAAGCTCTTAACTACTGTACCCTAAAGTACACTAACACCCATAAACTACCTATGTACCCCTAAACCGAGGTCCCCCCACATCGCCGCCACTCGATTTAAATTTTTAACCCCTAATCTGCCGACCGCCACCTACGTTATATTTATGTACCCCTAATCTGCTGCCCCTAACCCCGCCGACCCCTGTATTATATTTATTAACCCCTAACCTGCCCCCCACAACGTCGCCGCCAGCTACTTACAATAATTAACCCCTAATCTTCCGACCGCAAATCGCCACCACCTACGTTATCTCTATGTACCCCTAATCTGCTGCCCCTAACATCGCCGACCCCTATATTATATTTATTAACCCCTAATCTGCCCCCCTCAACGTCGCCTCCACCTGCCTACACTTATTAACCCCTAATCTGCCGAGCGGACCTGAGCGCTACTATAATAAAGTTATTAACCCCTAATCCGCCTCACTAACCCTATAATAAATAGTATTAACCCCTAATCTGCCCTCCCTAACATCGCCGACACCTACCTTCAATTATTAACCCCTAAACTTCCGATCGGAGCTCACCGCTATTCTAATAAATGGATTAACCCCTAAAGCTAAGTCTAACCCTAACACCAACACCCCCCTAACTTAAATATAATTTTTATCTAACGAAATAAATTAACTCTTATTAAATAAATTATTCCTATTTAAAGCTAAATACTTACCTGTAAAATAAACCCTAATATAGCTACAATATAAATTATAATTATATTATAGCTATTTTAGGATTAATATTTATTTTACAGGCAACTTTGTAATTATTTTAACCAGGTACAATAGCTATTAAATAGTTAAGAACTATTTAATAGTTACCTATTTAAAATAATAACAAATTTACCTGTAAAATAAATCCTAACCTAAGATATAATTAAACCTAACACTACCCTATCAATAAAATAATTAAATAAACTACCTACAATTACCTACAATTAACCTAACACTACACTATCAATAAATTAATTAAACACAATTGCTACAAATAAATACAATTAAATAAACTAGCTAAAGTACAAAAAATAAAAAAGAACTAAGTTACAGAAAATAAAAAAATATTTACAAACATAAGAAAAATATTACAACAATTTTAAACTAATTACACCTACTCTAAGCCCCCTAATAAAATAACAAAGCCCCCCAAAATAAAAAATTCCCTACCCTATTCTAAATTAAAAAAGTTACAAGCTCTTTTACCTTACCAGCCCTGAACAGGGCCCTTTGCGGGGCATGCCCCAAGAATTTCAGCTCTTTTGCCTGTAAAAAAAAACATACAATACCCCCCCCCCCCCCAACATTACAACCCACCACCCACATACCCCTAATCTAACCCAAACCCCCCTTAAATAAACCTAACACTAATCCCCTGAAGATCTTCCTACCTTGTCTTCACCATCCAGGTATCACCGATCCGTCCTGGCTCCAAGATCTTCATCCAACCCAAGCGGGGGTTGGCGATCCATAATCCGGTGCTCCAAAGTCTTCCTCCTATCCGGCAAGAAGAGGACATCCGGACCGGCAAACATCTTCTCCAAGCGGCATCTTCGATCTTCTTCCATCCGGTGCGGAGCGGGTCCATCTTGAAGCAGGCGACGCGGATCCATCCTCTTCTTCCGATGTCTCCCGACTAATGACGGTTCCTTTAAGGGACGTCATCCAAGATGGCGTCCCTCGAATTCCGATTGGCTGATAGGATTCTATCAGCCAATCGGAATTAAGGTAGGAATTTTCTGATTGGCTGATGGAATCAGCCAATCAGAATCAAGTTCAATCCGATTGGCTGATCCAATCAGCCAATCAGATTGAGCTCGCATTCTATTGGCTGATCGGAATCAGCCAATCAGATTGAGCTCGCATTCTATTGGCTGATCGGAACAGCCAATAGAATGCGAGCTCAATCTGATTGGCTGATTGGATCAGCCAATCGGATTGAACTTGATTCTGATTGGCTGATTCCATCAGCCAATCAGAAAATTCCTACCTTAATTCCGATTGGCTGATAGAATCCTATCAGCCAATCGGAATTCGAGGGACGCCATCTTGGATGACGTCCCTTAAAGGAACCGTCATTAGTCGGGAGACATCGGAAGAAGAGGATGGATCCGCGTCGCCTGCTTCAAGATGGACCCGCTCCGCACCGGATGGAAGAAGATCGAAGATGCCGCTTGGAGAAGATGTTTGCCGGTCCGGATGTCCTCTTCTTGCCGGATAGGAGGAAGACTTTGGAGCACCGGATTATGGATCGCCAACCCCCGCTTGGGTTGGATGAAGATCTTGGAGCCAGGACGGATCGGTGATACCTGGATGGTGAAGACAAGGTAGGAAGATCTTCAGGGGATTAGTGTTAGGTTTATTTAAGGGGGGTTTGGGTTAGATTAGGGGTATGTGGGTGGTGGGTTGTAATGTTGGGGGGGGGGGGTATTGTATGTTTTTTTTTACAGGCAAAAGAGCTGAAATTCTTGGGGCATGCCCCGCAAAGGGCCCTGTTCAGGGCTGGTAAGGTAAAAGAGCTTGTAACTTTTTTAATTTAGAATAGGGTAGGGAATTTTTTATTTTGGGGGGCTTTGTTATTTTATTAGGGGGCTTAGAGTAGGTGTAATTAGTTTAAAATTGTTGTAATATTTTTCTTATGTTTGTAAATATTTTTTTATTTTCTGTAACTTAGTTCTTTTTTATTTTTTGTACTTTAGCTAGTTTATTTAATTGTATTTATTTGTAGCAATTGTGTTTAATTAATTTATTGATAGTGTAGTGTTAGGTTAATTGTAGGTAATTGTAGGTAGTTTATTTAATTATTTTATTGATAGGGTAGTGTTAGGTTTAATTATATCTTAGGTTAGGATTTATTTTACAGGTAAATTTGTTATTATTTTAAATAGGTAACTATTAAATAGTTCTTAACTATTTAATAGCTATTGTACCTGGTTAAAATAATTACAAAGTTGCCTGTAAAATAAATATTAATCCTAAAATAGCTATAATATAATTATAATTTATATTGTAGCTATATTAGGGTTTATTTTACAGGTAAGTATTTAGCTTTAAATAGGAATAATTTATTTAATAAGAGTTAATTTATTTCGTTAGATAAAAATTATATTTAAGTTAGGGGGGTGTTAGTGTTAGGGTTAGACTTAGCTTTAGGGGTTAATCCATTTATTAGAATAGCGGTGAGCTCCGATCGGAAGTTTAGGGGTTAATAATTGAAGGTAGGTGTCGGCGATGTTAGGGAGGGCAGATTAGGGGTTAATACTATTTATGATAGGGTTAGTGAGGCGGATTAGGGGTTAATAACTTTATTATAGTAGCGCTCAGGTCCGCTCGGCAGATTAGGGGTTAATAAGTGTAGGTAGGTGTCGGCGACGTTGTGGGGGGCAGATTAGGGGTTAATAAATATAACATAGGGGTCGGCGATGTTAGGGCAGCAGATTAGGGGTACATAGGGATAACGTAGGTGGCGGCGTTTTACGGAGCGGCAGATTAGGGGTTAAAAGTGTAATGCAGGGGTCAGCGATAGCGGGGGCGGCAGATTAGGGGTTAATAAGTGTAGGGTTAGGGGTGTTTAGACTCGGGGTACATGTTAGGGTGTTAGGTGCAGACGTAGGAAGTGTTTCCCCATAGGAAACAATGGGGCTGCGCTAGGAGCTGAACGCTGCTTTTTTGCAGGTGTTAGGTTTTTTTTCAGCTCAAACAGTCCCATTGTTTCCTATGGGAGAATCGTGCACGAGCACGTTTTTGAGGCCGGCCGCGTCCGTAAGCAACTCTGGTATCGAGAGTTGCATTTGCGGTAAAAATGCTCTACGCTCCTTTTTTGGAGCCTAACGCAGCATTTGTTTTAACTCTCGATACCAGAGTTAAATTTATGGTGCGGCCAGAAAAAAGCCCGCGGAGCGTTAACAGCCCTTTTACCGCCGAACTCCAAATCTAGGCCTTAAAGAACAAAGACATGAAAATATGAAAAATTTAAATTAAAATTAGACACATAAACTAGCGTTCAGGCCCAGGTCAGAATAGCAATAGCAAACTAGCCCAAAGTGAAATACACTAGTGCACGGATGCCTCCCATAAGCTGCATAACATATACTTATGACACATATCAGAGTAATTAAACAACCTTCTTAAAACCATGTGCAACAGCAACCAGGGTCCTGTATCAGAAGCTGCCAATGTGCAAACACCCACTCCACCTGGGCGGTACGTGTGCAATCATGGCGAATATCATGGAGCTGCATACAAACTCTATAAGGACCTCCAATGCAAATATGCCTATAATGTTCAGATCAATAACCCTACCAAGATTATCAAACTGCTCAGAGTATACTACAACAGGCATAATAAACCAAATCAAAAAAACGCCACAGCCCAAAGCTTAGCTGGTCAGCAATACAGTGTATACAAATACGTTACACAAAAACACATTAGTTAGTTTGAAACCATCAGAAATACAACCATCAAAAAATCCCATAAACATCACACTAGATCAGCCCCATGGGAGTCACTAAGCGAGCCGTATAATCTCATGTTAGATAGCATCATATGACAGCATCTCCTGAACCGAATATATGTTAGGAAAACTCATGAAACAAATTTATAAATACATAAATGAATAAGCGTACGGTCCGGCAGTGCAAAACAATCAAATAGAGTGACATATGAACACTCAAACGGTATTCGTACATTCTGTAAACAATAATAGTACAACACTACCAAATATATCACTGACTGCGGACTGGAAACAACAAAACTGGCCTGCAGGAACAACTCGCTCTACCCAACACATAAATAGCTAATCAGGAGTCACAGCTTACCTATATCTGTACAATGACTACAGTGTGGCATAGTGAAACATATCGTAACAGAACAACCTTTCGAAAAAACTCATACCTTAATACGGCTAACCTGCTGTGTTCCCGTCGGAGAGAAAAACTGATACCTGAGGTATCTCAACCCCGCCCTTAAATACCTTATGTGACTGGGTAATTAGGAAATACAGCTGTTAGCGTGAGTGGCGTAAAACGCTGATGCCGTCAGCTGTTTAGAAATGGAGCAAAACTACGTAATATAACAATGAGACCACAACAAGTAAAATCTAGTCAGTCTGATCAGCACTCATATGTTGGACATGTAGAAGATAAGCATGGTACCAGCACCAAAGCACCGCTGATCATAACAAGGAACCCCTCACTACAAATTTCAATGTGTAAACTAATCAACACATAGAAGAGACAATCATTCAGAGCTGGCGAATCATAAAAGTGTGATAAGAGCAGCACTAAAAGATGGCCAATCTGATCAACCTGTGGCCCGCCATTTTTTGGAATTTAAGCATCTTATTTTTACTCTCAGAGCCATGCTAATTGACAGGATTGCCCCACTCAAAAGATGTGGTGACAGGGACATAGAGCTATTAAGATGTGAGACTAGGTGGATTCACCGGCTCAACACTTTGTCTCCCAATGGTCTTAATGTGCATAATGACTATTCTCTGTTTTTTTTTAATGTCACACTTGTCAACTTGTGGTGTGCGTGACTCCTGTGTCTCCTTCACTGACTCAGATTTGATGCACCCTGGTTCAGGGTTGAGAGCTAGGGATTGTAAGTTTTAGGGATTCTCATGAGTGGTTCTGTTTGGACATTTCATCTTGGTGAGAAACTGAAGTTAGTTGTCCACTCTCCAGAGTTGGTTTTCTCGGTCCCTCACAGCTACTAAAAGTGGTACCTAGGTGCACATAGCTGAGGTTTGTTCTTTTATGATTTGTCCCTGTGAAGAGTGCCAATCTAATAACCGTGGGTTCCCCATATGCTATCATAGATATAGACTTGTTCACCTCTGATTGCTCCTAGCCTGAAGGTTAGGTTGCCCCTTTTGCCCATAGCATTTCAGCAGTGTGGTCTAGCTATATAAAATACCTTTTGATATTATGCTTATTACTTAGGCAGTAGTATGGCAGGTTTTACTGATGTGTGGTTCCTTTTGGGTATGATGTTCCTATTCTCTGCCTTTGGCAATCTCAGGCACGATGTGGCCTTCAATTATAGCTCTGAATGATTGTCTCTTCTATGTGTTGATTAGTTTACACATTGAAATTTGTAGTGAGGGGTTCCTTGTTATGATCAGCGGTGCTTTGGTGCTGGTGCCATGCAGATCTTTTACATGTCCAACATATGAGCGCTGCTCAGACTGACTAGATTTTACTTGTTGTGGTCTCATTGTTATATTACGTAGTTTTGCTCCATTTCTGAACAGTTGACGGCATCTGCGTTTTACGCCACTCACGCTAACAGCTGTATTTCCTAATTACCCAGTCACGTAAGGTATTTAAGGATGGTGTTGAGATACCTCAGGTATCAGTTTTTCTCTCCGATGGGAACACAGCAGGTTAGCCGTATTAAGGTATGAGTTTTTTCGAAAGGGTATTCTGTTACAATATGCCACACTGTAGTCATTGTACAGATATAGGTAAGCCGTGACTCCTGATTAGCTATTTATGTGTTGGGTAGAGCGGGTTGTTCCTGCGGGCCAGTTTTGTTGTTTCCAGTCCCAGTCTGTGATATATTTGGTAGTGTTGTACTATTATTGTTTACAGAATGTTCGAATACCGTTTGAGTGTTCATATGTCACTCTATTTGATTGTTTTGCACTGCCGGACCATACGCTTATTCATTTATGTATTTATAAATTTGTTTCATGAGTTTTCCTAACATATATATTCGGTTCCAGAGATGCTGTCAAATGATGCTATCTAACATGAGATTATACGGCTCGCTTAGTGACTCCCATGGGGCTGATCTAGTGTGATGTTTATGGGATTTTTTGATGGTTGTATTTCTGATGGTTTCAAACTAACTAATGTGTTTTTGTGTAACGTATTTGTATACACTGTATTGCTGACCAGCTAAGCTTTGGGCTGTGGCGTTTTTTTTATTTGGTTTATTATGCCTGTTGTAGTATACTCTGAGCAGTTTGATAATCTTGGTAGGGTTATTGATCTGAACATTATACGCATATTTGCATCGGAGGTCCTTATAAGTTTATATGCAGCTCCATGATATTCGCCATGATTGCACACGTACCGCCCAGGTGGAGTGGGTGTTTGCATATTGGCAGCTTCTGATACAGGACCCTGGTTGCTGTTGCACATGGTTTTAAGAAGGTTGTTTAATTACTCTGATATGTGTCATAAGTATACGTAATGCAGCTTATGGGAGGCATCCGTGCACTAGTGTATTTCCCTTTGGGCTAGTTTCCTATTGCTATTCTGACCTGGGCCTGAACGCTAGTTTATGTGTCTAATTTAAATTTTAAATTTTAAAATTTTCATTTCTTTGTTCTTTAAGTGTGGTGGTGGGTGCACTTGCTGTTTGATGTCACTTATTTTATATTATACAATTATGTTTTTTTTTGTCTTTTTAGATTTAAAATCAGTCTTGAAGAAGGCTCGATGACAGAGCCGAAACGTTGACTATGACTTTTCATGCACTATGTTCATAATAAATTATTGGATTTCAAATCCTGTGAGTGCCCTCCTTCTCTACACAATTATATATATATATATGGCCCTCGTTTTACAACGGTTCAATTTACACCGTTTCAGAATAACAACCTTTTTTCCCCCAGTCATGTGACTGCTATTGAAAAGCATTGAGAAGCAGTGCATTTATTAAAATAGCCAGTAGGGGGAGCTGTCCGCTTGTGTTGCAGCAATGCCAAGCAAGCTGAAATTAATCATTTTAACCAGACCTGAGCTATCGAGCAGATTTCAAAGGAACCAGATATTCCTGTCTATAAATCAGTCCAGATTTGAATGCATAGAAAGAACTGTTTGCAGAAAAATGCAAGTGAAGTCTGTGTTGTGTGATTATTTTATTAGGTTTATAATGCTGTTTAGCATTTAAAGTCTTCATTTTAAAGCTTTAAAAATAATGTATTAGGTGTTACTTATGCCAATTTTGAGAGGGGCCTGGAACCTATCTCCCTCACTTCCCATTGACTTACATTATAAACTGGGTTTCAATTTACAACGGTTTCAATTTACAACCATTCCTTCTGGAACCTAACCCCAGCGTAAACTGAGGGCTACCTGTATATATATATATATATATGTATTTGTGTGTAACATAGTAGATGAGGTTGGAAAAAATACATCAAGTTCAACCTATACAAATCTTAATTTACTTACAAAAAATCTCCAGATGAGCTTAAAGGGACAGTCTACCCAGAATTGTATTGTTTAAAACAATAGATAATCCCTTTATTAGCCTTTCCCTAGTTTTGCATAGCCAACACTGTTATAGAAATATACCTTTTAAATCTGTAATTACTTTGTATCTAAGCCTCTGCAAACTGCCCCCTTAATTCAGTTTTTTTGTCAGACTTGCATTTTAGCCAATCAGTGCTGACTCACAAATAACTCCACGGGCGTGAGCCCAATGTTATCTATATGGCACAGATGAACTAGCACTGTGTAGCTGTGAAAAACTGTCAAAAGCATTGAGATTAGAGGCTGCCTTCAAGATCTTAAAATTAGCGTATGAGCCCTCCTAGGTTTTCCTGATATCCTCTAGAGATAATCCAGTTAATGGTATGGGCTTGGATGTTCTAGTTTTTTTTTCAAAGTATCTCCCATTAGTTCCTCTCTTGTGTATACTGAAAAAAAGAACGGGTTTAGTACCTCAGCCTTCTCCCTGTCACTGTTAATCATGCTACAGTTCTCACATTTTAATGTACCTTTGTTAGGGTTGCCACCTTTTCTTTAAGAAAATACTGGCAATGGGTGAGGTACGGAGCCACAAAAGGGTGGGGTCACCAAAGGGCGGGGCCAAAAAAAGAGGCAGATTCCCTCAATGTTGCATGCCCCTACGAGATTGAGCTCAAGGCTCCTCGGTACAGGTACCGGGTGCCTGGAGCTCAGTTCTCATAAAGCACTGTGGATATTCTAAAGCACATGATTTGTGAATCACTGATATTGAATTATCAGAATTGTGCATCACTCCTATCCCACCTGATAGCTGCAACCTGAATGTACTGCCTCTATGACACATTCATATACATCCTATAGTTCAATGAATCTTTTTGAACAATTGCAAAAAAAACATAATTTATGTAAGAACTTACCTGATAAATTCATTTCTTTCATATTGGCAAGAGTCCATGAGCTAGTGACGTATGGGATATACATTCCTACCAGGAGGGGCAAAGTTTCCCAAACCTCAAAATGCCTATAAATACACCCCTCACCACACCCACAATTCAGTTTGACGAATAGCCAAGAAGTGGGGTGATAAGAAAGGAGCGAAAGCATCAACAAGGAATTGGAATAATTGTGCTTTATACAAAAAAATCATAACCACCACAAAAAAGGGTGGGTCTCATGGAGTTCTTACAGAAATTATGTTTTCTTTCATGTAATTGGCAAGAGTCCATGAGCTAGTGACGTATGGGATAGCAAATACCCAAGATGTGGAACTCCACGCAAGAGTCACTAGAGAGGGAGGGATAAAATAAAGACAGTCAATTCCGCTGAAAAAACAATCCACAACCCAAATCAAAAGTTTTAATCTTTATAATGAAAAAAACAAATTATAAGCAGAAGAATCAGACTGAAACAGCTGCATGAAGTACTTTTCTACCAAAAACTGCTTCTGAAGAAGAAAAAACATCTAAATGGTAGAATTTAGTAAAAGTATGCAAAGAAGACCAAGTTGCTGCTTTGCAAATCTGATCAACAGAAGCTTCATTCTTAAAAGCCCAGGAAGTAGAAACTGACCTAGTAGAATGAGCCATAATCCTTTGAGGCGGGGATTTACCCGACTCCACATAAGCATGATGAATCAGAAGCTTTAACCAAGACACCAAAGAAATGGCAGAAGCCTTCTGACCTTTCCTAAAACCAGAAAAGATAACAAATAGACTAGAAGTCTTTCTGAAATCTTCGTAGCTTCAACATAATATTTCAAAACTCTGACCACATCCAAAGAATGTAAGGATCTTTCCAAAGAATTCTTAGGATTTAGGACACAAGGTAGGAACAATAATTCCTCTATTAATGTTGTTAGAATTCACAACTTGAGGTAAAAATTTAAATAAAGAGCAAAACCACCTTATCCTGATGAAAAATCAGAAAAGGAGACTCACAAGAAAGAGCAGATAATTCAAAAACTCTTCTAGCAGAAGAGAAGGCCAAAAAGAATAATACTTTCCATGAAAGTAATTCAATGTCCAAAGAATGCATATGCTCAAACGGAAGAGCCTGTTAAGCCCTCAGAACCAAATTAAGACTCCAAGGAGGAGAAATTGGCTTAATGACAGGCTTGATACGAACCAAAGCCTGAACAAAACAATGAATATCAGAAAGATTAGCAATATTTTTCTGTGAAACAGCACAGAAAGAGCAGAGATTTGTCCTTTTAAGGAACTTGCAGACAAAACCTTAAGAAGAAACTATAAAATCCTAGGAATTCTAAAAGAATGCCAAGAGAAATTATGAGAAGAGCATCATAAGATGTAAGTCTTCCAAACTCGATAATAAATCTTTCTAGACACAGATTTACGAACCTGCAACATAGTATTAATCACTGAGTCAGAGAAACCTCTATGACTAAGCACTAAGCATTTTAATTTCCATACCATCAAATTTAATAATTTGATTTCCTGACGGAAAAAACGAATCTTAAGATATAAGGTCTGGCCTAAATGGAAGTGACCAAGGTTGGCAACTGGACATCCGAACAAGAACCATATACCAAAACCTGAGCGGCCATGCTGGAGCCACCAGCAGCACAAACAATTGCTCCATGATGATTTTGAAAAATCACTCTTAAAAAGAAGAACCAGAAGGAGCAAAAATATAGGCAGATTGATAACTCCAAGGAAGTGTCAATGCATACACTGTTTCCACCTGAGGATCCCCGGACCTGAATAGGTACCTGGGAAGTCTTCTTGTTTAGATGCGATGCCATCAGAACTATTACTGGAAACCCTCACATCAGAACAATTTGAAAAAACACATCTGGGTAAAGAGACCATTCTCCCAGATGTAAAGCTTGATTGACAGAGATAATCCGCTTCCCAATTGTCTAAACCTGGGATATAGACCGCAGAAATTAGACAGGAGCTGGATTTAGCCCAAGCAAGTATCCAAGATACTTCTTTCACAGCCTAAGGACTGAGAGTCCCATCCTGATGATTGACATACGCCACAGTTGTGACATTGTCTGTCTGAAAAACAATAACGTCTCTCTCTTCAAAAAGAAGCCAAAACTGACGAACTCTGAGAATGCACAGAGTTCCAAATATTGAATGGTAATCTCGCCTCCTGAGATTTCCAAACCCCTTGTGCTGACAGAGATCCCCAGACAGCCTCCCAACCTAAAAGACTCGCATCTGTAGTGATCAAGGTCCAGGTTGGATGAATCGAAGAGACCCGTAGAACTATATGATGGTGATCTAACCACCAAGTCAAAGATAGTTGAACATTGGAATTCAAAGATATTAAAAATTATATCCTAGAATCCCTGCACCATTAATTCAGCATAAAAAACTGGAAAGGTTTCATATGAAAATGAGCAAAGGGAATTGAATCCAATGCTGCAGCCATGAGACCTAAAACTTCCATGCATATAGCTACTGAAGGAAATAATAGAGACTGAAGGTTCCGACAAACTGAACCCAATATAATTGTCTCCTGTCTGTTAGAGACAAAGACATTGACACAATCTATCTGGAAACCTAAAAAAGTTGACCCTTGTCTGAGCAACCAAGGATCTTTTGATAAAAAGATCCTCCAACCATGTCTTAGAAGAAGCAACAAAAGTTGAATCGTATGAGATTCTGCAGAACGAAAAGACTGAGCCAGTACCACGAGATCGTCCAAATAAGGAAACACTGAGAACCTTGAAAAGATTCTCAGAGCTGTCGCTAGACCAGAAGGAAAAGCAACAAATTGGTAATGCTTGTCAAAAAACTCCCTTCTCCAGAGTAACACTTGGAAAAAATTGAATCCAATTGTGAACCAAATAATTGATTATCTTGGAAAAAAAGAAATATGAATTTTAGAAATCAATTAGCATTCCAAGATTAAGTCACAAAGTTCTTCTAGCTAAAAATAGCTAAAGACATAGATTAAACCTCAATTGTGAAAATATCAAAAAAATGACGACACAAATGAAATTATTAGCATGTTGATCAACTTAACAATGCTAAAACAAATCATAATCCGATACTTGTTGCACTAAAGTATCCAACCAGAAAGTTGAAGCATTTGCAACATCAGCCAAATAAATTGCAGGCCTAAGAAAAGGACCTGAAATAAAATAATTTTCCTTAAATAAGATACAAGTTTCCCATCTGAAGGAAAAAAATAAATACTATTTTCTATAGGAATAGTAGTATGTTTAGCAAGAGTAGAGATAGCCCCATTAACTTTGGGGATCTTCCTCAAAACTTTAAACTAACTACCGGCAAAGGATACAATTTAAAAACCTTAAAGAAGGAATAAAAGAAGACCCAGGCCTATTCCATTCCCTAGTATCATGAACTGGGAAAAAACCTCTGAAGAAACCACAGGAGGTTAATGAGCAGAATTTAAATGTTAGCTAGTCTTAAATCAAAAGAACTAGACTCCTCAATATCCAATATAATCAACACCTTTTCAACAACGAATGTACTCTATTTAAAAATGAAAAAGTAGATTTGTTAGTGTCAAATATCTGATGAAGTATATTCTAAATGAGAAAAAAATATCATCAGAGAAGGATAATTCAGTATGTTATCGGTCATTTAAAAATTCATCAACTAAATGAGAAGTTTAAAAAAGACCTATAAATTTTATTAGAAGGCGGGATGTCAGACAAAGCCTTTAAGATAGAATCAGAAAAACATTCTCATAGATTCCTAGGTATATCTTGTACATTAGATGTAAAAAGAATAGCAATAGATAATGCATAAATACTAATGGACTCTGCATGTAAAAGTTTATCATGATAACTTATTACAAACCATAGCTAAAGATAAAATTCATAACATTAAAATAAATTAACTTAGCTTTGGTAGGACTGATATCAGTCATCAGGAATCCAACAGTATTTTCTGATACAGGAACAGTTTTTGGAATATCTTGCAATATGTAATAGAAAAACAACATATAAAGCAAAATTATCAAATTCCTTAAATGACAGTTTCAGGAATGGGAAAAAATGCAAACAGAACAAGCCTCTAGAAACCAGAAGCAACTAAAAAGTGAGACTTAAATAATGTAAAAAAAAACTGGCGCCAAGTATGACGCCCACATATTTTTTGGCGCCAAAAACGTCTGTAATAAACACGAGAGTCAAAAATGATGCAACTATGTGAAAAGTTCCGGCGTCAACTACGACGCCGGAAATGACGTCATTGACGTCAAACGTCAATCTCGCACCAAAAAAGTCTCGCGCCAAAAATGACGCAATAAATTCTAACATTTTTTGCACCCGCTAGCCTAACAGCCTGCAATTTAAAGACAAAAAGTCAATTTGAAAATTTTAGGTAAGAAAAATATTTCATTCATATGCATTTTCCCAAAAAAAGAAACGGACAGTCTGAAAGAAGGAAAATAAACTGATTGACCTGAATCATGGCAAATATAAGTATAAAACATATATTTAGAACTTTACATATAAAGTGCCAAACCATAGCTGAGAGTGTCATAAATAAAATAAGACTTACTTACCTAAAGACACTCATCTACATAAAGTAGATAGCCAAACCAGTACTGAAACAAGAATCAGTAGAGGTAATGGTATATAAGAGTATATCGTCGATCTGAAAAGGGAGGTAGGAGAAGAAATCTCTACGACCGATAACAGAGAACCTATGAATAAGATCCCCTAGAGGAAGACCATGGTATTCAAATAGGCAATACTCTCTTCACATCCCTCTGACATTCACTGTACTCTGAGAGGAAAACCGTGCTTCAGCCTGCTGCGAAGCGCATATCAACATAGAAATCTAGCACAAACTTACTTCACCACCTCCATGGGAGGCAAAGTTTGTAAAACTGAATTGTGGGTGTGGTGAGGGGTGTATTTATAGGCATTTTGAGGTTTGGGAAACTTTGCCCCTCCTGGTAGGAATGTATATCTCATACGTCACTAGCTCATGGACTCTTGCCAATTACATGAAAGAAATACTATACACATGCAATGCTGATCCACAGAACAAATGGCTTATTTTATATATTCCTTAAGTGCTGATCCCTCATATCGTCATTCTGAACCATTAACCAACTACTTAAACATATATAAATATACATATTCTCCCTTGAATGAAAACACCACACAAAGAGTTGGGTATAAAACCATATGATGGTTGCGTTTATTTGTAATAACAAATATTAATTTTTAAACTTGGCTTCATAAGCCGTAAACCTATGGGGGCGGCAAGCAGGTCCCTAAACTAAACCCAATGCAGCCAGAGGTCACGCCCCTTGAAAGGAGGGGTATCAAATGGAAATAGGAGGGAGGTCCTCGCAAGGACCCTGCCCACACACATGAGTATAGACACCCTGGGGATCTTCAGCCAGCAGGCCTGTGGGGTGGGGCTCCCCCAAGGCATAGCCTGAGGGACGTCACCCCCGCCCATTAGCTTGACTGTCACCCTTCTGGACTCTGTACTCTGACATTTAATGGGTGTGACCTCCCGCTACTAGGAGATAATCACAATTTGTATATATATATATAATTAACGGTAATACTCCTGCCACTAAGGCACCGGTGTAATGAGCCCTACAGTAAACTACGTCCGGGAGTTGCATACCTTAACGGCTAAGAGCTTACTAAGACTAGGCCAATTAACCCCCCTGCCTTTGCTTCTAACCAGCAACCGAAGGAAGCCATCTAACGGCCTGATGCCACCACCTCACAAAACTCAAACATATTGGGAATGGGCGGGTGGGGAAAACTTCCAGACTGTAGTCACCAGGAAAAAGAGGCAGAACCGTGGCTCCCTGGGCTTAAATCTGGTAAGCTAAAATCCACTCCTAACTTTGCAACATAGTTGCTAACTTAACTCTAGCCTAACTTCAACTAATGTTCTCCTTTCTACTAGAGGGCCATGCACTTAATTTCGCTCCAGTACGCAAGCTGCCTTACACTACCATAAGTCCTGATCCCTTTTATCGTCATTCTGAACCATTAACCAACTACTTAAACATATATACATATACATATTCCCCTTTTAGTCCCTTGAATGAAAACACCACACAAAGAGCTGGGTATAAAACCATATGATGGTTGCATTTATTTGTAATAACAAATATTAACTTTTAAAATAAGCTCTAAACCTATGGTGGCGGCAAGCAGGGTCCTAAACTAAACCCCATGCTGCCAGAGGTCACGCCCCTTGAAAGGAGGGGGTATCAAATGGAAATAGGAGGGAGGGCCTCGCAAGGACTCTGCCCACACACATGAGTACAGACACCCTGGGGATCTTCAGCCAGCAGGCCTGCGGGGCGGGGCACCTCCCCCCGGTGCATGACCTGGAGGACGTCATCCCCGCCCATTAGCTCGACTGTCACCCTTCCGGACTCTGTACTCTGACATTTAATGGGTGTGACCTCCTGCCACAAGAGACAGCCCTACTTAAGGCAGGAACTGACTCTTGCCGCCATCGTAACTTATAACAATATATAACATTAACATTAAATAGCATAAAACTGTTTTTAGGTTTTTTTTTTACATTTTTTGTTTTTGTTTTGTTTTAAAATTCTGGCTGCCAATGCTGCTTTTAGGTCAGCCAAAAATTTTTGCAACCCTTCGTCCGAAAGGTGCACTCCATCCTGTCTATACAGGAACTTCTTGTCAGCCGAAAGACAGTCATGTCGGACAACAAATCCCCCAGCAACCAATACAGCTCTACCCAGCTCTCTGTTCACCTTCTTCCTAACCCTGTAAGCTGACTTAGGGGTAGGGAAGTTTCTCCACTGTAATCTGTCCACTATATTGGACCATCCTATTTTTACCTAAGGGAAGGTGGTACAGATTCACCTGACATCAGACCTCATTATATTAATGAGATCAAGCGCTGGAGCACTACCCAGGTCATTACCCCCCATGTGGAGCAAAATAATGTTGGGTCATCCCCATCTGCGCTGAGCATCTAGGAGGAATGATGGAAGTGATGGAAGTGCGGGCCACTGCATGCCTCTATGGCCTAACCACCTCACCGAGGCTGAGGAAACTGGGAGCCCCAACTGTTGGCCAACCATGGACGCTGTGTGAATGACAGCCCAGTGGACAAAGGAATGGCCCATGATCCATATTCTGGTAGGGCCTTTGCTTGTACCTGTAAATAGATAACATTGTTACAAAAGTTTCCCTACCTCCCTGTCTGCCACCCCTTCCCCAGCACACATAGACAGGACAGGCTCCCCTAGTCTAACACTGGAGGCCACACAGAGTTTGTACCTCTGAGACCTCCATCTCCATAACCATTTTATAGCCTTCTCCGTCCACCCCATAGCTGCTGCGCTAGTAGCTACGCCTATTCGAAACAAATGAGGGGTGATCTTACAGCCCTCTAAACCCGCAGTCTTAACCACCTGGGGCAGCACCGCGTGGCGAACTGGAATCGGGATAGGTTAGACCCATCTACATGCATGTAAAACTGAGGCGACGTTGGCGGCCTTACTGCTATATACTCTCCCACCAGTTTAACAGGACACGATGGTGTTCCTGGGCTGGCAGGCAACGACAGCCAAGTTCCCCTGGCATCCTAGTTAGTCTTCGAGTGTGGGATGCACAGAAGCACTGCACTATCTGTCAGCCTAACATGCTGTGCTTGTACCCCCACACTTTACCCATCTTGGAAACCGCCACCAACTCCCCAGGACGCAATGCCCCATAAAACGCGACAGTGAAGGCTGCTTTGAACAGCCTCACCTCGTATTCGGATGAACAGATGTTCTCTAGCGCGCCCAGCAGGGCAGTTAGTCGCGTTAGGGTAACTGGTTCCCTTGAGTCAAGTTTAGCATCTACCTTCCAACCTCCCCCAGTCATTTACAGCCTGGCACACTGCAAAGGCTGTGGTAGGGTTGCTATACCCGAAAAGTGAAGAAAAGCTGCCCATGGCACCCTTCTTCACTCCATTTAGTCTCAAATACTCAAGCCATTCAAGCAGTGTTACCTGTGACCCTAGTGATACCTCACAGTGTCGAGATGTGCAAAACTGTGTCCAGTCAGCCCAGTGCTGGGTATAAGTTCTCCACGTCATCGGAGACACAGATGCCCGAATTAAATGGATGTATGGGGCCCACGTCTTGCAATCTGCTAAAGATAAGAGGGACATGGCAAGCCGTGAGCTGCTGCTTGGGTTACAAGTTTCCTAAACTGTTCCTACTGGAAGCACGATAACGCATCTGCAACTACGTTATTCACCCCTGGGATGTGCTTAGCTACAAAGTGGATGTTAAGCTTTAAGCATCTAAGCACTAAATGTCTGAGAAACCGTACCACCAGCGGGGAAGACGCTGACAGGCGGTAAATGGCAAACACCACGCTAATGTCCGTCCAAAACACTACAAACTGTTTCTTAGCTCCTACCCCCGAAGTTCAATTGCTACAACTATGGGAAAGAGCTCCAGGAACGTCAAGTTCCTGGTCAGGCCTGTCGTAGCCCAATCTTCAGGCCACGCTTCGGCGCTCCAAGCACCACGCAGGTATGCCCCATATCTGAAGCTCCCCGCAACGTCTGTAAACAAGTGGAGGGCCTGACTGGACTTTGGAGGCTTCCTCCAGAGGGGGACACCATTGAAATTATGCAGGAATACTTCCCACACTGCCAGATCCTTCCTCATTTTCCCTGTTATCCGCACTGGACGTGAGTCCTGCGTATTTCCCTTAAGGGGCTCTTCTAGCCTTCTACTGAAAACCCTCCCCATTGGGATCACCTTACAGGCGAAGTTGAGGAGGCCCAAAACCGATTGAAGGTCTCTTAGTGGTAAATGTTGTGCTGCAGCAGCCCTTCCAACCGCTCCCAGCATACGTTGTACCTTGTCCTCTGGGAGACGACATAGCTCTTCCACAGTGTCAATCTCAATAGCTTGCATTACCCCCATCAGCCTAGCACACTCCTCGGTTCCTTCCTTGCGATACAGCCCCCCTCCTGCCTTTATCACCACTGCCCAGTGCAGGAAGGAACTAAAGGCCTCAAAGAAGGCATAGGATACTGAGCAGCCCATTGGAAGGCAACAATCAACATAGAAGTTGCCCTCAAACTTACAACCCATTAGCCGGAAAGACGATGGGTGGATATAGGGGGCAGCCAAAATGCGGACTCGATGTCCAGTTTAGCTAACAGCGACCGTCGACCTACCTGCCTAACCAAACCCAGCGCTTGGTTGAACGGCTGGTATTTCACGGAGCTGATTTCCGGGTCGATTGCATCATTCACAGATCTGCCTTTTGGGTATGACGGATGCTGTATGAGGCAGAACTTCCCTTCTTCCTTCTTGGGCACCACCCCCAATGGGGAGATAACCAGTGAAGGCAGTGGAGGTTCTGCGAAGGGACCCAAGTGCTAGCTCTTTGGCCAGCTTCTCCCTAACTATTCTTGGGAACTCATATGCTGACTTCAGATTGCGGAGTTTTTGAGACCCCGCTACCACCCCTGTCATAGGAATCCTAAAACCCTCTTGAATCCCTCCCAGCAACATATCAGCGGCCTCCCTGTCGGGATAAGCTGCCAATTATGGCCTATTTGTGGCCAGCTTCAGCGGGGTTGGCGCCCTTGTTGCTAGCGGGCCCTCGTTCGGGGGCCTTACCTGCTGTTCGTCTTTGACACTCCACCCCTGCGTGCTGGCCCCCGCAGTACATGCAGATGTGATGAAAGGAGCACGACGCTCCCCTGTCACACTGCTTCTCATTGAATTTCCAACATTCCCTCCCTTGATGTTTCGCGGGGGTCTGGGGCTTGGCCACTCCCACCTTAGATAATGGGACCAGACTAGGGACTTTTTCAGGCACCAGACCGGACCACAAGTCTATGTCCTTGGAGCCAAACGTCAGCAGGGAGTTGCCCATCATTTTTTGGCGGAACTCGGCGTCGTAATTGCGCCACACCCTCTCGCATATTTCTCATGGATCACCTCAATCACTTACATATACTTGAACAGATCCAACGCTTGGTCTGGCCATTGTTCAATAACACAGGAAGCGAAAATCCAGAAACAGTGCCGCCACTCGTCAACAGTGTCCAGCCATTTCACATTCTTTGGCCCTGTGCCATCCTTGCTAAACTCCTTTGCTCTATAAGCTTCCATGGATAACTAAAAAATGTTGACGTATCTACCGTCTCTAATCTTTTTGACTGTTTTGGCTTTAAGTGAGCATGCAATGAATGCACCTTGCAGGGACATGTATCCCCTTGCACCGCCGCCCTACCGGTTGTGTGTACACTCACAGGTAGGCTCTGCGTTACTGGCGCTGCTGGAAGTGCCACCACAGACGTCTGAGCCGGCACTATCCTTAAACCTGACTCTGCAAACTATAAAGTGAGGGGAGGCCGAGGGGACCCCATAATTGTCTAAGCATGTGAAACATGCGCCTATGGCCTTTAGTGTTCAGCCATAGCACCCTCCCCCCATCTGAGTCTGTGTCTGAGCTAGAATCCTCAGAAAATATATGTAAGTGAGTGGTATGCAGACTCTTACCGCCAGCTAGCACTCCCTCTGTGTTGCTGTTCTGCGCCGTCGAGGAAGAAGAGCTCCCGATGTGCTGGGGAATGATGCTGCATTGCTGTCCGTCAGCTCAGCTCCTCCATGCTGCGACATCTGTCCCGGTAATACCTGAAAGGGAGACGAGAATGAGAGGGGAGTATCCAGGCCAGGCACTGATCTGCCTGAACCCCCCTTGCCCCTGCCCAATGGCGTTGATATCACAGGACCCGCCTCTGTCTCCATATCCCTTACTATCTCTGTGTAGGCCTCCTACTCTCCTGTACTAGAAAACATAGGGTCTAATAATCCTGCACCTGCTCTGCCTTGGCCCTGCAAGCTCCTACCCCGGCTAGCGGTCTGGTGCACTGGGCCGAAACCCTCATGCCCCTTTTATTACCCCCAGTGCCGGGGTTGACCCATGTAGCGGATCCATAAGAATTCCCCCTGACTGCCTGGTGGTCTAGTGTACCCCTTAGTGCTACGGCTAAGGAAACCCTCTTTACCGCTGCTGAAACAGACCGAGCCCTTCTCAGCAAGACTGCAGAGCATTGTGCAGCGGAGCCCCTAGTCCTGGACACTCCCCTCTCACCTGCGCCATCGTCCGTTGCTGGCCTCTTCTAAGTTCTTCCGCGTCCACGTCCAGCCGCTCTGACTCCCCGCACGTCACTTCCAGAAGTGACGTCATCAGTGCAGGACACCGGGAGCGCTAAACCAGAAGAGGAGGCGGAGCTCGGCACCATGTTGCGGCCTACCGAACTGAGGCCCAGAGGAGCGGGTAATTGGGAGGTGGACGGGTGGGAAGCCGTCACGTGCAAGGTGGGTGGTTGGGTAGCGAAAGGCTGAGATACCGCCAAATGGGGGGTGGGAGTATGGGAAGAGGCCGCAAATGGCATCGCCATGGTGAAGGCCCTGAACAGGCCCACCACAGCTGCAGCCGCCTCGGCTGTCATCCCGGAGAATGTCAAAGCCCCGATGCCAGCCGATAGCGCCTGCTCTAAGGAGGGAGGAGGCCTTTCCTGACCTGCACCCTCGGATCCCTGATCCCTGAATTCTGAGAGGGAGGCTCCTCATCCGGGAACAAGGACTGGGAAGATGACAGGCAGGGGCAAAACTACAATTGCGACTGGGCCCCCAAGGGTGGGGGCCCAGCTTAAATATTTTTTTTTTTAATAAAAAAAGTTGACCTGCCACTGCCTGCACTGATATCATGCAAGTGTGACATGATGCTTCACTAGTGTCTCTGACTACAGGGGTTAGTCTTTCTGTTTTACCCATTGGTGTTTATGTGTGTATGCGTATGTATGTGTGTATTTATGCATGTGTGTGTGTGTATGTATGTATGTGACTGTGTGTGTATTTATGCATGTATGTGTGTGTGTGTATGTTTGTGGAACCAGCAAATTACAGACCTTGTTACTACAGCATGGGGGAGGGGGTAAACAGTGTCACTATACAGTACCACTTTATACAGTACAGGGGGGCTGAACCATGTCACAGACTACTGTGGTCACTTTATAAAGTACTGGGGCGGGTAGGGTCAGGCCAGCCATCTCACTGGCAGATTACAGACTGTGTCACTGACTCACTATATACAGTACTGGTGGGTTAAACAGTGTCACTATATACAGTAATAGGGGGTCAGACCATCTCACAGACTGTGGGCACAGGGTACCTCCTTTTGCAGATGTAATCTGATTCACATTTTTTTTCTGTGTTAAATGTTAAAGAAAAAAAAAAAAGCTATGTATCAAATTCAAATTTTTTTTGGGGGTGGGGGGCCCTTCTTAGATTTTTGCACCTGGGCCCTGTGGTTTCTAGTTACGCCTCTGATGACAGGGAATCCTGTGTGACTTGGGATGGGGGCAAAGTGGAAGTGGATGGGGAAAGGCCTGATGGAGGAATCGCATCCTCATCAATACTCATCTCTTTTTCAGCAGCATGTCCACGGGAAGGAGGGTCCATGGCATTCCTGAATCATTTAGGCGCTGTCCTGGTCCTTCTGGCACGGTACATACTGCAAGCCAGTGACTTTGAAAGAACTGCAACAGAAAACTGTGAAAACTTCCAGACTGTCACCAGGATAAAGAGGCAGAACCCTGGCTCCCTGGGCTTAAATCTGGTAAGCTAAAACCCACCATAAACTAACTCTAACCTTACTTCAACTAATGTTCGCCTTTCCACTAGTGGGCCATGCACTTAAAGGGACACTGAACCCAAATGTTTTCTTTCGTGATTTAGATAGAGCACAAAATTTTAAGCAGCTTTCTAATTTACTCCTGTTTTCAAAATTTCTTCATTCTCTTGGTATCTTTATTTAAAATTCAAGAATGTAAGTTCAGATGCCGGCCCATTTTTGGTGAACAACCTGGGTTGTTCTTGCTGATTGGTGGATAAATTCATCCACCAATAAAAAAATTGCTGTCCAGAGTCCTGAACCAAAAAAAGCTTACATTCCTTCTTTTTCAAATAACGATAGCAAGAGAACAAAGAAAAATTAATAATAGGAGTAAATTAGAAAGTTGTTTAAAATTGGATGCTTTATCTGAATCACGAAAGAAAAAATTTGGGTTCAGTGTCCCTTTAATTTCGCTCCAGTACACAAGCTACCTTACACTACCATTTGTGTCTAACCCAAAACTAACATCAAATACAGCTTATTAAGTTAACTGACTCTAACTTATCTTTGTTTGTATACCATATCTAGTCTTTGATATTCCCCAGGTATAAATCATATTCTTTAGTAATTTGAGAAGCACCAAAACTATACGATCTTAGTAAATAATATCATTACATAGGGACACTGAATATCCTCTGTTGATGTAACTCATAATAATAATGATGATTATATACATTTAAAATGGGACTGAAACCTGGGAGCAACAATATACTTGCTATTCCCAATAATTAATGAGATCATATCTTGAGTTCATACCCTCTGGGAACCTAGTTCCGAGTCTGAACATCCAAAAAATCTCCCTCTTAGCCAGGAGTCTTTCCACATCTTCCCCTGTATTAGGTTTTTTAACCTTTTCGATGGCACACCACTTAAAAGTGTTGAGTTCCCCATTGTGTATCTCAACAAAGTGACGTACAAGGGGGGTGGAGGATTTGTCCTGGGTGATTGTAGAGAAGTGTTCACAGATCCTGGACTTGATGTCCCTTGAAGTGAGCCCAATGTATTGGACCCCACAAGAGACACACCTAATCATATAGATGATTTGTGTTGTCATACAATTCATACATGGTAAACTCTTCTCTGGTTATGTGTGATTTAAATGTTTTGGTCTTGTCTATGTGCTCACATGGTCTATATTTTCTATGACCACATCTATACATCCCTGTGCTACTTATCCAAGAATTCCTTGTGATATGCTCACGTTTTAATTGGGTGGGTGATAGTAGTGATCCCAAAGTAGGGCATTTTCTAGAGCTACATCTAAGCCCCTCTTTAACCAAATCAGTCAGTCTGTCATCTGCAGCTAGAACTGGAAAATGCTTATGCACTATTGTTGCTATCTGGGGAAACTGAGCCCTGTAATTGGTTACAAAGTTAATTCGCTTAAATTCCTTTTTCGTCCTTGCAGAAGATGCTCTCTCTGTCTAGACTCAACCTGCTTTCTCGCTGTAGTGAGGACTTTATGTGTAAAGCCTCTCTCTCAGCCTTCCTTCCAAATCCTTGGCCTGCAGACAAAATTCTCCCCATTTAGTGCAGTTCCTCCTTAGATGTGTAAATTGTCCTTTTGCTACTACAGCCGCAGTATGCTTAGGATGGCAACTTTTACCATGAAGTAGGGAGTTGCCTGAAATTGACTCTCTGTACACTTTTGTGAGAACATTCTCATCACTGGATCCAATCAAAGTGAGGTCCAGGTAATTAATGTTAGTCAGCATTGATTGGCTAAAATGCAAGTCTGTCAAAAGAACCAAAATAAGGGGGCAGTTTGCCAAGGCTTAGATACAAAGTAATCACAGACCTGTATTATTATAACTGTGTTGGTTATGCAAAACTGGGGAATGGAAATAAAGGGATTATCTATCTTTTTAAACAACAAAAATTCTGGTGTTGACTGTCCCTTTAAGGTCACAGTGCTCAGGCTAAAGTTATTCCAATTCCAGCTTCCAATAGAATATTAGCAGCTGGTTAGTCACATTTTCTTTCCCTCTCATTTATTTATGTATATGTGCAACAGAGTTATTTTTTCTTGCCGGTATATTTTGTGTTTGACTTAGCTACTTTCATCAATTGGGCATTTTTTAATGCCGAGTCATAAAACTCTGAGCAAGAATAAAGTCAATTTTAGTGAATGCAAAGTTCTCTCTTGACTATCCGCGTACCCAGCCTGTTTCTTTCATCAGTCCACAAATTGTTCATGACACTAAAAACAAAAGCATTGCTGCAAGGAATGGCCAGAACTGCTTGTACTATTTGTAGCAGGTTTGGTGCGTCCCATTTGTCAGGACAGGAACGACCTTCCATGCACATAATTGCTGGTAATGCAGTATTCTCTGTATAACTCCTCATTCTCATTTCTGTTGTGAATCTTTACAACTTCACAAAGCTTAAGGATATCTGCAAATGATGGAAAATTCTCAAAATTCAAACAAGCAAAGTGCTTAAAGGGATAGTTTAGTCAAAATTAAACTTTCATGATTCAGACAATGTATGCAACTTTAAGCAACTTTCTAATTTACTCCTATTATCAATTTTCTATCGGCTGGATTACGAGTTTCGCGTTATGGGTGAAAAAGCCTCATAACGCTGCTTTTTCACTACCGCTGCTATTACGAGTGTTGTAGGTACACAAATAAGCTTTTCTTAGAAAGGATTCAATTTTCCTATCTAGAGGATCCTTAAAGGAAGTACCATCTGCCGTAGGAATAGTAGTACGTTTAGCAAGGGTAGAAATAGCCCCATCAACTTTAGGGATTTTGTCCCAAAACTCTAATCTGTCGGACGGCACAGGATATAATTGCTTAAAACGTTTAGAAGGAGTAAATGAATTACCCAAATTATTCCATTCTCTGGAAATTACTTCAGAAATAGCACCTGGAACAGGAAAAACTTCTGGAATAACTACAGGAGATTTAAAGACCTTGTCTAAACGTTTAGATTTAGTATCAAGAGGACCAGAATCCTCAATTTCTAATGCAATTAGGACTTCTTTAAGTAAAGAACGAATAAAATCCATTTAAAATAAATATGAAGATTTATCAGCATCAACCTCTGAGACAGAGTCCTCTGAACCAGAAGAATCATTAGAATCAGAATGATGATGTTCATTTAAAAATTCATCTGGATAAAGAGAAGTTTTAAAAGATTTTTTATATTTACTAGAAGGAGGAATAACAGACATAGCCTTCTTAATGGATTCAGAAACAAAATCTCTTATGTTATCAGGAACACTCTGAACATTAGATGTTGAGGGAACTGCAACAGGTAATGGTACTTTACTAAAGGAAATATTTTCTGCATTAACAAGTTTGTCATGACATTTAATACAAACAACAGCTGGAGGAACAACTACCAAAAGTTTACAGCAGATACACTTAGCTTTGGTAGTTCCAGCACCAGGCAGCGATTTTCCTGAAGTTTCTTCTGACTCAGATGCAACGTGAGACATCTTGCAATATGTAAGAGAAAAAACAACATATAAAGCAAAATTGATCAAATTCCTTAAATGACAGTTTCAGGAATGGGAAAAAATGCCAAAGAACAAGCTTCTAGCAACCAGAAGCAATGAAAAATGAGACTTAAATAATGTGTAGACAAAAGCGACGCCACATCCGGAACGCCGACATTTTTGGCGCAAAAGAACGTCAAAAAATGACGCAACTTCCGGCGACACGTATGACGCCGGAAACGGAAAAGATTTTTTTGCGCCAAAAAAGTCCGCGCCAAGAATGACGCAATAAAATGAAGCATTTTCAGCCCCCGCGAGCCTAACAGCCCACAGGGAAAAAGTCAAATTTTAAGGTAAGAAAAAATGATTGATTCAAATGCATTATCCCAAATATGAAACAGACTGTCTGAAAAAAGGAATGTTGAACATCCTGAGTCAAGGCAAATAAATGTTTGAATACATATATTTAGAACTTTATAAAAAAGTGCCCAACCATAGCTTTAGAGTGTCACAGAAAATAAGACTTACTTACCCCAGGACACTCATCTACATGTTTGTAGAAAGCCAAACCAGTACTGAAACGAGAATCAGTAGAGGTAATGGTATATATAAGAGTATATCGTCAATCTGAAAAGGGAGGTAAGAGATGAATCTCTACGACCGATAACAGAGAACCTATGAAATAGACCCCGTAGAAGGAGATCATTGAATTCAAACAGGCAATACTCTCTTCACATCCCTCTGACATTCACTGCACGCTGAGAGGAAAACCGGGCTCCAACCTGCTGCGGTGCGCATATCAACGTAGAATCTAGCACAAACTTACTTCACCACCTCCATAGGAGGCAAAGTTTGTAAAAACTGATTTGTGGGTGTGGTGAGGGGTGTATTTATAGGCATTTTGAGGTTTGGGAAACTTTGCCCCTCCTGGTAGGAATGTATATCCCATACGTCACTAGCTCATGGACTCTTGCTAATTACATGAAAGAAAAATCCTATTGGCTGATGCAATCAGCCAATAGGATTGAGCTTCAATCCTATTGGCTGATTCAATCAGCCAATAGGATTGAGCTTGCATTCTATTGGCTGTTCCAATCAGATTTATTTTAATTATGTTCACATTAGTGGGTGTTAGGGTTAGGGTTAGACTTAGGGTTTAATAACTTTAGTATAGTAGTGGCGACGTTGGGGGCGGAAGATTAGGGGTTAATAAGTGTAGGTAGGTAGCGATGACATTGGGGGCGGCATATTAGGGGTTAATAAATGTAGGTAGGTAGTGGCGATGTTAGGGGCAGCAGATTAGGGGTTAATAAGTGTACTGTAGGTGGCAGCGATGTCGGGGGCAGCAGATTAGGGGTTAATAAGTGTAATGTAGGTGTCAGCGATGTCGGGGGGCGGAAGATTAGGGGTGTTTAGACTCGGGGTTTATGTTAGTGTGTTAGGTGTAAACATAAATTTAGTTTCCCCATAGGAATCAATGGGGCTGCGTTACGGAGCTTTACACTGCTTTTTTGCAGGTGTTAGGCTTTTTTTTAGCCGGCTCTCCCCATTGATGTCTATGGGGAAATCGTGCACGAGCACGTAAAACCAGCTCAAAGCAGCGCTGGTATTTGTGTGCGGTATGGAGCTCAATGCTGCAATATTGCCTGCTAACGCCGGGTTTTTGCAAACCTGTAATAGCAGCGCTATAGGGAGGTGAGCGGTGGAAATAACTTGCAAGTTAGTACAATGCCGCTCATAACGCAAAACTCGTAATCTAGCCGTTTGTTCTCTTGGTATTTTTATTTTAAAAAAAAAGCAAGAATGTAAGCTTAGAAGCCGGACCATTTTTGGTTCAGAACCTGGGTAGTGCTTGCTGATTGGTGGCTATATTTAGACACCAATCAGCAAGCGCTACGCAGGTGCTGAACCAAAAATGGACAGCTCTTAAGCTTACATTTTTACTTTTTCAAATAAAAATACCAATAGAACAAAGAAAAATAATAATAGGAGTAAATTAGAAAGTTGTTTAAAGTTGCATGCATTGTCTGAATCATGAAAGTTTCATTTTGACTAGACTATCATTTAAGCACTTTGCTTGTTTGAATTTTGAGAAGGTCCCATCATTTTCAAATATCCTTAAGCTTTGTGAAGTTGTGTAGACTGTCCCTTTTAGAGTCGTTATGGCATTCTATTCCATCCAAACGGCGCTGGGCTTTAGCGCCTTTAGAACGAAATACGTCATATCCGTTTGGCTGTCCTGAAGCCAACGTCGCTTCCTGGATGTGATCGCGGTCTGGAGGGCGTGCCTAGCATCATAGGGACGCGCCCCTGACCCGATCCCATAATTGAAATCTCGTGATCACGTGCACGATCTCTGGATTTCAATTTGTCTACATCACAACATTTTTCCGAAGTAGACATTATGGGGCATATTTATCAAGCTCCGTACGGCTCGCCGGAAACAGAAGTTCTGAAGCAGCGGTCTAAAGAAACTGAGAGACATACCTCATTGTTTGTAAGTAGTTTGTAACTAGGTGATTATATGACTCAGTGTCACTCACTATCTGATCTAATCTCAATTCAATTGTCAGTCACAGGCAAAAGTAATATATTTCATATGATCTTGCTTGCTGAGTGCGGGTCTTCTCGCTGACGTGACGTCAGGTGTGTGATCACGTGACGTCCAACAGTCGCACAGCACAGATCAGGATGCAAGCTGTGCCTGCTGCCTGTTAGAAGTCTGGAGTCCTGCTCCAGCTGAGTAGCAAGCTAGAAGGGGTGCTGTGCCGGTTTTGGGTGGAAGTGGAATATGGGTTGGCTAGGTTGGGTACAGTCTGATGAGGCCAGGTCCGGATGTAAAAAAAAAGTGAAAACATTAATTATGAATCTTCTTAAGAGCTATGTCCATTTTTTTTAACACAAATTACCGGGCAGTAACCTAAAATACCGGACTGTCCGGTCAAATTCCCGGACACCTGGCAACCCTAATTGTGACAAGAAGTTATACCTGAGAACATTCAAAAACCTATCCCCCTTAGCTGTATTATTAGTTCCATTGGCCCAGTTTATGTTGGGGTAGTTCAAATCTCCCATAATTACAGCACTGTTATTAGCAGCCTTACCTATTTGTATTAGTAGTTGAGTTTCCTGCATGTCACTAATGTTGGGGGGCTTGTAGCATGTTTCTAGTAGGGCCTTTACATTATCACCTGTATCATCATAAATATCTTAACTCATTGTAGGTTTAAGGTCATGTTTAATATAATACATACAAATTCCTCCACTATATATATATATATATATATATATATATATATGTATTTATGTCTGTGTGTGTATGTATGTGAGTGAGTGTGTATAGGGGCGTGTGTGTATGTATGTGAGCATGTGTGTGTATGTGAGTGTGTGCGTGTATGTGAGCATGTGTGTGTATATGAGCATTTGTGTGTGCATATGTCTATATATATATATATATATTTATATATTTATCCAGAGAGGTAAGAGCACTCACAGTAACACCTTTTGTATATGAATCAATCCAGCTTGCCCGGGGTGCTTTTAAAGTTATAACATATTCATCCACAAGTAAAAAGCACTCACCGGGTCTTTGTATAAACAGACAAGTTTAATGTGACGTTTCGGGGTTACCCCCGTCTTCAGACAACTTCTTACAGACAAAATACATAACTCACCCTTTATAGCCGTGACCCACTCCCAAATGTGTCCCTGACGATGGCGTACCGGAAGTCAGACAGCCGCGCTGTGAGCCACCGCGTCATCGGTTGTCATGGCAACCAGGATGCCCATCGGCAGTCTATATGTGATAGTAAAACAACATTACATAAACGCAATGACAGGAGTGTGTTAACCAAAAGTTCCAAACGATTATGGTAGAATTACATGGAATGTAGCAACAATATTACACTTTAGGCCTGATGTACATGTAATTGAAGGATAAACCTATACTTTAACCTCTACTGCATATACCCTAGCTACTCTGGTATATGCAGTAGAGGTTAAAGTATAGGTTTATCCTTACTCACAGTATACGGTGTTAGGATCAGAGTATATCCCCGTTCAGTACTGACACCCTCTACCTATACTGCAGATTAGCTACTCTGGGACATTAGCGAGTATCCAGTTTTGTTTATGTAAATAATTTTCGATATTCCCTTCAATTACATGTACATCAGGCCTATTATATAATTATCTTGCCCTTCAGAGTTAGGTAATTGCCTAAGGGGGGAAGTTATCTCTGGGTCTAAATTAGGGCCATAATTTGGGGACTTTTGTTTATCCTCCTGCCTTATATTTTGAAACTCACTCCTGACCCAGTCCTTAATTGAGTTAATAATTTCAGCACTAGTGTTATTATTCAAAGGCTCCTTATTGCTGCTGATTTGTCTCTTTAATTCATTTATTTCCGGTTCATGTTCTTTTTCAGCCCTACGGTATCTAGCTTTTAAAGTTTTATTTTCATTTTGGTATTTTTTATAATCTTCTTCTAAAGCTTTTAATTTAGCCACTAATGTCTGATTATATTCATTTAATGCAGAAATCTTTTTTATAAGCTTCTAGACTCTCTAACTTTCTGTTAATAAAGGCTTCTTCAAATTCTCGCAATGAATCATTTTCACCCATTAGCTGTCCTAATTGTATGTTTTGTTCTGCCATTTGGTTAGACATCTCACAGCTCAAATACATTAAGATCGGCCAAGTTTTGAAAATTATCTCATCACGCCCTCTTAATTCCATGCATTTACTAAGCTTCAGTAAAACTTGGTATGATTCACCATCTTCAACCCACATATCTTTAACTAAACTTTTGGCCTTAGCCTTAAACACCTGTATATAGGTGCATACATCGTCTCCAATATCAAGCCTGTTCATGATGTGGCTCATGACTTCTATTTTAAGAGTTCCTGCCTGAACCATTTCATGAACAGAGGATCTTGGGGAGGGCACATTTTAATCATGTACAGATACGCTGAAGTCGCTTTTTGTTGAAGACATAGCTATTTTAGTATGGTACTTAATAAGATAAAAACTCTTGTTAATCTCTACAATATCACTGTTTGCACAATATAATTTTGTTATTAGAAATACAAATTTACTACACAAAATAATATTGCTGTGAAAAATATCACTGATTGTCAGCCGTGCCTACAACGTGTTATATATTTTTGATTACAATATTAATTATGACTATCTCTGCGGTAACCTCCAACGTGTTATATATTTTATATAAGGTTACAGATATAATTAAAACTATCTCAGCGGTAACCTCCAATATATTTATATTATTTTTCTGTAGTTCTAATCAGGTGATATCTTTTTCAACACAGCAAATTATAATTGTGGAGTAAAGAGGATTCAGTTAGGAAAAATATATACAGATTTATTAGACATTAAACAGGATACTAACAAACGATATACCATTGAATTATATACAAAGCAAACTCTGATACACTATGAAATAAGATACTATTTTGCTTAGTTTTTAACCCTATGGGTACAAATTTAACAGTGAGATCTATTACAAGGTAAAATAAACCAGTAGTGACCAATTATGCAGTATGTGTTACTAACAAAAGTTATTTAATATAATCTTAGCCAAATATTATCATTAAAATTATGTTTTGGTAACTAAACAATACAATACAATCAGTCAGATTCAGAATGTATATCTACAGCCAAAGGAACGCATAAGAACCTCTCTAATGCCACAACAAGTCTCAACCTTAGGGAATATAAAACTACTAAAATAAAATATACTTAAACATAACACCAGGGTTTTTCTTACAATAAACTGAATTAAGTGAACACTATTTATAATAAAATTTCTCGTATTGTTAGGTGAATTAGATTCCCAGACAATATAAACCAGACTATGGTGATAAGTACATATAAAATTTGGGCCTATAATAATCTAATAAAAATCTTAATAAGGACCTTAAACGAAATAACTGCTTAAATATAAGTAAAGACTTTTTATACTTTCCCAAATGTTTGCTCCTCCAAGCCCTGGGTTATCACTAGTCAAGCTGCGTGTTTCCCTTGCGTTCGGTCCCACAAAATCTCTTAGTCCTCAGGAAAAACAGGCAATAATTTCCAAGGATATCAAAAATATGAGATGAGTACAACCAGGATTCAAAAGTTCTTTTTCATGGGTAAAAAAAAATTGGACAGCGTATCCACCCTTCTTTCATGCAACCCAGAGTGTCCGGTGAATGCTCAGTGATCCAATTTATCCTGAACTATAACTCCGCCCTAATCTCTAACAGTCATTCACACATGTGTGTGGATCTGTAGTGCCGTGATTGGAGGGATGCTAATTAACTTTTGGGAATAATTCCCCCAATGTTAAGTATGGCTGGTTGTACTTTTACTAATTCACCACAAGATGGTGATGGTGAGTTGTGCTATAAAAGTGAACTAATTCTTACATTTATCCTTCTTAGAATGTATTTTTCATATATCATACACACAAATATATATATATATATATATATATATATACACACACACACACATATTCATTTATCTAATTTGTGAGCTAGACTTCATAAATTTACCAAATATATTTAAATAAGTATTCATGTCTTTATGGCTTATCATTTGTGCATTGTCCTTTAAAGTTGGGCATATGGGTTTTAACATAGGGAGATAATTTATATATAACTAATAACCAAAAAGATAACCGGGTGTGAAAGAGGCTTAAAGTAGTGATATCTAGACAAACAGTCAAATAAACGGGAACTGATAGTATAAACCCTACTATGTAGGTATGGGTATCAAGGATACCTGAATAGTCCGGATCACTCGAAGGGCAGTCAGGAAAAAAGGTGTATACCTTCAGCTGCAATGTCCGCAGCTTACAATAATGTCTCCACTGACGGAACTTCCGACCTATGGCGGTGTAGTCTGCCCAATCCGATGTAACTGGATCAATGTGTCCTTCCACCAGGTTCGACGACGCACTCCTTCCACTAACCGGGTAGTTAGAAACTTTGCACCAGTGTGCTGTTCCGGTACCTCCGCTGTCAATGCAAAAACTGGAAGTTCCACTCTCACCCCGTGGGTCCGTGCAGGTCACTGGGAGGCGTACTCACAGGCAATGCTTGTATCCAACAACAGTATCCCAAGTTCCGATAGAGCCAAACAAATGGCTGTCTCTATGAAGGTTGTGCTGCTGCAGTAGGCATTATAAACCCCAACCAAATAACGGAATTGAAACAGCAAAGTCTATGTATAAAACGTAACATTTATTGTGAAAATGTTAAAATTCCATGGAGGAGCAGATCAGGTACAAAAAACAAAAATAGGCAGTATACGCGTTTCGGCTGGTTGCCGTACTCACTACTGTTAAAAACTTTAACTGACATGCTATTTTAAAAAGGGTGCATTCAACACTCATTGGGTAAAAGTAAAACACCCCTTTAGGTGACGTATCTGAATGTACCTGCAAGGTATCCGTATGCTATTATAACATAAATGGTTAAATAGCAATACACAATCTAATTAACCCTACTCCTCTTGGTACGGAACTGAAGCTGTAGTAGTGATAGCAGTGAAAGAGTATGACATAGCATAGAAAGCTTACAAAGGTCAAGGATACAATGCGAATAAAGATAATATTGGACGCAAAACATAAGGATTGCAAAATATGATAAATATATTCTAACTTAAAAATACAGTTGAGATATATATATACATGATGGCTATTGGCCAAGAGACATGTGAAGTCACATAATGATTACATTTGTTGGCCACAAATATCAGCTCCAATGGGCTATACAGCTACTGGTTTTATGTGACATTATAGGTGAGTGCAGAAAAAACTAATTTATGCTTACCTGATAAATTTATTTCTCTTGTGGTGTATCCAGTCCACGGATCATCCATTACTTGTGGGATATCCTCCTTCCCAACAGGAAGTTGCAAGAGGACCACCCACAGCAGAGCTGTCTATATAGCTCCTCCCCTAACTGCCACCTCCAGTCATTCGACCGAAGACAAGCAAGAGAAAGGAGAAACTATAGGGTGCAGTGGTGACTGTAGTTTAGAGTAAAAAAATACCTGCCTTAAAATGACAGGGCGGGCCGTGGACTGGATACACCACAAGAGAAATACATTTATCAGGTAAGCATAAATTATGTTTTCTCTTGTAAGGTGTATCCAGTCCACGGATCATCCATTACTTGTGGGATACCAATACCAAAGCTAAAGTACACGGATGAAGGGAGGGACAAGGCAGGTACTTAAACGGAAGGAACCACTGCCTGTAAAACCTTTCTCCCAAAAATAGCCTCCGAAGAAGCAAAAGTATCAAATTTATAGAATTTTGAAAAAGTATGTAGCGAAGACCAAGTCGCCGCCTTGCAAATCTGTTCAACAGAAGCCTGATTTTTAAAGGACCATGTGGAAGCCACAGCTCTAGTAGAATGAGCTGTAATCCTTTCTGGCCAGCAGTCTCATAAGCTAAGCGTATTATACTTCTTAGCCAAAGCGAAAGAGAAGTTGCTGAAGCCTTTTGGCCTCTCCTCTGTCCAGAGAAGACAACAAACAAAGCAGATGTTTGACGAAAATCTTTAGTAGCTTGTAAATAATACTTTAAAGCACGAACCACATCAAGATTGTGTAATAGACATTCCTTCTTTGAAGAAGGATTAGGACACAATGATGGAACAACAATCTCCTGATTGATATTCTTATTAGATACCACCTTAGGTAAAAACCCAGGTTTGGTACGCAAAACTACCTTATCTGCATGGAAGATCAGATAAGGGGAATCATATTGTAAGGCAGATAACTCGGAAACTCTACGAGCCGAGGAAATAGCTACCAAAAATAGAACTTTCCAAGATAAAAGTTTGATATCTATGGAATGAAGAGGTTCAAACGGAACCCCCTGAAGAACTTTAAGAACCAAATTTAAACTCCATGGTGGAGCAACTGGTTTAAACACAGGCTTGATTCTAACTAAAGCCTGACAAAATGCCTGAACGTCTGGAACATCCGCCAGACGCTTGTGCAAAAGAATAGACAGCGCAGAAATCTGTCCCTTTAAGGAACTAGCTGACAATCCTTTTTCCAATCCTTCTTGGAGAAAAGATAATATCCTGGGAATCCTGACTTTACTCCATGAGTAACCCTTGGATTCACACCAATAAAGATATTTACGCCATATCTTATGATAGATTTTCCTGGTGACAGGCTTTCGTGCCTGAATTAAGGTATCAATGACTGACTCGGAGAAGCCACGCTTTGATAAAATCAAGCGTTCAATCTCCAGGCAGTCAGTCTCAGAGAAATTAGATTTGGATGGTTGAAAGGACCCTGAAGTAGAAGGTCCTGTCTCAGAGGCAGAGTCCATGGTGGAAAGGATGACATGTCCACTAGATCTGCATACCAAGTCCTGCGTGGCCACGCAGGCGCTATCGGGATCACCGATGCTCTCTCCTGCTTGATTTTGGTAATCAGACGAGGGAGCAGAGGAAACGGTGGAAACACATAAGCCAGGTTGAAGGACCAAGGCGCTGCTAGAGCATCTATCAGCGTTGCCTTGGGGTCCCTGGACCTGGATCCGTAACAAGGAAGTTTGGCGTTCTGGCGAGATGCCATGAGATCCAGTTCTGGTTTGCCCCAACGTTGAACCAATTGTGCAAATACCTCCGGATGGAGTTCCCACTCCCCCGGATGAAAAGTCTGCCTCCCAGTTCTCTACACCTGGGATATGGATAGCTGATAGGTGGCAAGAGTGAATCTCTGCCCAACGAATTATCTTTGAGATTTCCAACATCGCTAGGGAACTCCTTGTTCCCCCTTGATGGTTGATGTAAGCCACAGTCGTGATGTTGTCCGACTGAAATCTTATGATTTTCATAGTCGCTAGCTGAGGCCAAGCCTGAAGAGCATTGAATATCGCTCTTAGTTCCAGAATATTTATCGGAAGGAGTGTCTCCTCCTGAGTCCACGATCCCTGAGCCTTCAGGGAGTTCCAGACTGCCCCCCAGCCTAGAAGGCTGGCATCTGTCGTTACAATTGTCCAATCTGGCCTGTGAAAGGTCATACCTTTGGACAGATGGACCCGAGATAGCCACCAGAGAAGAGAATCCCTGGTCTCTTGATCCAGATTTAGTAGAGGGGACAAATCTGTGTAATCCCCATTCCACTGACTGAGCATGCAGAGTTGCAGCGGTCTGAGATGTAGACGGGCAAACCGCACTATGTCCATTGCCGCTACCATTAAGCCGATTACTTCCATACACTGAGCCACCGAAGGGCGAGGAGTGGAATAAAGAACACGGCAGGAATTTAGAAGTTTTGATAACCTGGTCTCTGTCAGGTAAATCCTCATTTCTACAGAATCTACTAGAGTTCCCAGAAAGGAGACTCTTGTGAGAGGGGATAGAGAACTCTTTTCTTCGTTCACTTTCCACCCATGCGACCTCAGAAATGCCAGAACTATGTCCGTATGAGACTTGGCAATTTGGAAATTTGACGCCTGTATTAGAATGTCGTCTAAATAAGGGGCCACTGCTATTCCACGCGGCCTTAGGACCGCCAGAAGTGACCCCAGAACCTTCATAAAGATTCTTGGAGCTGTAGCTAACCCAAAGGGAAGAGCTACAAACTGGTAATGCCTGTCTAGGAAGGCAAACCTGAGAAACCGATGATGATCTTTGTGTATCGGAATGTGAAGATAAGCATCCTTTAAATCCACTGTAGTCATGTATTGACCCTCCTGGATCATAGGTAGGATGGTACGAATAGTCTCCATCTTGAATGATGGGACCCTGAGAAATTTGTTTAAGATCTTGAGATCTAATATTGGTCTGAAGGTTCCCTCTTTTTTGGGAACCACAAACAGATTTGAATAGAATCCTTGTCCCTGTTCCTCCTTTGGAACTGGGTGGATCACTCCCATAATTAGGAGGTCTTGAACACAGTGTAAAAATGCCTCTCTCTTTATCTGGTTTGCAGATAATTGTGAAAGGTGAAATCTCCCTTTTGGAGGAGAAGCTCTGAAGTCCAGAAGATATCCCTGGGATACAATTTCCAACGCCCAGGGATCCTGGACATCTCTTGTCCAAGCCTGGGCGAAGAGCGAAAGTCTGCCCCCTACTAGATCCGTTACCAGATCGGGGGCCAATCCTTCATGCTGTCTTAGAGGCAGCAGCAGGCTTATACCAATAGCAGAGGAAACGGTGGAAACACATAAGCCAGGTTGAAGGACCAAGGCGCTGCTAGAGCATCTATCAGCGTTGCCTTGGGGTCCCTGGACCTGGATCCGTAACAAGGAAGTTTGGCGTTCTGGCGAGATGCCATGAGATCCAGTTCTGGTTTGCCCCAACGTTGAACCAATTGTGCAAATACCTCCGGATGGAGTTCCCACTCCCCCGGATGAAAAGTCTGCCTCCCAGTTCTCTACACCTGGGATATGGATAGCTGATAGGTGGCAAGAGTGAATCTCTGCCCAACGAATTATCTTTGAGATTTCCAACATCGCTAGGGAACTCCTTGTTCCCCCTTGATGGTTGATGTAAGCCACAGTCGTGATGTTGTCCGACTGAAATCTTATGATTTTCATAGTCGCTAGCTGAGGCCAAGCCTGAAGAGCATTGAATATCGCTCTTAGTTCCAGAATATTTATCGGAAGGAGTGTCTCCTCCTGAGTCCACGATCCCTGAGCCTTCAGGGAGTTCCAGACTGCCCCCCAGCCTAGAAGGCTGGCATCTGTCGTTACAATTGTCCAATCTGGCCTGTGAAAGGTCATACCTTTGGACAGATGGACCCGAGATAGCCACCAGAGAAGAGAATCCCTGGTCTCTTGATCCAGATTTAGTAGAGGGGACAAATCTGTGTAATCCCCATTCCACTGACTGAGCATGCAGAGTTGCAGCGGTCTGAGATGTAGACGGGCAAACCGCACTATGTCCATTGCCGCTACCATTAAGCCGATTACTTCCATACACTGAGCCACCGAAGGGCGAGGAGTGGAATAAAGAACACGGCAGGAATTTAGAAGTTTTGATAACCTGGTCTCTGTCAGGTAAATCCTCATTTCTACAGAATCTACTAGAGTTCCCAGAAAGGAGACTCTTGTGAGAGGGGATAGAGAACTCTTTTCTTCGTTCACTTTCCACCCATGCGACCTCAGAAATGCCAGAACTATGTCCGTATGAGACTTGGCAATTTGGAAATTTGACGCCTGTATTAGAATGTCGTCTAAATAAGGGGCCACTGCTATTCCACGCGGCCTTAGGACCGCCAGAAGTGACCCCAGAACCTTCATAAAGATTCTTGGAGCTGTAGCTAACCCAAAGGGAAGAGCTACAAACTGGTAATGCCTGTCTAGGAAGGCAAACCTGAGAAACCGATGATGATCTTTGTGTATCGGAATGTGAAGATAAGCATCCTTTAAATCCACTGTAGTCATGTATTGACCCTCCTGGATCATAGGTAGGATGGTACGAATAGTCTCCATCTTGAATGATGGGACCCTGAGAAATTTGTTTAAGATCTTGAGATCTAATATTGGTCTGAAGGTTCCCTCTTTTTTGGGAACCACAAACAGATTTGAATAGAATCCTTGTCCCTGTTCCTCCTTTGGAACTGGGTGGATCACTCCCATAATTAGGAGGTCTTGAACACAGTGTAAAAATGCCTCTCTCTTTATCTGGTTTGCAGATAATTGTGAAAGGTGAAATCTCCCTTTTGGAGGAGAAGCTCTGAAGTCCAGAAGATATCCCTGGGATACAATTTCCAACGCCCAGGGATCCTGGACATCTCTTGTCCAAGCCTGGGCGAAGAGCGAAAGTCTGCCCCCTACTAGATCCGTTACCAGATCGGGGGCCAATCCTTCATGCTGTCTTAGAGGCAGCAGCAGGCTTTTTGGCCTGCTTACCTTTGTTCCAAGTCTGGTTAGGTCTCCAGACCGACTTGGACTGGGCAAAAGTTCCCTCTTGTTTTGTATTAGAGGAAGTTGATGCCGCACTCGCCTTGAAGTTTCGAAAGGTGCGAAAATTAGACTGTTTGTCCCTTGATTTGGACCTATCCTGAGGAAGGGCATGACCTTTTCCTCCAGTGATATCAGAAATGATCTCCTTCAAACCAGGCCCGAATAGGGTCTGCCCCTTGAAGGGAATATTAAGCAGCTTAGACTTTGAAGTAACGTCAGCTGACCATGATTTAAGCCATAGCGCCCTACGCGCCTGAATAGCAAAACCAGAATTCTTAGCCATTAGTTTAGTCAAATGAACAATGGCATCAGAAACAAAAGAATTGGCTAGCTTAAGTGCTCTAAGCTTGTCAAGTATATCATCCAATGGGGTCTCTACCTGTAAAGCCTCTTCCAGAGACTCAAACCAGAAGGCCGCAGCAGCAGTGACTGGGGCAATGCATGCAAGGGGCTGTAGAATAAAACCTTGTTGAATAAACATTTTCTTAAGGTAACCCTCTAACTTTTTATCCATTGGATCTAAGAAAGAACAACTATCCTCGACAGGGATAGTAGTACGCTTAGCTAGTGTAGAAACTGTTCCCTCCACCTTAGGGACCGTTTGCCATAAGTCCCGTGTGGCGGCATCTATTGGAAACATTTTCTTAAAAATAGGAGGGGGAGAGAACGGCACACCTGGTCTATCCCATTCCTTAGTAATAATTTCTGTAAACCTTTTAGGTATTGGAAAAACATCAGTGTAAACAGGTACTGCATAGTATTTATCCAATCTACACAATTTCTCCGGCACTGCAATTGTAGTAGCTAAAACCTCCCTGAGCAACACGCGGAGGTGTTCAAGCTTAAATTTAAATGTTGATATTTCAGAATCAGGTTGAATCCTCTTCCCTGAGTCAGAAAAATCACCCACAGAAAGAAGCTCTCCTTTCTCAGCTTCTGCATATTGTGAGGGGGTATCAAACATAGCTACTAAAGCGTCAGTATGCTCTGTATTTCTTCTAACTCCAGAGCTGTCTCGCTTTCCTCGTAACCCAGGTAGTCTGGATAATACCGCTGACAGTGTATTATCCATGACTGCCGCCATGTCTTGTAAAGTAAATGCCATGGGCGCGCTAGATGTACTTGGCGCCTCTTGAGCGTGAGTCCCTTGAGCGGGATTTAAAGGTTCTGACACGTGGGGCGAGTTAGCTCTCTGATGCGATTAAAGACGAAGTTGCTGCCAGAGATTTACCAGAGGATCTCGAGGCATTGGTGTCTTTTTTGATCCTAATTGACATCAGACTCAGAGAGAGGCCCTCTTTCAAGGAGCGCTTGCGGAAGCCTCCTGTTCCATTGTCTCCTACGTGTTCGTTCCCACCCATGCCTCCCTCTCCTCCCATGCCTCCTGGTCCCGAGTCACCAGGTACTGCTGAGCCGATGCAGTTGGGATTCACGTGTCTCTCCGCGGTGGAGAGGGCCTTTAGGAGGAGGGAGGGGCTCTGCCTCTATTGTGGGTTACAGGGCCACCTTTTGAAGTCTTGTCCTACACGGCCGGGAAACGCTCACACCTAAGGTCCTGTCGGGGGCAGACCTTGGGTGGTTTATCCTTGTCCCCGGAACCGCTTAAGGAGAAACCTTTGGTCACGGTTGTCCTTTCCTGGGTGGACTCCTCCATAGTCACTCAGGCTCTTGTTGACTCCGGTGCTGCTGGCTATTTCATTGACAGTGCTTTTGTATCAAAGCACTCCATTCCTGTTTTGCCTCGGTCCGTTCTGCTTGCTATTGAGGCCATTGATGGCAGGCCCCTTCAGCCCGCACTCGTTACTCACAAAACTGCTCCGTTGTCCATGGCTGTTGGGGCTCTCCATTTTGAAACCCTCCAGTTCCAGGTGATAAACTCTCTGCATTTTCCAGTTGTTCTGGGTTATCCCTGGCTCCAAAAGCACAATCCCAGTCTCGACTGGCGCAGGTCCGAAATTTTGTTGTGGTCCCCGCAATGTATTTCCACTTGTCTTCGGAAACCAGTTAAAGTCTTGTGCACTTCTTCGGTATCTCAATTGCCAGAGGAGTACCGAGAGTTCAGAGACGTGTTTGACAAGGTGCGTGCCGGTATGTTGCCTCATAACCGGTCTTACGATTGTGCCATAGACCTGCAGCCCGGAGCCATTCCTCCTCGGGGCCGGGTGTACCCTCTGTCTGTTGCAAAGAATTGTGCTATGGAGGAGTATGTTGCTGCGTATGTTGCCTCCTGCTCAGTTTGTGCACAGAATAAGACTCCTCAACGTCTTCCTGTGGGTCTTCTTCAACCTATTGCTAATGGTGAGCGTCCTTGGACACATCTTTCCATGGACTTCATTGTCGAGCCCCTTGTTTCCAATGGCAATACTGTTATCCTTATGGTGGTTGACCGTTTTTCTAAAATGTCACATTGCATTCCCTTGATGAAGCTGCCTACCGCTCAGGAGCTTGCTTCAATTTTTGCCCGGGAGGTCTTCCGTTTACATGGGTTACCCAAGGAGATAGTGTCGGACCGGGGTAGCCAGTTTGTCTCCAGATTTTGGCGTTCCTTTTGTGCTCAAATGGGGATCTAGCTTTCCTTCTCCTCAGCATATCACCCTCAATCCAATGGGGCTGCGGAACGGTCTAATCAAGCTCTGGAACAGTTCCTCCGTTGCTATGCCTCAGATCACCACAATAATTGGTCTGAACTGTTACCTTGGGCAGAGTTTGCTCGTAATAGTGCTATTAATGCTTCCTCCAAGCTATCCCCGTTCATGGCGAATTATGGGTTTCAACCATCCTTGTTGCCTGATTCATTCATGTCTCAGGGTATTCCGGCTTTGGAGGAGCATCTCCAGCAACTCCGTTCCACGTGGGTGCAGATTCAGGATTGCCTTCATCGTTCTATGCAGTGCCAAAAGTTCCAGGCTGATCGTAGGAGTCTGCCCGCACCTTCCTATCAGGTTGGTGAGAGAGTTTGGCTGTCCTCCCACAATTTGAACCTTCGTGTGCCTTCCAATAAATTGGCTCCCCGTTATGCTGGTCCTTTTCGAATACTCCGACGGGTTAATCCTGTGGCCTACGCTCTTGACCTTCCTCCTGCTATGCGCATATCCAATGTTTTTCATGTCTCCCTCTTGAAACCATTGGTTTGTAATCGGTTTACCACTGTGTTGCCTTGTCCCCGTCCTATCTTTGTTGACAACCATGAGGAGTATGAGGTCAGCAGCATTATTGACTCTCGTATGTCCAGGGGCCGTGTACAGTATTTGGTTCACTGGAGGGGCTACGGTCCGGAGGAGCGTTCTTGGGTTCCCTCTTCTGATGTTCATGCTCCCGCCCCCCTCCGTGCCTTCCATGCCCGTTTCCCCAATAAGCCTTTTGTCCTCCCGCGGGGGAGGGTCATTGAGGGGAGGGTACTGTCAGGGTTTTTCCCTGTTGTGTTTGCCATGTGCTGCTGGCAGCCATTTTACTCACCTCTCTTCCTGACTTGGTGCATTGTGGGGGATGCTGCTCACTTCCTGCACTTCCTTTTATGGCCAGACTGTTGTGCATCATCCATGTGAGACAGGATGCAGTCTCAGTATTGTGATGTCATCACTTATTATTTAAAGGGCCTCTGTTCAGTATGGTTTGCCTTTGCGTTGTCTCAGACCTGTTTGTGAGAGTTCCTGTGTATTACCTGGCTGCCTGACGTCCTTCCTGGTTCCTGATCCCTGGCTTGTTCCTGATTCTGCTGTTTTCCTCATTCCTGATTCCGGCTTGTCTGACTTTTCGCTTTGACTCCTGACTCGGCTCGTCTGACTACCAGCTCTGGTTTTGACTCCTGGCTTGTTATTTGACTTGTGGACTTTTTATTATTTTTTGCTATTAATAAAGGTGTGATTATTTTTGCACTTATCGTCTCAGTCTGATTCCTGGCACCCTGACAGTACATAACTAATGTTTTCATGTGACATTATAGGTAGGTATAAAACATGTTATGCCACATTATGGTTACATCCGTCTGCCACAGACCTACTCTCTTTAGAATTTAAATGATTTGGGGGGTGATAGTGTTAACCAGAGTTAAATAAAGTAACAAGTAATGTCTTTATTCTTATATAGTTGACATAAGTCTAATATATTAATTTCATAAGTTATTATAGACAATACCTGTTGTGGACTGCTAATTATGAGTAACAACTGACAACTAGTTAAACTAATTGTAAAAGGGATACAATAAAGTTTAAATAAAAAGCAGTTCCACAATTCTACATATGGTTTAACTCTGCAAATACAGAGATTATAAACAAAATGTTAAATGTTCACACAATTACTCTTTAATGAAATCAACTAGGAACATACATGCATACTGTGGCTTAAGCTAAAACTTAAGCAATGGCAATTAAATATAGAAGAAATAATGGATAATATCTAACAGCCTTGGTCTTAGAAATATATAGTAAGCTAAGCCCTTACAATCCGAGGGCTATATTAACTATTAATCTATTACAAATAAAAGGCCAAAGGCTGTATAAGTATTATATTATATATATTTTTATCATTAAACCACAAGAGTCAGCATATTAAAAGAAACAAGCAGGAGAGACCAAGCTACTCCTACCGGACTATTAATAACTAAATAATTCCTATTTAAAACTAAATACTTACCTGTAAAATAAACCCTAAGCTAGCTACGATATAACTGTTACATTGTAGCTATCTTACGGCTAGATTACGAGTTTTGCGTTATGAGTAAAAAAGCAGCGTTATGGGTTATAACGCTGCTTTTTCTCTACCGCTGCTATTACGAGTCTTGTAGGTACAGCTATCCCGCACACTTTTTGGCCTTACCGCAAATCAACTTACGCAATTTTCGTAAAGTCTTTTTTCAATGGGACTTCCATAGCGCCGATATTACAAGCTATTTTTTGGAAACCAAAAAGTGAGCGGTACAGCCTATCCCGCATGATTCGTAACACAATCTAAAGTCAGTAGTTATGAGTTTTACATTACAGAGCTCTAGCATAAAACTCATAACTAAAGTGTTAAAAAGTACACTAACACCCATAAACTACCTATTAACCCCTAAACCGAGGCCCTCTCGCATCGCAAACACTAAAATAAAATTATTAACCCCTAATCTGCCGCTCCGGACATCGCCGCCACTATCCCGCAAGATTCGTAACGAATTCTAAAGTCAGTAGTTATGAGTTTTACGTTACAAAGCTGTAGCATAAAACTCATAACTAAAGTGCTAAAAAGTACACTAACACCCATAAACTACCTATTAACCCCTAAACTGAGGCCCTCCCGCATGGCAAACACTAAAATAAAATTATTAACCCCTAATCTGCCGCTCCGGACATCGCCGCCACTATAATAAACATATTAACCCCTAAACTGCCACACTCCCGCATTGCAAACACTAGTTAAATATTATTAACCCGCCGCCACCTACCTACATTTATTAACCCCTAATCTGCTGCCCCCAATGTCGCCGCCACTATACTAAAGTTATTAACCCCTAAACCTAAGTCTAACCCTAAGCCTAACACCCCCTAACTTAAATATAATTAAAATAAATCTAAATAAAATTACTATCATTAACTAAATAATCCCTATTTAAAACTAAATACTTACCTATAAAATAAACCCTAAGCTAGCTACAATATAACTAATAGTTACATTGTAGCTAGCTTAGGCTTTATTTTTATTTTACAGCTAAGTTTGTATTTATTTTAACTAGGTAGAATAGTTAGTAAATAGATGCTAAGGTATCTATCAGCGCTAACACAATGTTCCTACTAGCTCCTAGGTACTAAAAGGGTACCTAGCTACCCTTAAAAAAGTTCTTTAGATTAGGGAAGGGACCTGGGAGCGCCAAAATATAGGCGGAGTAACCAAAACGGGCGGATAAATAACGTGTTAAGGTCCTCAATATGGTGGATAGTAGCAAATAATCCAATATCATTAAAATTGTGCAAAAATTATGCAAAAATGGATACAAACCATTAAAGATAAATAGATACAATTTAATACAATTTAATACAATTAAAACATGTAGATAAAATCATGGATCCATGGTACAATAAACATAGATATACATAACATAAATATTTGCGTATGATAAAAGCAATATATAAGAAGCAGTCTGATTGAATGATAATGGTGTGGGCAAAAGACTATCAATGCCGTGTTCCCTATATAAGGTGATGGTGTGCCTCTAAAAAATTAACCAAAAAATTTAAAATTTGGGTAAAACGATGTGTGTAAGGGGGTACCCCCTCAAAAAATGAACAGTTCCAAAAATTGTGACTGTGATTATCCAAAGCAAAAACCATAAAAAACAAAATATCAAAAATTAGTGAAAAAATGTGTAAAAGGCTGTATAAAATCGTGAAAAAATGGTGATAGACACTGTCAGTGAGACAAAGTTCCAAATAGTATGTGTGTTGTTTAGACAAAACTTCCTTCAGTCTCCTCAAAAGAAGGTTCCAAACAATATGAAGATAGTAGGTGAGGGAGTGTCCGGTAAAACCTGGATAAAGTCCCTATATCCAACCTGTAAAAGAAACATAAAATAGTGCAATAAAGCTAATAGATGTGTATGTATAATAGGAAAAAAGCTCACCAATTTGCCAACGCGTTTCGGCCCAGATCTGGGCCTTTTTCAAGACTATGGATGGTGTGTAGTGGTGGCTCTATTTAAGGCTAGTGGTAGCCAATCAAGGTGTTGATGCTGATTATTTGGCGCCAAAAAATTTTTGCGCCAAAAATTTTGACCCGGAAAAGGAAGTGCTTATATTTATAAGCTTATGTTTATATATATGCTTATGTATCGATGAGGTATACTTGAATGTATTACTGCAAGATGACTAAAAAAGTGTCCTTAGAGGTTTTGTGAATTAAAAATCGGTAATACCGAAAAATGACCAGAGCGTCTCTGCGATCAAACCGGAAGTGGCTATGGCGTGCCTAATTCTATTTCCGGTTTCGCTCTTTGTTTTGTTTCCGGTGACATTGGTATCACTTCCGGTAGTACTATTAAGCGGTATTGGTCGCATGGCCTTCGTATATTGGGGGCCCTTATTAAAATGGAATATCCCAATGTTAGCACTTATTATGCTGGACGTCTAAAAGTAAATATGGTGGTCTGAAAATTCATGGGATGGCTGATAATAGAAACTCTATGATACATTCACGGATTAAAACATAATTAATAGACATGGTAAAATACATTAGAGTATTAAGACATAATTGTAAAACAAATAGAGTAACACAAAATGATGAGATTGGTCAAGATGATTAAACATTCACATTGACATTGTATCTAAATAGATCAATGTATAAAAACATATATGCAAGTCACATATATAAAACTTGTAAAACAAATATGCAAGATAAATAAAACTTGTATGTAAAATAAAACTTGTAGAGCAAATATCGGGGGACATATGAGGATAGTATACTTCTGAGGTTTTATACCCAATATATTGAATAACGATGGCGATCAACTTATGTTTTCTTTAAAGCCTACTAAAAATAGAATGCACGGAATACTTAAAATTTTTATGGAATACATAAAATTTAAAATTTTAAATTTTTTTAAAAATTTTTAAATTTTTTTTAAATTTTTTTAAAAAAGTTATTAAAAGCATTATTAAAAAACATTATGATTTTAAAATGACTAACAAATAAAATCCCGTCAAAAAATCTTGGGAGATTCGGAGTGTTGGGTTATTAATAGATCGGAACAGGATGGTAATTGGGTCATTGTGCCTAGGGGGTATCTATTCATATTCCTATTAGAGTTATTGGAAGAATCGAAGATAACTATAAATCTAGCTAGTATGAAAATACATGCAGGATGGTTAAGAGATCTCCCAAACAGACTGTCTCTCAAAATTATTCATTTTAGGCTCAATAGGTGTGATAGGTCTTCTCTATTGTTTAAACCCCTAGGATATAGGCAGTCTATATTAAAAATCCATCTTGATTCTGCTATTAGTAGCCTTTTCTCTTGGTCTCCACCCCTCCAATTTGGTGTAACTAGTTGGATACCAATATAGCTAAAGTCCTTTTGTCTGGCCTGATGTTTGGTTAAGAAATGCCTGTATAGTGCTGTTTCAGTGTTTTTGTGTTTAATCTTTAACAAGTGTTCCCTAATCCGATCCTTCAGGGTTCTAGATGTTTGTCCTATGTATTGGAACCCGCAACTGCACCATATCATGTAGATCACTCCTTTGCTACTACATTTTATAAGGTCTTTAATTTTGTATTGGACCTTTGTATTAAACGAAGTAAACTCCTTTGTTTTCACTCCCCTTTGACAGGCCTTGCAGCTCACACATGGGTAGAAACCTTTGACTTCTCTACCATATACATCTCTTGTATTTGTCATCGTGTTTCTGGGTATACTGGGAGAGAGTTTGTTTTTTAGATTATTAGTTTTTCTGTATATAAATATTGGGCGGGGTGTTAGTTTATCCCCGATAATATCATCATTTCTTAATAGTGGCCAGTGTTTCTCCACGATCTTTTCAACAATGCGCCTGTTTTCACTGTATTCCATGATAAAAAGGTATATTCAATTGGTCTTCATCAGGATTATTACAGACTTTTTTTGGTTTGTATGATAGAAGGTCCTTCCTTTCTTTCTGTCTTGCTTCTTCTATGTCTTTTTCAAGGGCTCCTTCTTCATATCCCCGTTCCAGAAATCTGTTTTTTAGAATGATGGTTTGCTCTTCCCATTTTTTGGGGTCTGAGCAGTTCTTTTTTAATCTCAACATTTGTCCCTTAGGTATGTTGGACTTCCATCTGTTGAGGTGGCAACTGTCTTTGTGAATGTAATTATTACAGTCTACTTCTTTGAAGAATGTAAACGTTTCTAGTTTGCCATTCTTAATTTCAATCTTTAGATCTAGATACGTAATCTCATGCTTACTGTATTCGTGGGTGAATCTAAGATTATGCATATTGGTGTTCATTATTTTGATGGTATACTCTAAGTCATCTATAGAGCCTTTCCAGATCATTATTATGTCATCAATGTATCTGTTATAGAGGACCAGGTCCGCGCTCGCTGGGCATGAGTCCCAGAAGATACGTTCCCAGTGACCCATATACAAGTTAGCGTAACTCGGCGCGAACCTGGTCCCCATAGCTGTCCCACACACTTGTCTATAGTATATCCCTCTGTTGTTAAAATAATTGTGGGTTAGGATATATTGTATCCCATCGATAATGAAATCTCTTTGTAGTTCTGGTAGCTCCGGGTCTTGATTCAGAAAAAAATTAACAGCCTCTATACCACCTTCATGCGGTATGCAGGTATATAGGGAGGTAACACCGCATGTTACTAGTATATAATTTTCTTCCCATTTTATACCTTCCAAGACATTTAATATTTGAGTGGAATCTCTCACATACGATGGTAACTTTACCACATATTTCTGTAATTGTTTATCCACGTATTCGGATAAGTTGCTAGACAAACCGCCAATGCCCGATATAATTGGTCGGCCTGGCGGTTTCGTTAGTGATTTGTGGACTTTAGGGAGATAGTAAAACACCGGTGTGATAGGGTGTTTGATGCTCATATATCGGAATTCTTTGTCATTCAAGATTCCTATCTTCCTACCTTCTCTGAGAGTTTCATCCAATTTTTTCTTATACTCATCTATAGGGTTCCCTCTTTCATCCCTAGCCATCTAACAGCAGCTACACCTAGACATCTAGTAATCAAAGATCACTATCGGATTATCGTAGTATAATTATATAATATATATAACGAAGACCCACACCCACTTAGAAATGGATGTAACCAGATCCATTAGACAAGAAATTACTCTAGATATTAATTACTCTAACACAAATATAGAGGGTAACACCCAGGAACATTTGGACTATGCCAGCATTTTTAAAAACTTAGAAAAATTATTGATACAAGAAGTTAAGTATAAAGCGGAGATTCTTTTCTTAAAGAAATGCCTAGAGTTTAATATTATACCCAAGGGACTAGTAATTAGGAAGGATTGTGCATTTCAGTCAGAGGACCCAGAATTTCTAAGGAAATGGTCCGAGGCACTAATAGAATCCTCCAAGAAACTAATGCAGATCATTATAGATCATAGAGAAGCATTACTATTTAGAGTAGACACAGAGATTAAGGACACTGAGGATAGTCTCATTGGCCCAGATGGACTCATAATAGAATCCAAAGATTTTTTGGAGAGGAAAGAGAGTCTTACCAGAAAAGTAATGAAAATAAGGGAGGACATTACCAATAAAAAATCCAAAAAACTTAATAGGGAACTCGAACTCCTTAAGAATAAAGAAGTTCAGAGCAACCAACAAACAGTAGAGATTGACAATACTATGAACGATGGAAATGATAACTCAAATTCCAATCATGAGGGGGAATGGACAACAGTTAATAACAAGAATAGGAGACCCAAATTGGGACTCACACCAAGAATAGACAATAGGGAACATAGAACCCATATTAGGGAAGAACGTCCACATTGGAACTACAACCACACACCGAGATCCAATAGATGGAACCAGAATCCTCGGTTCAGAGATAATTATGGGACCCCAAATCAAAACTACCGTCCATATAGACAGGGCAGACAGTGGGAGAATGACAATAAACCACATTGGGGATACACACCAAATAGGTCACAATAAAATAGGAGACAACACTATAACAGGATGGCTAGAGAAGGATATTTCGGTAATAGGGAGTTCAATAACACAGTTCCACCACACTATAGTGATAGGAGACATGAACCCACATATTACAACCATCAACCGAGACAAGACAGATGGTATTATAATGACTACGAAAAAGAGCAATACAACAATTGGAGACCAGATAGACAACAGAGATATTATGATCGGAATAATAGAAGAGGGTATTGGGATCATCCCCAACACCATAATGCAAAAAATAACTATAACCAATCAGAGCCTAAAATGAACCAAGAAACACTAAGAACAAAGCTTCCCAACGAACAAAGGGAAAAACACACAAATCAGAACACTCCTCTTCATGATAGAAATGAACAACATCGAGCATCCACATCAGGGCATTCTTTTTTAGGGAAACCACAACAAGCAACCAAAGAACTAGAGAGAACCTCTACAAAAAGGAAAAACTCCCATCCAGAAGAACAGACCCCTATAGAAAAAAGAATATTCACAGAGGCAAGAGAGGGGGAAGGAAATTAAATAAGAGTTCAACTCCTCCCATTAATGTTGCCAATCCCCCGACCAAAGGAATATTCAATCTGAGTTCGAAAGAACTAACAGAGAAAGAGTCTTCAGTATTGAACTATGGGCTATCTTTTGCCCCATCCAAGGGCCTTAACAAATTCAACACGTTTGTAAATGCTAAAGATTTTGTCAGGAAACTGACACTAAAGAGGCATTTTATGAAGTCCCCATTAGAAATGCGAGGCAGGACATATCCAATCAATATAACGAGTGATGAAGAGATTTACCGGCATACTGACTTGAAACCCAAATCCTCCTTCTTTCCAGTCACAAGCAAAGGTAACGCCATTGAGACCTTTGACACAGTAGTGTGTAATGAGATTAGAGATCTCAAACAAAACAGATTGAACAGACACAAGCACAATCTTTCAAAGGAACAACTCAACACCATCAAAACCCTTGAAAACAACAACAACCTTGTCATCAAACCTGCTGACAAAGGTGGGGGTATCGTTATCCTCAATAAGGCTGACTACGACCAAGAGTGTGACAGAATCCTGTCAGACAGACAAACATATGAAATACTCAGAGGGAACCCTATAGATGAGTATAAGAAAGAATTGGATGAAACTCTCAGAGAAGCTAGGGAGATAGGAATCTTGAATGACAAAGAATTCCGATATATGAGCATCAAACACCCTATCACACCAGTGTTTTACTATCTCCCTAAAGTCCACAAATCACTAACGAAACCGCCAGGCCGACCAATTATATCGGGCATTGGCGGTTTGTCTAGCAACTTATCCGAATACGTGGATAAACAATTACAGAAATATGTGGTAAAGTTACCATCGTATGTGAGAGATTACACTCAAATATTAAATGTCTTGGAAGGTATAAAATGGGAAGAAAATTATATACTAGTAACATGCGATGTTACCTCCCTATATACCTACATACCGCATGAAGGTGGTATAGAGGCTGTTAATTTTTTTCTGAATCAAGACCCGGAGCTACCAGAACTACAAAGAGATTTCATTATCGATGGGATACAATATATCCTAACCCACAATTATTTTAACAACAGAGGGATATACTATAGACAAGTGTGTGGGACAGCTATGGGGACCAGGTTCGCGCCGAGTTACGCTAACTTGTATATGGGTCACTGGGAACGTATCTTCTGGGACTCATGCCCAGCGAGCGCGGACCTGGTCCTCTATAACAGATACATTGATGACATAATAATGATCTGGAAAGGCTCTATAGATGACTTAGAGTATACCATCAAAATAATGAACACCAATATGCATAATCTTAGATTCACCCACGAATACAGTAAGCATGAGATTACGTATCTAGATCTAAAGATTGAAATTAAGAATGGCAAACTAGAAACGTCTACATTCTTCAAAGAAGTAGACTGTAATAATTACATTCACAAAGACAGTTGCCACCTCAACAGATGGAAGTCCAACATACCTAAGGGACAAATGTTGAGATTAAAAAAGAACTGCTCAGACCCCAAAAAATGGGAAGAGCAAACCATCATTCTAAAAAACAGATTTCTGGAACGGGGATATGAAGAAGGAGCCCTTGAAAAAGACATAGAAGAAGCAAGACAGAAAGAAAGGAAGGACCTTCTATCATACAAACCAAAAAAAGTCTGTAATAATCCTGATGAAGACCAATTGAATATACCTTTTATCATGGAATACAGTGAAAACAGGCGCATTGTTGAAAAGATTGTGGAGAAACACTGGCCACTATTAAGAAATGATGATATTATCGGGGATAAACTAACACCCCGCCCAATATTTATATACAGAAAAACTAATAATCTAAAAAACAAACTCTCTCCCAGTATACCCAGAAACACGATGACAAATACAAGAGATGTATATGGTAGAGAAGTCAAAGGTTTCTACCCATGTGTGAGCTGCAAGGCCTGTCAAAGGGGAGTGAAAACAAAGGAGTTTACTTCGTTTAATACAAAGGTCCAATACAAAATTAAAGACCTTATAAAATGTAGTAGCAAAGGAGTGATCTACATGATATGGTGCAGTTGCGGGTTCCAATACATAGGACAAACATCTAGAACCCTGAAGGATCGGATTAGGGAACACTTGTTAAAGATTAAACACAAAAACACTGAAACAGCACTATACAGGCATTTCTTAACCAAACATCAGGCCAGACAAAAGGACTTTAGCTATATTGGTATCCAACTAGTTACACCAAATTGGAGGGGTGGAGACCAAGAGAAAAGGCTACTAATAGCAGAATCAAGATGGATTTTTAATATAGACTGCCTATATCCTAGGGGTTTAAACAATAGAGAAGACCTATCACACCTATTGAGCCTAAAATGAATAATTTTGAGAGACAGTCTGTTTGGGAGATCTCTTAACCATCCTGCATGTATTTTCATACTAGCTAGATTTATAGTTATCTTCGATTCTTCCAATAACTCTAATAGGAATATGAATAGATACCCCCTAGGCACAATGACCCAATTACCATCCTGTTCCGATCTATTAATAACCCAACACTCCGAATCTCCCAAGATTTTTTGACGGGATTTTATTTGTTAGTCATTTTAAAATCATAATGTTTTTTAATAATGCTTTTAATAACTTTTTTAAAAAAATTTAAAAATTTTTTTAAAATTTTTAAAATTTTAAATTTTATGTATTCCATAAAAATTTTAAGTATTCCGTGCATTCTATTTTTAGTAGGCTTTAAAGAAAACATAAGTTGATCGCCATCGTTATTCAATATATTGGGTATAAAACCTCAGAAGTATACTATCCTCATATGTCCCCCGATATTTGCTCTACAAGTTTTATTTTACATACAAGTTTTATTTATCTTGCATATTTGTTTTACAAGTTTTATATATGTGACTTGCATATATGTTTTTATACATTGATCTATTTAGATACGATGTCAATGTGAATGTTTAATCATCTTGACCAATCTCATCATTTTGTGATACTCTATTTGTTTTACAATTATGTCTTAATACTCTAATGTATTTTACCATGTCTATTAATTATGTTTTAATCCGTGAATGTATCATAGAGTTTCTATTATCAGCCATCCCATGAATTTTCAGACCACCATATTTACTTTTAGACGTCCAGCATAATAAGTGCTAACATTGGGATATTCCATTTTAATAAGGGCCCCCAATATACGAAGGCCATGCGACCAATACCGCTTAATAGTACTACCGGAAGTGATACCAATGTCACCGGAAACAAAACAAAGAGCGAAACTGGAAATAGAATTAGGCACGCCATAGCCACTTCCGGTTTGATCGCAGATTTTTAATTCACAAAACCTCTAAGGACACTTTTTTAGTCATCTTGCAGTAATACATTCAAGTATACCTCATCGATACATAAGCATATATATAAACATAAGCTTATAAATATAAGCACTTCCTTTTCCGGGTCAAAATTTTTGGCGCAAAAATTTTTTGGCGCCAAATAATCAGCATCAACACCTTGATTGGCTACCACTAGCCTTAAATAGAGCCACCACTACACACCATCCATAGTCTTGAAAAAGGCCCAGATCTGGGCCGAAACGCGTTGGCAAATTGGTGAGCTTTTTTCCTATTATACATACACATCTATTAGCTTTATTGCACTATTTTATGTTTCTTTTACAGGTTGGATATAGGGACTTTATCCAGGTTTTACCGCACACTCCCTCACCTACTATCTTCATATTGTTTGGAACCTTCTTTTGAGGAGACTGAAGGAAGTTTTGTCTAAACAACACACATACTATTTGGAACTTTGTCTCACTGACAGTGTCTATCACCATTTTTTCACGATTTTATACAGCCTTTTACACATTTTTTCACTAATTTTTGATATTTTGTTTTTTATGGTTTTTGCTTTGGATAATCACAGTCACAATTTTTGGAACTGTTCATTTTTTGAGGGGGTACCCCCTTACACACATCGTTTTACCCAAATTTTTAATTTTTTGGTTAATTTTTTAGAGGCACACCATCACCTTATATAGGGAACACGGCATTGATAGTCTTTTGCCCACACCATTATCATTCAATCAGACTGCTTCTTATATATTGCTTTTATCATACGCAAATATTTATGTTATGTATATCTATGTTTATTGTACCATGGATCCATGATTTTATCTACATGTTTTAATTGTATTAAATTGTATTAAATTGTATCTATTTATCTTTAATGGTTTGTATCCATTTTTGCATAATTTTTGCACAATTTTAATGATATTGGATTATTTGCTACTATCCACCATATTGAGGACCTTAACACGTTATTTATCCGCCCGTTTTGGTTCCTCCGCCTATATTTTGGCGCTCCCAGGTCCCTTCCCTAATCTAAAGAATAGTTAGTAAATAGTTATTAACTATTTACTAACTACCTAGCTGAAATAAATATAAATTTACCTGTAAAATAAAGCCTAACCTGAGTTACAATAACACCTAACATTACACAACAATTAAATAAATTACATAAATTAAATACAATTACCTAAATTACCAAAAAAAAAATACTAAAAAGCCCCCCAAAATAAGGGCAATGCCCATACAAATGCCCCCCAAAATAAGGGCAATGCCCATACAAATGTCCTTTTCAGGGCAATGGGGAGCTTAGGTTTTTTTAGTTAGGGTTTTATTTGGGGGGTTTGGTTGTGTGGGTGGTGGGTTTTACTGTTGGGGGGGTTGTTTGCAATGTTCCCTCTAAGGCCAGTTTTGTGTGCGGTCCACCAGTGAAACAGTTAATAAGAGAACTATACATTGCAGCCTGCATTGTGTAGTGTTTGCTAATTGCAGGGTGTGGTTACCTAATTAACTGTTTCACTGGTGGACCGCACACAAAACTGGCCTTAGAGGGAACACTGGTTGTTTGTATTTTTTTTTCAGGTAAAAGCTGATTTTTTGGGGGGCAATGCCCCGCAAAAGGCCCTTTTAAGGGCTATTGGTAGTTTAGTTTAGGCTAGGGTTTTTTTTATTTTGGGGGGCTTTTTTATTTTGATAAGGCTATTAGATTAGGTGTAATTAGTTTAAATATCTTGTAATTTGTTTTTTATTTTGTGTAATTTAGTGGGGGGGGTTTGGAATTTGGGTATTTGTATTTAATTTAGTTCATTGTATTTAATTTAGGTAATTTATTTAATTGTAGTGTAGTGATAGGTGTTAGTGTAACTTAGGTTAGGTTTTATTTTACAAGTAAATTTGTATTTATTTTAGCTAGGTAGGTATTAAATAGTTAATAACTATTTAGTAACTATTCTACATAGTTAAAATAAATACAAACTTGCCTGTAAAATAAAAATAAACCCTAAGCTAGCTACAATGTAACTATTAGTTATATTGTAGCTAGCTTAGAGTTTATTTTATAGGTAAGTGTTTAGTTTTAAATAGGAATTATTTAGTTATTAATAGTAGGTTTTATTTAGATTTATTTTAATTATATTTAAGTTAGGGGGTGTTAGGGTTAGGGTTAGACTTAGGTTTAGGGGTTAATAAATTATTATAGTGGCGGCGACATTGGGGGCGTCAGATTAGGGGTTAATAATATTTAACTAGTGTTTGCGAGGCAGGGGTGCGGCGGTTTAAGGGGTTAATATGTTTATTATAGTGGCGGCGATGTCCGGAGCGGCAGATTAGGGGTTAATAATTTTATTTTAGTGTTTGCGATGCAGGAGAGCCTCAGTTTAGGGGTTAATAGGTAGTTTATGGGTGTTAGTGTACTTTTTAGCACTTTAGTTATGAGTTTTACACTACAAAGCTGTAGCATAAAACTCATAACTACTGACTTTAGAATGCGTTACGAATCTTGCGGGATAGGCTGTACTGCTCACTTTTTGGCCTAAAAAAAAAAAAGGTTGTAATACCGGCGCAATGGAAGTCCTATTGAAAAAAGACTATACGCAAATTGCGTAAGTTGATTTGCGGTAAGGCCAAAAAAGTGTGCGGGACAGCTGTACCTACAAGACTCGTAATAGCAGCGGTAGTAAAAATACAGCGTTATGAGGCTTAACGCTACTTTTTTACTCTAGCCGAGAGTAACTGGTGAAGCTGGAGAGGCTGGAGGGAGCTTTAGTGAATCAGTTACATAGAATAACATAGGAGCTAGTGAAGCTGGAGAGGCTGGAGGGAGCTTTAGTGAATCAGTTACATAGATTAACATAGGAACTGGTGAAGCTGGAGAGCCTGGAGAGAGCTTTAGTGAATCAGTAACATAGAATAACATAGGAACTAGTGAAGCTGGAGAGGCTGGAGGGAGCTTTAGTGAATCAGTTACATAGAGTAACATAGGAGCTGGTGAAGCTGGAGAGGCTAGAGGGAGCTTTAGTGAATCAGTTACATAGAATAACAGGAACTGGTGAAGATGGAGAGGCTGGAGGGAGCTTTAGTTAATCAGTTACATAGAATAACATAGGAACTGGTGAAGCTGGAGAGGCTGGAGGGAGCTTTAGTGAATCAGTTACATAGAATAACATAGGAACTAGTGAAGCTGGAGAGGCTAGAGGGAGCTTTAGTGAATCAGTTACATAGAATAACATAGGAACTGGTGAAGCTGGAGAGGCTGGAGGGAGCTTTAGTGAATCAGTTACATAGAATAACATAGGAACTGGTGAAGCTGGAGAAGATGGAGGGAGCTTTAGTGAATCAGTTACATAGAATAACATAGGTACTGGTGAAGTTGGAGAGGCTGGAGGGAGCTTTAGTGAATCAGTTACATAGAATAACATAGGAACTGGTGAAGCTGGAGAGGCTGGAGCGAACTTTAGTGAATCAGTTACATAGAATAACAGGAACTGGTGCAGCTGGAGAGGCTGGAGGGAGCTTTAGTGAATCAGTTACATAGAATAACAGGAACTGGTGAAGCTGGAGAGGCTGGAGGGAGCTTTAGTGAATCAGTTACATAGAATAACATAGGAACTAGTGAAGCTGGAGAGGCTGGAGCGAACTTTAGTGAATCAGTTACATAGAATAACAGGAACTGGTGCAGCTGGAGAGGCTGGAGGGAGCTTTAGTGAATCAGTTACATAGAATAACAGGAACTGGTGAAGCTGGAGAGGCTGGAGGGAGCTTTAGTGAATCAGTAACATAGAATAACATAGGATCTGGTGAAGCTGGAGAGGCTGGAGGGAGCTTTAGTGAATCAGTTACATAGAATAACAGGAACTGGTGAAGCTGGAGAGGCTGGAGGGAGCTTTAGTGAATCAGTTACATAGAATAACAGGAACTGGTGAAGCTGGAGAGGCTGGAGGGAGCTTTAGTAAATCAGTTACATTGAATAACATAGGAAGTGGTGAAGCTGGAGAGGCTGGAGAGAGCTTTAGTGAATCAGTTACATAGAATAACATAGGAGCTAGTGAAGCTGGAGAGGCTGGAGGGAGCTTTAGTGAATCAGTTACATAGAATAACATAGGTACTGGTGAAGTTGGAGAGGCTGGAGGGAGCTTTAGTGAATCAGTTACATAGAATAACATAGGAACTGGTGAAGCTGGAGAGGCTGGAGCGAACTTTAGTGAATCAGTTACATAGAATAACATAGGAACTGGTGAAGCTGGAGAGGCTGGAGGGAGCTTTAGTGAATCGGTTATGGGAGATTGAGGTTGGCATAAGGGAACTGATTCCTCTCTTGAACATTTTGCGTTATCTGTATTCTCACATGGTAAGATGTAAACCAAGTGGTATCCTGAGTATGAATAAATCCCAGGTGTTAGTTGACGAGAAGCAAGCAAGACAAAGGTTCATACAAAATAAGCGTAAGACGTTAATATGTCTGGCGTCCCTTATATTTACCGGTATATGTAGCAGGCTTAGGCTTGTGATAGCTGCAGTGTGCACTTCCTTATCACCTCTGCTATAGCCAGTTAGGCACAGATATGTAGCAGGCTTAGGCTTGTGATGTCTGCAGTTTGAGCTTCCTTATCTTATTACCTCCACTGAAGCCACTTAGGGACAGATATGTAGCAGGGTTAGGCTTGTGATATCTGCAGTGTGCGCTTACTTATCTTATCACCTCCACTGAAGCCACTTAGGGACATATATGTAGCAGGGTTAGGCTTGTGACATCTGCAGTGTGCACTTCCAATTCTTAGAACTGGGAAACCCACAATTTGTAGATTTCAATAAACGGGGAAAGGGTAAAATAAATATTGATAATATATAGCACTGCATATAATGACATATAGTGCAATAAGCAAGAGCTTTATGTGCCTTTACAAACAGTGACAGTCTTGAAGGACACAGGGAAGTTCTTGAGAAACACTTGCCATGAGTCCAGTGCAGAGTGCCAACTCAGGAGAAAACCCACAAGCCGCCTGGGAATTCCAAAGAGATATTTTTTAATATTTGTTGCTCAAATTATCATTTGATCAGGAGCAACTGTGGTATTGGTGCCGGGTTAACCGACTTCAAGAAATTTTGATGAACGTCTTTCTTTGATACAGGTGGTGAGAGTCCACAATCCTTTACTCCTGGAAATTACTCTTGTCTACCACTAGGAGGAGGCAAAGATTCTCAAACCCCAAGAACTCTATAAAACCCTGCCCACCTCACACATACCTCGGTCTTTACTTTGCCTCTGCTGGAGGTGGTTGAAGAATGAAGCTGTGCATTTGATTCTTCAGAGAGAGGGTTTTCAGTCTATATTGAGGCCCGGTTTCCCCTCAGAGTACAGTGCTTGTCAGAGGGATGTATATAGGGTATGATTTGTTATTTTTTTTTTCACCTCATGGGAAATTTATTATAAACCTTCTATATAATTGGTTGCAGGAATTTATCTTTTGCCTCTCTTTATGGATCTACAATATATTCCTGTCAAGGCCACCCCCCTCAACTTGTGGATTATTATGTTCCCACCAATTTCCCTTTTATTGTTACTATTATTACACTTTGCCCTGAAAGAACTGATCGCTGCCCTGCTTGGTGAGACCCAGACGGAATATGTGGAACTACTCGTGGCTGGGCCCGCTGGAGATCCCCGCTGAACTTTGACCTAGGTCGCTCCAGAGGCCTTTTGCCAAAGCGCTCCGCACTTTTGGGGACTCGTTATGCCTTTCTATGGACATGGGTTGGGGTGATTTCTGAGGGGGAGCTCCCTCGGGAACCTGGGGTTTGGGACACCTCTCTACCTTATGCTGGCTTGGAGTATCCTATGCCCAGCTGCCGCTCTGGCCGCCAGCGACGGATTGTGTCGCTTTTTGGACTGGGACATCTAGGGGCCCGAAGCTCTCCCACGGTACCTGGGAATCACCGCCGCTCCCTCGGGATCACCATGAACTGCAACCTAGATATTGTGGGATCTCCATGTCCCTATGGCTCCGATGGAGGCGCCAGCCTGTTGAGAGGGGCGGGGATATTTTGATCAGATAAGGCTCATATCAAGATGGCAAAAATGTATATAAGCTGTGTGTCTGTCCCAATAAAAGCTGTTCGTGTTTCACCTTAATACTGGTCTTGTCTGGTTATTAGGGTTGGCTCTTGCTAAAATCACTTCTCCCACTCTACAGCTATAGTTTCCAGGCTAAAGAAGGATCGCATTAGTGGCGATACCTAGTCTAGGTATCTGAAGTCCGTCACAATTCCTATTCCTTAACCTCGGCTGATATGTTTCAGTACTTGTTTGGCTGTCTGCTGCTTGTTTGCTAGTGGACGAGTGTCAATTAGTAAGTATCTTTTGTTAACACTTAAGACACTCTATAGTCTTATTATGGGCATTTATTGTTTATGTATATATATGTATGTCAACCCATAGAAGAGCACTCTCACTTCAAAGTCAAAATGCCAGGGTGCTAGTGAACAATGAATACAGGTAGCAAGAACTTGCACTCACTGGTCTTTTCTTCAAAAACACATATATATATGGCCCTGGGACAGAATTGTTACATAATTCCCCTTGTTGTTGCGCACCTCTGGTTTTTGGCGTGCTTAGTTTAAATTTTGTGCGTCGGCCTTTGGGTCTACACTTATCGGGATAGCACACATTAGTTTAATGCTTGTCAGGACAGCGTACATCCGTTTAGACCTGTGACAATTATTTTTGTGATTTGGCTGGATTACACACGTCGAATTAGCGCTCGTATGTCCTCGGCAATTCGCAAGTCGGGTTTTGGCGCGTTAAATTATCTTATAACTGTCAGGTTTTTTTACGCGCCATTTTACATACTGCTGAGCATTATCTGGGCTTCATATGTGTAGTTTACATGTCTCCTGCTTTATTTTGCAGTTCGGCTTAGAGCGCATTACACCTGTAAGTTTTTACAGCTACTTTAGGAGGGGTTTAGTTATTTCTATTCCTCAAGAGCTTTTTAAGGGGTTATAGTGTTTTGTCAGTGCTATAATGGAACTGTCTGATTCTGTCTCTAAATCTACCTTAGAAGGCGTCTCTTGAACACCTTCCTACCATTATTAAATGTGTTTATTGTAAAGAAGCTGAGCTTTCTCCTCTAGCTAATTTATTTGAAAGAATGTTAATGTATTTAATGCTGCTTCTATGGGTATTACTGCTCCTTCTGTCTGTTTATTACAGGATAATGCTACTGATATATCAGCCAGTGTAGAAAATGACATCAAAGCTGCTGTCTTTGAGGTTCTGGGTTCTCTTCCACCTTCAAGCAAGCATAAAAGGTCAATTCAGAGTTTACCTTCTACTAGTATTATGTCTCCTGAAGTCAGCGATACTGTTATGTCTTTTGAAGGTGACCTTTCCTCTGGTGATGAGGAGTCTTCTTCTGATATTGAACTTGTTACTTCCTATTTTTTGTTTAAAATTGAACATATTTGTTCTCTTTTGAAAAGGTTTTACTTACTTCAGGAGCTTAAGTTTCTAAGGTTTATGAGGATAATCCTTGTATTTGTTTCAATTCCGTTTTTAAGACGGTTTAAAGGGCTATTTTTTCCTTGACTAAATGTTCTATTTTCCTTTGAAAAACACTTCTTCTTTTATAATCTCTAAGATGTGAGGTTATATTCCTTCTTTACAGGGGCTTATTTGCAAGCAAGTTATTTTAACAGTAATATATTTTGCTGATGTGGCTGTTGCTTGTTCTCTTGGTTATTTAAAGGACCATAATACCCAAATGTTTAAACACTTGAAAGTGATGCAGCATAGCTGTAAAAAGTTGACTGGAAAATATCACCTGAGCATCTCTATGTAAAAAAGAAAGATATTTAACCTCAAAAGTTTCTCAGTAGCCACATCCCATTGTAAAGGACTTCTAAGCCGCAAATCAGTATGTCTGTCCCAGGACAGCTAAGGGATTGAGCCTCGTGCACTCTCATGTTATTTCCCTATTCAGTTTAGGGAAGTTTACAATGAAATCTCATGAGAGTTAAGTGCAATCTCATGAGATCACAGTAAAAGAGTTCATGACCTTAGCACTGTTGATGCTGATTGGCTGCTGTTCATTTCTTAATTATTATTTTTTACATGCAGCTGGGCAGCAGCTGAGTATAACTTTTCACACAGAACTTAATCTGCTGAGCTGAGGAGATTGTGTGGTAAAATATCTTCCTTTTTTACATAGAGATGCTCAGGTGATATTTTCCTGTTAGCTTTTTAAAGTTATACTGCATCAGTTTCAAGTGATTTAGCATATGAGTATTATGTCCCTTTAAGTCTTTCTGAGCAGATATCTTATGATTTTTTAAACTTCTTTATGTTGTTTAAACATACAATTATTTCCTTTGTGATGTCTTTTTTGTCATCATGAATTTATGTTAGAGTCTGTCTTTAGCTGTTATAACTAGAATATTGTCCTGCTGACATGATTTCTATTTCCAGACTTTTCATCTCTATCTTTACAAGGACATTTTATTTCTGGTTTGGTTTTCTACTATTTATATGGTGTGTGGGGGTTAAAGGGACAGTCTAGTCCAAAATAAACTTTCATGATTCAGATAGGGCATGTCATTTTAAACAATTTTCCAATTTACTTTTATCATCAAATTTGCTTTGTTTTCTTAGTATTCTTTGTTGAAAGCTAAACCTAGGAGGTTCATATGCTAATTTCTAAGCCCTTGAAGGCCACCTCTTCTTGCAGGGCATTTTGATAGTTGTTTTCACCACTAGAAGTTTTTAGTTAATGTGTGTCATATAGATAACATTTTGCTCACGCACGTGGAATTCCTATGAGCCAGCAGTTATTGGCTAAAATGCAAATTAACTGAAAAAGGGGGCAGTTTGCAGAGGCTTAGATACAAGGTAATCACAGAGGTAAAACTGAGATAAGGGGCAGTCTACAGAGGCTTAGATACAAGGTAATCACAGAGGTAAAACTGAGATAAGGGGCAGTCTGCAGAGGATTAGATACAAGGTAATCACAGAGGTAAAACTGAGATAAGGGGCAGTCTGCAGAGGCTTAGATACAAGGTAATCACAGAGGTAAAACTGAGATAAGGAGCAGTCTGCAGAGGCTTAGATACAAGGTAATCACAGAGGTAAAACTGAGATAAGGGAGCAGACTGCAGAGGCTTAGATACAGGGTAATCACAGAGGTAAAACTGAGATAAGGGGGCAGTCTGCAGAGGCTTAGATACAAGGTAATCACAGAGGTAAAACTGAGATAAGGGGCAGCTTGCAGAGGATTAGATACAAGGTAATCACAGAGGTAAAACTGAGATAAGGGGCAGTCTGCAGAGGCTTAGAACAAGATAGATTTAAAAAGATAGATAATCCCTTTATTACCCATTCCCTAGTTTTGCTAGACAACACAGTTATAATTAAACACGTTTTACCTCTGTGATTACCCTGTATCTAAGCCTCTGCAAACTGCTCCCTTATTTCATTTATTTTTACATACTTGTATTTTAGCCAATCAGTGCTCACTCCTAGGTAACTTCACGTGCATCAGCTCAATGTTATCTATATGAAACACATAAACTAACGCCCTCTAGTGGTGAAAAACTGTCAAAATGCATTCAGATTAGAGGCGGCCTTCATGATTTTTTTAAGAAATTAGCATATGAACCTCCTAGGTTTAGCTTTCATCTAAGAATAGCAAAAGAACAAAGCAACATTGGTGATAAAAGTAAATTGGAAAGTTGTTTAAAATGACATGCCCTCTCGCGGAGTCCTAGGAGCCTGTGCATAGGTCGTGTTGTGCAAGCTTCCATCCCCTGCAGCTAACCCATTGGCAGTTTTTCGCACCGGGAACCTCAGTGACCGAGGGAAAGACTGCAGTCGGCCTGGTCGTTGCCTTGAAGGACTTCTATAGCGTAAACTACCAACTGCGCTTGGAAATAACTTTATGCTACCTGGAGGTACACATAGGATACCTTGTGTATAAGCTCTCCTAAGGTCTAAAGAACACCTACGGCGGTCCCCCCCTTCCACCGATGCTGCGTGAGGGGGGTAGATAGCTTGAATTATTAGTAACAACTTGCTGGTGATTAATGTAAGCCGAGCCACACTCACCCCATTACGCTCCCTGTTTAATGTTTGGTACTTCAAAGCAACTCGGCAATCAGCCTTCTCACCGTCCTGGCAATATCTGAAAGTTTTATCCTTCGGATGTCCTCCCCACCCACGGGTGCTGCGTGTGGGGGGTCGACAGCCGTATATCCACGCCAAGGCTGGTGGCAATAGTATTGTTCTCCGTTTTTTCAGTTTCTTCCCCCCACTGGTGCTGCGAGGGGGAGATAGCTGATATTATCGCTGAGTCTGAGGGCCTGAGAGCAGCAGTCATACCCGGATATAGACGAGACGGGTGGCCCGGCTTCTTCTGACAGTGCAATACACTTGATTCCGACGTGGCCTCTAATTCATGGAGGCCGAAATGGTTCAACGGTGTCTGCAGGGTTGAGGCACAACTACAGCAGAGGGATTCTGTGTTTAATCGAGCCGGGTAATGATAAGGACCTGTCTTGACGAATCTCAACGTTGGAGGGGTGAATGTGAGATAGCTGGTGGACTGGCTCTGCCTATAATACCCTCCACAAACATTCTTACATACACTCTTACAAAAGGATATACTGAGGTTATGGCTCTTATTACTCTGCAGAAGAGCCTATCTTGAAAGACCTGTTTGTATTACATATAGTGGGGTCGAGTATATATCCCCCACTTTATAGGTCTAGTGCTTTTTCTTCATTGTTGTTCTCTGTTCCTGCAACAACTTAAGCTTCCTATGTGTTACATAATAAAATCATTGGCATACGGAAATTGTCACATTTGAACTTTACAATCTTAATCCTATTCACGCATGCATGCAGGATAATTTTATTGTTTGTTTTTTTATTCTTTCCTTATTTGTCTATTCTCTCTTGACCTGCTTGTCTCCTTGCTGATATCCTGTTGCAATAATAAGTTTTTGTTATGTAAGAGGGTTATGAGTAAATGAGTGTTTGAACATATGAAGTATTTTTTGAGGTTCCTGGTTAATTTCATCCTTTAAGAATACAATTTTATCTCTCAGTTATATGCCAGAAAGCGTGATGCTTATTATTGTGAGTAATAAAGTAGCCATACCAGTCTGTATAAGATAATTTAATAGCTTGACTCAGAATTAATTGGTTATTGTAGACTTAAGCATTACTAATAAATAACTGGGATAAACAATATAAGGAGAGAGACATCTATCATTAGGTGTGTCTTGTATACAAGTGACTGTCCTGATTCAGAGTGAACCAATAGCTTTTTAGGTCCCTTAAGATGATATCATAACTTGTGTGGTCTCCCATATGCGAGTTGCTGTTCTTTGGTGTCTAATATTATATTGAGCATCAAGTATATACAGAACTTGTTCCTGTAATGTTAATATATTCTTAGATGTGAGACACCATCACATATCCGGCAAATACATCATTACATCATATCCGGCAAATACATCATTATGGGAATATTCTTGCAAGCCTCCTGGGGACTCAAGATTTAGGTTCAAACATTTGGGCTATTGTTACTAAACTTAATAATTTAAGCTTTAATTTTATATTCCCATTTATCAAGCTCCATATGGAGCTTGAGGGTCTGTGTTTCTGGCGAGTCTTCCGACTCGCCAGAAACAGCAGTTATGAAGTAGCGGTCTAAAGACCGCTGCTCCATAACCTGTCCGCTTGCTCTGAGCAGGTGGACAGGAATCGACACCTCACTGCTGGAGCCCATGGGCCGCGAATCTGCAAGGGGAGGCGTCACACCAGCAGCTCTTGTGAGCTGCTGGTGCAATGCTGAATACGGAGAGCGTATTGCTCTCCGCATTCAGCGGGGTCTTGCCGACCTGATCCGCACTGTCGGATCAGGTCCGCAAGACCTTTGATAATTCGGCCTCTTACACTTGATAGGGGCTACATTAGACTAGGTTTTCCTTGTTTTTGTGGGATAGTTAGTTATATCTTGCATGTCTTAGCTAGAGGCTACTTCTTTTTCAAGGCTGATTCTGGTAAATAGAAAATATATGAGATAGCCTAGAACTAGCCTAGAAATATATGAGATTTCCATGAACTCTTCTTAATAATTGTACTTGCTGAGCTCATGTTCCAGGATCCCATAGCTGTTTAATCCTGTGTTTATTAGTTGCGATATTCTGGTCTAATCTCTTCACAGTTTTACGTAATCACGTTTTCTTCACTGTATGAAGACCCTTCCCCCCCCACTTTTTTTTTCTTCTTCACGTCCCACACTTTTTTTTACTTCACTATTTTTTCTAACGGCACTTAGAGCCTTCTTGCCCTGTCACAGTTTTTATAACCGCACTATCCTTATGGACAAGTACATCACTTCACCACCCTTCACCTCCAAAAATAATCCAGGCATGGCAACAAAACATAGGGATCGCAGGAACAAGAATCTCACAGAGCCCCTTGTAGAAGTTGATTCGGAAACTACCTCAACAATTACTCAAAATCTTATGACTACTCAGGAATCACAATCCTTAGTCTCTAGTATATTAGAAGCTATATATCCTAAGTTTAATTTCTTAAAGGATGAAATTAAGCAGGATATTTTATCATTAACAGTAGAGGTAAGGCAATTTTCTAAGAGGCTTCAGGAAGCAGAACAAAGAATCTCAGATTTAGAAGACGGGACAAATTCTTACATTCCAAAGATTGTAAGGTAACCAGAGTGAGATATCAGAAATTCAGGCTAAGTTAGATGACCTTGAAAATAGGTCAAGAAGGAATAATCTCAGAATTATTGGATATTCAGAATCCAACCAGCAAGAAGATCTCATGAAATTCATGACACATATACTGCCCCAGCTGTTAAATATCCCCCCACCCCAGGCACCTTTTGTCATTGAAAGAGTCCATAGATTGGGGAGATTTATGGACAGCTCTGGAAATCTTGCTAAGCCTAGACCGATCATTGCAAGTTTCCTGAATTTTCAGGACAAAATGCTATTTTTACAATATTATCGCAAAAATCAACCTGTCCTCTATAACAACATTAAAATCTTGCTCTTTCAAGATTTCTCTATTGAGACTTCCTCAAGAAGGAGGGAACTCTCCCCAATCTATGGCAAAATGATAAAAGCTGGGTGGCAGGCCACGGTCATTTACCTGCTAGACTTAAATTGATACTTGATGGACAAATTTTTTTCTTTGACTTTGTAGTAGAGGCAGAGAGAAGGTTAGCTGTACATGGGATCAAATAATATCAAGTTAGAACTAAGACTTGTTATGGTCCCAAATACACTTCCACCACTAGTAGTTAAGGAGGCAAACAAAATAAAGCCCTTCCTTTTACTCTTTTTTTCCCCCTCCTCCCCTCCACCTCTTCCCCTTGTGCTTGTCTTGTATATATATATATATTTTAACACATCTTCAGAAGCTTAACACGTCCATCGCTTTTCTACAAGAAACACACTTAATTACAGAGGAATCGATGAAATTAAAATCTTCATGGGTGGCAGAGATTCTATTCACTCCATCGTTAAATAGAAAAACTATCCTCCTGGGGGAAAAATTAACCTATGTTAAACTACTCACAATAGCTTATCCAGACAGTAAATATTTAATATTAAAATTGAAAATTGCGAATTCAATATTTACCATCTGGGACTCTCTTCAGGCTAAAATTTTACAGGTGGCAGAGGGGCATATGATCCTAGCGGGTGACTTTAATATGTCTCCTCGATACCCCCTGGATAGACTTAGGCGAGGCGCATTTCAAAAGAAAACAAAAAAAGATAACCTGGAAACAAAACTGTTTAATTCCATCTCTCAAAATTTAGCAGTTAGAGATATATGGAGAGTACAGAATCCGGACACCAGGAATTACAGCTGTTACTCTAAAGTTTTTAAGTCATTGTCAAGAATTGACCTTATGTTGACAAGCAATAGTCTTCATAAAATGGATGCTAGAGCCTCAATTTCTGAAATTTTTATTTCGGACCATGCCCCTATAATGCTTGATATCCCAGGCAAGAACGCTAGTGCACGAGTGCCACGCTTTTACTTCCCAAAATACCTGAACAAAAATCAAAAATTTAGAATTTGGTTAAAAATTAAACTGGATGGTGGCTGTCGTTTCCGGGGGAGGAGCTCAGGTGTGTGGTCGTTTGTTGCACCTGTCCTGTATCACCTCCACTACAGGCTGTTGGCGAAAATCTCGCGCCTAATCCCTTAGACCAGGGGAGGCTTGTTTAAGCTAATTTCAACGTGCCCGGAATGAACACAGTGCCTCGACATTGCACTGGGCTGTAACCTGCAGATTTCTGAAAAACTTCCATTTCTACATTTGCTAATGTAAACAGTAGAAACACTGGAGACATTACATAGCCGGTGGTAACTTGGTGACATACCTGAACTGGTTAGCCCCCGCAGACCTGCCCGGCTGTGATCCTTCATATTACTAACCTTGTGGCAGCCGCTTAGCCTGCAGCAAAGAATCCGCTGTTGCATTGGTATATGTGGATTGTGACCACTCTGCTTGTTCTTATACGCTGTCTCGTCCTGCTGAGAAGCCGAGGTTTTTGAGCTGACCGGATCTTACGGGACTTGAGCAGACTTCTGCTTACCTGCAAGGGGAAGAGAGGCGGGAAGGCTTTGGGATCTGCTTTCTCCTTCGGTCTGACGTCCCCTCCCACCGGTGCTGCGAGAGGGGCACGGACCATCATACTTCTTCCTCTGGATCTCGGAGCGGTCGCCTCCTACCCTCTAGGTGCTACGTCCTGGCCAGGATCCGGGGCAGATAAGGAGCACTTCTTGCATCTGCTGAGCTTGGCTGAGCGTTCCCCCCCCCCACCGGTGTTGCGCGGGGGGGCCGCATTGGAAAGAGGCTCTTCTACCTATCGCAGAACTCCTGGTCCCTGGCGGATTCATTTAGGTGCTCCCCCCCCACCGGTGCTGCGCGAGGGGGACCGCACTGAAGAAAGATCGCTCATCCACTACAGACATCCTTGGAACCAGCAGCGGGTAACGTTATAACTATCCCTGCAAGTATAAAACTCATGTCCCCTCTCTCCTCTTTTTCCTGAGTTGGCCACACTTTACATAAAACAGGGGTGGAACCTGGCTAGGAGAGACAAGGGAAACAAAAAAAAAAAAGAAACCACTGGACAGTATCTTGATTGTCTGGGGCTAACCAGGGAAAAATTAATTTAAAGGACACAGACTTATTTTTTGCAAAGTCCTATTACATCTGACTCTTTGTCTCTAGCTGGATGGGGGATAAAATATCTATGGTTGCTAGGAACAGTCATTTATAAGTAGCAGGAACTGCTTATTTTTTTTTTTTTTTCTATACTTGATAGGTTGGGAAAGGGAAACACAGGAAGAATTTATTATTTTAGGTCTTGGTTAAACCGTGTATAGCAACCTAGGTGGTTATAGTTATATAGTTACAGCTATTTCTCATGTTTGTAAATGATTGGCTGATTTGGGAGAAATGTATGAATTTCACTGGATATAACACAATGTAATAGAACTGCATTTTAATGTGAAGTAAGGATACATAATTCTGAGAGTTTTTGTATGGTAATCTCCTGTTTTCACACATATCCTATCAATCTGTGTTCAAAGAGGTTAAAAAATGTTAAAAATGTAGAGGCATGATCAAACTAACTACTCTGTTAAATGGTTATAAGCTGTTAGTTTGTTAAAGTGACGGATTAACTATGTAAGACTACAATTTTTTTAAAAGTGTACCTAGGAATAATCTAGGAAGAAAGGGAAAACCTTATAAATTTTCCTTTTTTTTTTTTTCTTTTTTTCTTTTTTGATGTCTCTTTTCTCTGACTGCTGCTGAGCTCAATGGAAATTAATTGGACTCAGGTATAAGTTGAGATAAATCCCCTTCCCACAAACAAATAATCTTTAAGGCACAAATCCAATAGGATTCTTAAATCCACTACTTTACCAAGAGTATATTCTAAATTCAAAGCGAACCAAAGATGTAGAACCATTAAAACTATCTATCTAGTTTGACCAGTATATCTAGTGGTAGTGCTGCTCATACTATCTTATTTACACATATAACGTGACGTGCAGGTTTAAAATTACCATTCCTTGATACTTAGGTAAGACCTGTTGGGGAAAGCTCCTACGGTTTCAATAAATATCTTCTCTTCTCTATTCCATGGCAGGACTTCTCACATAATTAAGTCACCCACGCGTATATAGACACTCATTTCTTCCTCCCCTTTTTTTTTTTTTTTTTTTTTTTTCCTCTTCCCTCTCTCACCTGCTCTGCACTTCCTCACTTTTTTTCCTCACCCTCCTATTGGAGGCTTAACCATCACCTCTCAAACTTCCACACCTTCACGGTTTTTTCCTGATCACAAAATATTCCACTATAAATTCCTTTCCTCACTGCGATAATCTTCACTTCCTTGTGTTTTTTGGCACATGGATAAATTTGTACACACCACACACAACACCCCTTCTCCAGCCATGGCAGGGAGACAGAGGGATGGGAAACCGAGGAATACGCAAGACAATGTCACCGACATACAGCCAAGCCTGGCTAATACACTAGTACCACAAGAAGCAACAACTATTCAGAATCTGGTAACTAGCATTACTGATGCTCTCACCCCTAAATTTGATGCCCTTAAAACTGAACTTAAACAAGATATTCTCCTGTTAGCACAGGAAGTTCGGCAGTTTTCCATCAGAATGCAGGAAGCGGAACAAAGGGTATCTGACCTGGAAGACCTAACAACTTTACATAGCTCTAAGCTTGAAAATGCAAATATTAATTTACAAAAAATTCTAAATAAATTAGAAGATCTAGAGAACCGTTCCAGAAGGAACAACATAAGAATCATAGGTCTTCCAGAGAAACAACAAAATGAGAATCTCATTCCCTTTGTTTCAGAACTATTACCTAGAATTCTAAAAATCCCACCTACGCATCAACCCATTCTGGTTGAGAGAGCACATAGACTTGGTACCCCTCATACTGACAATAAAGGCAGAAATAAACCTAGGCCAGTCATAGCAAAATTACTAAATTTTCAGGACAAAGTTATGTTACTTCAACATTATCGTAGACAACAGCCAATCACACTTGAAGGGGCAACAATTCTATTGTTCCAAGATTTCTCTGCTGATACAGCAGCAAAAAGACGGGAGCTTGCCCCCATTTGCTCTAAGTTTATTCAAAAAGGCTACCGAGCGATGATAACATTTCCATATAAACTTAAGATCATAGTACATGAGGAAACGCATTGGTTTGAAGATGCTACCCTGGCCGAAAATTTTTACAAAACACTTGACTCCCCATCTCAGAAATAGAATATAGGAAATGTAATAAATTGTGAACGTTAATTAAAGAATGGTTTGAAATGCAGGTGTTCATTAGGGTAGACCCCTGTCGTTGGACAGATAAGGGTCCTGGGACTCTTCTCCCCCACGTGTGGGACAATTTTTTTTTTTTTTTTTTTTTTTTTTCTCTCCCCCCCCTTCTTCTCTTCTCTCTCTCTCTCCTCCTCTTTGTGCTTCTCTCTCTCATCCCCCCCCTCCTTTTCTCCTTCCCTCATATATAAATGGCTCAGATAGATAAATGTAAAATAGTGTCTTGGAACGTAGGAGGGATCTCTACGCCTATTAAACGAAAGGTAATTCTTACACAATTACGCAAACTTCAAACCGATATTGGTTTCATACAAGAAACCCATCTAACTGCAGAGGAGTCCCTAAAACTAAAGACCTCTTGGGTCAAGGAAATATATTTCGCTCCTGGTGTTAAGAGAAAGAGGGGAGTAGCAATTTTAATTGGCAAAAAGATTGGCTCAGAGGTGGTGCATTCTGTGGTCGATCCGGGGGGGAGATATGTCCTATTAAAAATAAAGATTGCGCAAAAGATGTACACGCTGTGTAATACGTATGGTCCAAATATATTTGATTCAGATTACTGGAATACTCTCCAGTCGAAGCTATTATCTTACACAGAAGGTTCTTTGCTTATTGGAGGGGATTTTAATATGGTACCTCAATGTCCATTAGACAGGCTGAGACAAGATACTAAGCATCTGAAACAGAAAAAAGATAACTTAGAGTCTAAAATGTATAAAAAAAATTATGCACAATCTAGCGTTATGTGACATATGGAGGAACCAGAACCCATCTACTCAGATGTATACGTGCCTCTCAAAGGCTCACAAAACTTTGTCTAGAATTGACATATTTTTGATTGATGAGCGTATATTATCAGCACAGGTCAAGGCGGAAATAATGCCTATACTTATTTCAGATCATGCACCTATTTCCCTCCTGTTGCACTCGGCTCATATACATTCCACCTCAGCTCGCTTTTTTTTTCCATATTACTTAGCATCCGACGCAAAATTTAAAAATCAACTTCGAAATAAGTATAAAGAATATGCATATTTTAATAGAGAGCATTTGAAAAGCCCTGAAATATTCTGGGAAACTGCTAAAGCAGTGATGAGGGGTGAAATTATTGCATATAATGCTACTCTGCTTAAAAAAATTAGACTCAGAGAAAAAGAATCATGCAAATTTTTGCTTAATTCCTACAATCAATACTTACTTAATAAAACCCCTCTTAACTGGGCAAAATATGTAAGAGCCAAAAATGAGAGGGATACCTTTGTTTTATATCAGGAAACCCAAAATGAGTTGAAAACTCAGGCCAGAATGTATAGATATGGCAATAAGTCTGGTAGAATGCTGGCTAAATTAATTAAAAATGAAAAAAAACAAATAAATATAGATAAACTCCAGCATAAAGGGGAACTCCTTATCAAACCCGATGACATTCTGGAGGTATTTTATCAATACTATAAGGAGCTTTATACCCTTGAAGATAAAGATATAAAAAACTCTGCTGACTTCTGGAGTAAGATTGAATATCCTATACTGGCCCCAGAAATTTCTAACAGTCTCAATACTCCTGTTACTGTAGAAGAAATTGGAAAAATAATATCTAAGCTTTCTCTAAATAAAGCAGCTGGTCCTGATGGTCTTCCCAGTGAATTTTACAAAATTTTGATTAATGAAGCTACCCCACATCTTTGTACTCTTTACAATAGTTTTTTTATTGAGGGTAAATCTATCTCCCCTTCTTTTTCACACTCTTACACAACACTAATATTGAAAGGAGGCAAAGATCCCTCTCTTAAGGAGTCATATAGACCAATAGCTCTTCTTAACGCCGATTATAAAATCTTAACTGCAATACTGGCGTCCAGATTACAAGGGGCACTTGCAAAAATTATCCATATAGATCAATCAGGGTTCCTAAATAATAGGAACTCCGCTGCAAAAATTAGAGAGGTCCTGGTTGTGACAGAGTACTATGAAAAAATGACTGATACTGACAGTGGGGGAGAGGGTATACAGGATCTCGCGATCATATCTATCGATGCCGAAAAGGCGTTTGACTCTATTTTCCATGAACACATTTATTCTTCACTAAATTATTTTGGTATCAAGGGTAAGATTACGGATTTCATAGCGAACCTCTATACTCAGTCCTCTACAAAATTGATAGTAAACAACAGAATCTCTTCTTCTATCTTGTTAGGTAGAGGGACGCGTCAGGGTTGCCCCCTCTCCCCGCTTCTCTTCGATATTGCCATTGAGTCTTTGGCAATTAAAATGAGACAGTCTTTAGATGGTATCAAAATTTATAATCATGAAATAAAAATTGGGCTCTATGCAGATGACTTGCTTGTCTATATGTCAAATACCAAATTAAATATGCCAAAGCTTTTCCACATATTAGATCACTTTGGTTCCTTCTCAGGGTATAAAGTGAATATGAAGAAATCTGAAATATTCTGGCTTAGGAACAATAAAAATTCTATATCAAATATTCCCTTTCGACAGGTCACGGACTCCTTTAAATATCTAGGAATTCATATTCCGATCAACACTGTGGATCTTTACAATCTCAATATCCCTCCAGTGTTGAAAGAGATTAAAGAGAAACTAAAGAATTGGCAAAACTTACCCTTATCAATATCTGGCCGAATTGCTCTATTTAAAATGACTCTCTTGCCGAAATTACTATATATTTTTCAAAATACGCCATTAATATTATTAGGAAAAGATGTTCGGTCAATGAATAGTGCACTTATAGAATTTCTTTGGCAAGGGAAGAGATCAAAAATTTCCATTGGAAAACTCTCAGTACCAAAAGAATATGGAGGATTGGCTCTACCGGACATAAGGTTTTATAACCTGTGTTTCCTGGCACGTATAGTCACGGACTGGATTTCGTGTAAAAATTATGTTTTAAATAATGATCTAGAATTTAATGTCTGTTATCCATATCGGCCCACTGCACTGATCCACCTAGATCTAAAAGAAATTCCGAAAGAAATTAAAAAGTTTAAAACAATTTATAACCCGATTAAAGCGTGGCTAAAAATAACTAAATTCCTTTCAATCAATAGCAAAGCCTCTATATATCTTCCGATATTAGGAAATCCTAATTTTCAAGCAGGTATTCATTCTGGGGTATTTAGAAGGTGGGACCTTGCAGGTCTAAACAAGGTTCATCAAATAATAGATAAGGAAAGAAAATGTATTAAATCATTCCAGGAATTAAATACAGAATTTAACTTGCCAAACAAAGATTTCTTTGCCTTTTTGCAACTTAGGCACTTTGTATTGGAATTAGTTAAAGAGCGAGGTTGGAACTGGAATATGGGCAAATTGGAAGACTGGTTAGTGTTAATTAGAAATGTCTCTATGTCCATCGCACCATGCTATCAATTTTTAAGTTCAAATAAAGGTGTCCCTGTTTTAACACAATTGTCATCGTATTGGAATACACTAATCGCTCAAAGTAATATAAATTTAATAACTCTCCAACTTTCAATTAAAAAGGTTACTCAGAATACGCTTTCGGCTACATGGCGCGAGGCCCATGTCAAATTTCTTCACAGGGCATATTTTACCCCCGAGAAAGGCCACAGGTGTGCCAACTTGGGGTTTAATAAGTGCCCTAAATGTTCGTACTTTGCAGCCGATTTTCCACATATGATATGGCACTGTCCAAAAATTAGGACTCTCTGGCTTAAAGTGGAATACTGGCTTAAAAATGTATTAAAAATAGCCCCTCTTTCTCTTACACTTTATCAGATAGTACTCTGCTTAAAGAAAGACCCTGGCAAACAAATTGATGAAGAAATTGTAATTACTACTATCCTAGCCACTAGATATCTCATTTGTAAAAAATGGAAGAGTCGGTCAATTCCAAGTATCTCTGAAGTGAAAAACTGCATGAAAAAGCAATGTATGTTAGAACAAAGAGACACAAATATAGAACATGATCAGGATATTAAAAGATTTTTTAATAAATGGGCAACATTTCTCAAAATATTTCCTACTACTGAAATAAACCATATAAATTTTCCATTTCAAAATACAGAAATAGTCTTACTGGGGAATTGGTAGGTGCGAGGAAGGGGTTGGTAGGAGAGTGGGGGAGGCGATGGGTGGAAGGAGGGGGGCCTTTCTTCCTCTTCCTTTTTTCCTTTGGTTTTTTTTTTTTTTTTTTTTTTTTTTTTTTTGTTTTCTTTCTTCTTCTCTTCGGTTATTTTTTGTTTTTGCTTCCCACACGGGGGGGGGGGAGGGAAGGGATAGGGATGAAAAATGTAAAATCCCAAGATGACTTTAGAGACAAATATATAAGACGTAATAATACTTTGAATGGTATCAAATATAACTTTAAAATTTCTTCTTTTTTGTTAAGTGGAATCAATACAACACTGCCTAAGTTAAGTAGACCATTAGATTATACTGTGTAGTAACAGTTTGTTTGTTGTAAAACCTTTTATGTCTTGTCTCTATATAGGATAACAACTGTGTTATTTGTGTTTGAATTATGTCTTGGCACTATAAATAAAATGTAAAAAAAAAAAATAATTAAACTGGATGAATATTTTCAACTTAACATTGGATCAGTTCCTAGTTTTTCGACCATATGGGAGACTGCGAAAGCAGTGTTAAGAGGAGAAATTATTGCTTATATGGCCAAAGTTAAACGGGATTCTAGACTAAAAGAAAGAGAGGTAATAGCCGCTGTAACTAACGCTTATAACAGATATTTAAGCTCTAATTCGGAGGATAATTGGAGAAGATATATCAGGGCAAAGAGAGAACGCAATACTTTTTTAACCTCCCATACAGTACATGCAGATTTAAAATACCAAGCAAGACTATATAAATATGGCATTAAATCAGGCAAACTATTATCTAAGCTAGTGACAATCCTCGATAATTGAATCTATACAAGATAATGAGAAACTATTCACCTCACCTAAAGACATTTCTAAATCTTTAAACAGTATTACAAAACAATCTATTCTTCCTCTCCATCGGAAATGGCAGCATATGTAAAGTTTTGGGAGGACAAGCTGTAGTCCTGAATTTATTCTTAAACTAAATTCCCCAATTTCAGAATTGGAAGTGAACCAAGCCATCCAGTCACTAAAATCGGATAAAGCTCCAGGCCCGGATGCGTTGCCAAACAAATTCTATAAAAATCTGGCGCCGTCACTTACCCCTCACCTAACTAAACTTTTTAATTATTATTAGTGATGCACCGAAATGAAAATTCTGGACTGAAACCGAATCCGAAAATCCGGGATGCACTTGGCCGAAAACCGAAACTGATACCGAAAATGTATTTATTCAAATTAATCTTTTTTATTTTATTTTTTTGCATAATTAGAGCCAATAAAAAAGCCCACCCTTTTATTGAAAGTAACACACTAAAATTGGACAAAAATATCTTAAAACAATAATATGGTACACAATAATTTTACCAAGAAAAAAAAAAAACAGGCAAAAAATAATGCCATTTTTGGCCAAAATGTTTCTGCGACCAAAATTTTGGTGCATCCCTACTTAAAACAATTATAAATATCAATATACTGTATTATTCTTCATTTAGTTCTATGAAACAGAATCATATTTAACAGTTTTTTTTTACCAATTATCCAAATAAAGTATAGTCCTAGAAAACTCATTATATGCAGAACAGTAAGTCAAGTAATAAACTTAAACAGCAGCTCTAGGCTAGCATCAAATTTGAAACATGCTATACAATAATTTTACCCAAAATAACAGGCAAAAAACCCGAAAACCGAAATAGCCAAAAATGCCATTTTCGGCCGAAACTTTCTGCGGCCGAAATTTCGGTGCATCCCTAATTATTATTATATCGAGAATTCTTAAATCTCTGCTAATTTCGTAGCATCACAGACAATTCTCATACTTAAAGGGACACTGTACCCAATTTTTTTCTTTTGTAATTCAGAAAGAGCATGCCATTTTAAGCAACTTTCTAATTTACTCCTATTATCAATTTTTTTTCGTTCTCTTGCTATCATTATTTGAAAAAAAAGGCATCTAAGCTTTTTTTTGGTTTGAGTACTCTGGACAGCACTTTTTTATTTGTGGATGAATTTATCCACCAATCAGCAAGGACAACCCAGGTTGTTCACCAAAAATGGGCCGGCATCTAAACTTACATTCTTGCATTTCAAATAAAGATACCAAGAAAATGAAGAAAATTTGATAATAAGAGTAAATTAGAAAGTTGCTTAAAATTTCATGTTCAATCTGAATCACGAAAGAAAATTTTTGGGTACAGTGTCTAAGGCAGGGAAAAATCCTTGTAAAAGAGAATCTTATAGGTCTATTGCCCTCCTAAATACCGATTACAAGCTATTTACCTCCATTCTGGCTAAGAGACTTCAAGAAGGGCTACCGGAAATTATCCACAGAGATCAGGCGGGATTTCTTCTTAACTGCAGTTCGACTTCTAAAATTAGACAACTACTTTTACTCATCGATTACTTCAAAAATGTTAAGTAGCTTGTTGAAAGATTATCCTGATGCTGAGAAAGCGTTCGACCGAGTGTGTCACGATTACTTATAAAAATATTTGCACTCAGGCTTCTACTAGTTTATTTATAAACAGGTTGGAGTCAACTATAATCAGACTGGAAAAAGGTACCCGGGCAAGGATGTCCAGTCTCGCCGTTATTATTTGATCTCGCAATTGAACCCCTAGCCATTAAAATCAGGCAACAGATTGAAGGCATAAAAATTCAGAAAAAAGAGGTGAAGTTGGCCTTATATGCAGATGACTTACTGATTTATATGTCTAACACCTCTTCAAATATCCCAAAGCTAACGAGCATAATCAAATTATCTGGCCAATTTTCAGGATATAAAGTGAATAAGCTGAAGTCCGATTTTGCTTTGGCTAAGGAAAACAAAAAATTCTTTGGTAGATAATCCTTTCAAGACAGTCTCTAATTCATTCAGATATCTCGGGGTTAATGTGTCGGCTGACCCTCAATACTGGTAAGCCTTGAATATTCCTCCAATTCTTTTACAAACTATTACTTACATGAAGAACTGGCAGAACCTTCCTCTCTCTATATCAGGTCGCATCGCTCTTTTTAAGATGGTGATCCTGCCTAAAATTCTTTATATATTCCAGAATCTCCCTATTATTTTGAAATCCTACGACATCAAGAAATTCAATATTACAGTCCGTTGCTTTATTTGGCAGTCAAAAAAACCTACAATATCTCTTCATAAATTGTCTTTCCCTTAACAACTTGCTGGCTTTGCCTTTACGGATTTATAACTTTATAATTTAGTCTTTCTAGGCCGTATTGCAGTTGACTGGATTACAGAGTCGGATCATTTCACAGACAACAGGTTCGAATTTAATATGATTCACCCATTTTCGCCGGTATCTCTGATCCATGTTCCTGTTAATTTATTCCCTAAACAGGTGAAATCATACAAAACAATCTATACGATAATCTAGGCTTGGAGCAAGATTGGTGCGCAAGTTGAATTAAATACAAACATTCCCAGATTTCAAACTTTCCTAGGCAACCCAGAGTTTCAAGAGGGCACACAGTCTCCACTACTGCAGAACTGACATAGGAAAGGGCTTTATTTGGTTTTACAGCTCATTAATTTAGAGGCAGAAATTATTAAATCCTTTGAAGAGCTGAGACAAGAATTTGACCTTAATAATCGCGATTTTTATGCATATCTGCAAGCCAGACACTATGCTCTGCAGTTAGTCAGTAAATTTTCTTGGAAATGGTCATGGGGTAAACTTGATAACTGGCCAGTTTTGGCCAAAGCAGGCCACTTCTCTATCTCCACATGGTATTCATATCTGGTCTCATATAAAGGAGGATCCAACCTAGGAAACTTAGCCCAAAAATGGACAAATCTCATCTCCGACAATATTGATCAAGATTTACATGTATCTCGTTCTTTATCGCTGCTTTTCCGCGCCACAATAGCTGAGACCAAACTTATTATACTACAGATAAAGGCTACAGGTGGTATAATAAGAACTTTAACAAATGCCCAAAATGTAGCTTACCAGCTGCAAATCTAACTCATATGATCTGGGCTTGTCAGAAGTTTTGGAGTAAAATAGAATTTTGGCTGCTCAAGGTGCTGAAAGTAACTCCCCTCAAACTTACTTTGATAGACATTATTTTCCTGATAGATAAGAACTTACCCTTAAATGAATCTAAGATAGTAAACTTGGTTATTCTTGAGGTCAGAAATGTAATCTTCAAGAAATGGAAGAGCAAATTTTTGCCGTCAATTATGGAAGCAAAAAATTATCTTAAGAAACAATATTTAGTTGAGCAATTAGCTACAGACTTGGAGGCCTACTTATCAAGCCGTCAACTATGCTGCATTCGCCGGCACCAATACGCTCGCCTAACATCACGGCCGTGGACCTGAATACGCTCTCCTTATTTATTAAAAAAGCTGTCAAAAAGCCACGCACCAAATATGGGACAATGAGCAGCAGACTGTTGTTAAGTAACAGTCATCGATCTCGCTGCTATTTGGCTTTTTCCCAGCTTTATTTATACCCTGTCACTAAACACCGCCACTATACTAAAAAGTTTAACCCCTATCCCGCCGCTCCCGGACCCCGCCACAACTAAATAAAGTTATTAACCCCTATCCCGCCGCTCCCGGACCCTGCCGCAACTAAATAACGGTATTAACCCCTATTCCGCCGCTCCCCTACACCGCTGCAACTAACTAAATGTATTAACCCCTATCCCTCCGCTCCCGGAATTAAATAAATGTATTAACCCCTAAACCCCTGGCCTCCCACATCACTACCACTTACTAAACCTATTAACCCCTAAACCGCCAGCCCCCCACATTGCCATAAACTAAATTAAGGTATTAACCCCTAAACCTAACAACCCGCTAACTGTACATTAAAATTACATCATCCCTATCTTATAATAAATCTAAACTTACATTTAGATTTAAATTAAACTATTTTAAACTATTAATTAACCTACCCTAACTATTGTACTAAAATTACATTAAACTATATTAAACTATTAATTAATCTACCCTAACTGTTATACTAAAATTACATTAAACTACAAATTAAATTAACTATATTATATAGTTAAAAACCTAACCCTACTCAAATAATTTAAATCTACTATTAAAAATTACAAAGTTACAAAAAACTAACAACTAAGTTACACAAAATAAAAAATAAATTATAAAATATTTAAACTAATTACACCTAATCTAAAAACCCTATGAAAATAAAAAAGCCCCCCCTCCCCAAAATAAAAAAACCCCTAGCCTACAATAATCTACCAATGGCCCTTAAAAGGGCCTTTTGCGGGGCATTGCCCCAAAGAAATCAGCTCTTTTACCTGCAAAAAAAATATAACCCCCCCCCCCAACAGTAAAACTGACCACCCACACAATTTACCCCCCCAAATAAAATTCTATCTAAAAAACCTAAGCTCCCTATTGCCCTGAAAAGGGCATTTGGATGATCATTGCCCTTAAAAGGGCATTTAGCTCTTTTTCCGCCCAAAGTCCCTAATCTAAAATTAAAACCCACCCAATAAACCCTTAAAAAAAAACTAACACTAACCCCCGAAGATCCACTTACAGTTTTTGAAGATCCGACATCCATCCTCAACGAAGCGGCAAGAAGTCCTCAGGGAAGCCGGCAGAAGTCTTCATCCAAGCGGGCCGAAGTCTTCATTCAAGCCGGCAGAAGTCTTCATCCAGACGGCATCTTCTATCTTCATCCATCCGGCGCAGAGCGGCTCCATCTTCACGACATCCGGCGCGGAGCATCCTCTTCAATCGACGTCTTCTGGAACAATGAAGTTTCCTTTAACTGACGTCATCCAAAATGGCATCCCTTACATTCTGATTGGCTGGTAGAATTCTATCAGCCAACAGAAATTAAGGTTGGAAAAATCCTATTATGTAAGAACTTACCTGATAAATTCATTTCTTTCATATTGGCAAGAGTCCATGAGCTAGTGACGTATGGGATATACAATCCTACCAGGAGGGGCAAAGTTTCCCAAACCTCAAAATGCCTATAAATACACCCCTCACCACACCCACAATTCAGTTTAACGGATAGCCAAGTAGTGGGGTGATAAAGAAAGGAATAAAAAGCCTCAACAAAGGAATCTGGAAATAATTGTGCTTTATACAAAAAAATCATAACCACCATAAAAAATGAATTTATCAGGTAAGTTCTTACATAAATTATGTTTTCTTTCATGTAATTGGCAAGAGTCCATGAGCTAGTGATGTATGGGATATCAAATACCCAAGATGTGGAACTTCACACAAGAGTCACTAGAGAAGGAGGGATAAAAATAAACAACAGCCAAATGCTGAAAAATTAATCCACAACCCAAAATATAAGTTATTCTCATGAAGAAAAGAAAAACTTAAAACATCAGCAGAAGAATCAAACTGAAACAGCTGCCTGAAGAACTTTTCTACCAAAAACTGCTTCTGAAGAAACAAATACATCAAAACGGTAGAATTTAGTAAATGTATGCAAAGAGGACCAAGTTGCCGCTTTGCAAATCTGATCAACTGAAGCTTCATTTTTAAAAACGCACACGAAGTGGAGACTGATCTAGTAGAATGAGCTGTAATTCTCTGAGGCAGGGCCTGACCCGACTCTAAATAAGTTTGAAGAATCAAAAGCTTTAACCAAGAAGCCAAGGAAATAGCAGAAGCCTTCTGACCTTTCCTAGAACCAGAGAATATAACAAATAGACTAGAAGTCTTCCTGAAATCTTTAGTAGCTTCAACATAATATTTCAAAGCTCTTACCACATCCAAAGAATGTAAGGATCTTTCCAAAGAATTCTTAGGATTAGGACACAAGGAAGGGACAACAATTTCTCTACTAATGTTGTTAGAATTCACAACCTTAGGTAAGAACTTAAATGAAGTCTGCAAAACCGCCTTATCCTGATGAAAAATCAGAAAAACATAATTTATGTAAGAACTTACCTGATAAATTCATTTCTTTCATATTAGCAAGAGTCCATGAGCTAGTGACGTATGGGATATACATTCCTACCAGGAGGGGCAAAGTTTCCCAAACCTCAAAATGCCTATAAATACACCCCTCACCACACCCACAAATCAGTTTAACGAATAGCCAAGAAGTGGGGTGATAAGAAAAAAAGTGCGAAAGCATAAAAAATAAGGAATTGGAATAATTGTGCTTTATACAAAAAAAATCATAACCACCACAAAAAAGGGTGGGCCTCATGGACTCTTGCTAATATGAAAGAAATTAATTTATCAGGTAAGTTCTTACATAAATTATGTTTTCTTTCATGTAATTAGCAAGAGTCCATGAGCTAGTGACGTATGGGATGACTACCCAAGATGTGGATCTTCCACGCAAGAGTCACTAGAGAGGGAGGGATAAAATAAAGACAGCAAATTCCGCTGAAAATAATCCACACCCAAAATAAAGTTTAAATCTTATAATGAAAAAAACTGAAATTATAAGCAGAAGAATCAAACTGAAACAGCTGCCTGAAGTACTTTTCTACCAAAAACTGCTTCAGAAGAAGAAAATACATCAAAATGGTAGAATTTAGTAAAAGTATGCAAAGAAGACCAAGTTGCTGCTTTGCAAATCTGATCAACAGAAGCTTCATTCCTAAAAGCCCAGGAAGTAGAAACTGACCTGGTAGAATGAGCTGTAATCCTTTGAGGCAGAGTTTTACCCGACTCGACATAAGCATGATGAATTAAAGATTTCAACCAAGATGCCAAAGAAATGGCAGAGGCCTTCTGACCTTTCCTAGAACCGGAAAAGATAACAAAAAGACTAAAAGTCTTTCGGAAATTCTTAGTAGCTTCAACATAATATTTCAAAGCTCTAACTACATCCAAAGAATGCAATGATTTCTCCTTAGAATTCTTAGGATTAGGACATAATGAAGGAACCACAATTTCTCTACTAATGTTGTTAGAATTCACAACCTTAGGTAAAAATTGAAAAGAAGTTCGCAACACCGCCTTATCCTGATGAAAAATCAGAAAAGGAGACTCACAAGAAAGAGCAGATAATTCAGAAACTCTTCTAGCAGAAGAGATGGCCAAAAGAAACAAAACTTTCCAAGAAAGTAATTTAATGTCCAATGAATGCATAGGTTCAAATGGAGGAGCTTGAAGAGCCCCCAGAACCAAATTCAAACTCCAAGGAGAAGAAATTGACTTAATGACAGGTTTTATACGAACCAAAGCTTGTACAAAACAACGAATATCAGGAAGATTAGCAATCTTTCTGTGAAAAAGAACAGAAAGAGCAGAGATTTGTCCTTTCAAGGAACTTGCAGACAAACCTTTATCCAAACCATCCTGAAGAAACTGTAAAATTCTCGGAATTCTAAAAGAATGCCAGGAAAAATGATGAGAAAGACACCAAGAAATGTAAGTCTTCCAGACTCTATAATATATCTTCCTAGATACAGATTTACGAGCCTGTAACATAGTATTAATCACAGAGTCAGAGAAACCTCTTTGACTAAGAATCAAGCGTTCAATCTCCATACCTTTAAATTTAAGGATTTGAGATCTTGATGGAAAAAGGGACCTTGCGACAGAAGGTCTGGTCTTAACGGAAGAGTCCACGGTTTGCAAGAGGCCATCCAGACAAGATCCGCATACCAAAACCTGTGCGGCCATGCTGGAGCCACCAGCAGAACAAACGAGCATTCCTTCAGAATCTTGGAGATTACTCTTGGAAGAAGAACTAGAGGCGGAAAGATATAGGCAGGATGATACTTCCAAGGAAGTGACAATGCATCCACTGCTTCCGCTTGAGGATCCCTGGATCTGGACAGATACCTGGGAAGTTTCTTGTTTAGATGAGAAGCCATCAGATCTATTTCTGGAAGTTCCCACATTTGAACAATCTGAAGAAATACCTCTGGGTGAAGAGACCATTCGCCTGGATGTAACGTTTGGCGGCTGAGATAATCCGCTTCCCAATTGTCTATACCTGGGATATGAACCGCAGAAATTAGACAGGAGCTGGATTCCGCCCAAACCAGAATTCGAGATACTTCTTTCATAGCCAGAGGACTGCGAGTCCCTCCTTGATGATTGATATATGCCACAGTTGTGACATTGTCTGTCTGAAAACAAATGAACGATTCTCTCTTTAGAAGAGGCCAAGACTGAAGAGCTCTGAAAATTGCACGGAGTTCCAAAATATTGATTGGTAATCTCACCTCCTGAGATTCCCAAACTCCTTGTGCTGTCAGAGAACCCCAAACTGCTCCCCAACCTGTCAGACTTGCATCTGTTGAAATCACAGTCTAGGTTGGAAGAACAAAAGAAGCCCCCTGAACTAAACGTTGGTGATCTGTCCACCACGTCAGAGAGTGTCGTACAAATGGTTTTAAAGATATCAATTGATGTATCTTTGTGAAATCCCTGCACCACTGGTTCAGCATACAGAGCTGAAGAGGTCGCATGTGAAAACGAGCAAAGGGGATCGCGTCCGATGCAGCAGTCATAAGACCTAGAATTTCCATGCATAAGGCTACCGAAGGGAATGATTGAGACTGAAGGTTTCGACAGGCTGAAACCAATTTTAGACGTCTCTTGTCTGTCAGAGACAGAGTCATGGACACTGAATCTATCTGGAAACCTAAAAAGGTTACCCTTGTCTGAGGAATCAATGAACTTTTTGGCAAATTGATCCTCCAACCATGATCTCGAAGAAACAATACGAGTCGATTCGTATGAGATTCTGCTAAATGTGAAGACTGAGCAAGTACCAAGATATCGTCCAAATAAGGAAATACCACAATACCCTGTTCTCTGATTACAGACAGAAGGGCACCGAGAACCTTTGTAAAAATCCTTGGAGCTGTTGCTAGGCCAAACGGCAGAGCCACAAATTGGTAATGCTTGTCTAGGAAAGAGAATCTCAGAAACTGATAGTGATCTGGATGAATCGGAATATGCAGATATGCATCCTGTAAATCTATTGTGGACATATAATGCCCTTGCTGAACAAAAGGCAGGATAGTCCTTATAGTTACCATTTTGAATGTTGGTATCCTTACATAACGATTCAATATTTTTAGATCCAGAACTGGTCTGAAGGAATTCTCCTTCTTTGGTACAATGAAGAGATTTTAATAAAACCCCAGTCCCTGTTCCAGAACTGGAACTGGCATAATTACTCCAGCCAACTCTAGATCTGAAACACATTTCAGAAATGCTTGAGCCTTCGCTGGATTTAGTGGGACACGGGAAAGAAAAAATCTCTTTGCAGGAGGCCTTATTTTGAAGCCAATTCTGTACCCTTCTGAAACAATGTTCTGAATCCAAAGATTGTGAATTGAATTGATCCAAATTTCTTTGAAAAATCGTAATCTGCCCCCTACCAGCTGAGCTGGAATGAGGGCCGCACCTTCATGTGGACTTGGGAGCTGGCTTTGGTTTTCTAAAAGGCTTGGATTTATTCCAGACTGGAGATGGTTTCCAAACTGATACCGCTCCTGTGGATGAAGGATCAGGCTTTTGTTCCTTATTGTGACGAAAGGAACGAAAACGATTATTTGACCTAAATTTACCTTTAGATTTTTTATCCTGTGGTAAAAAAAAGTTCCTTTCCCTCCAGTAACAGTTGAGATAATAGAATCCAACTGAGAAACAAATAATTTATTACCCTGGAAGGAAAGGGAAAGCAAAGTTGACTTAGAAGACATATCAGCATTCCAAGTTTTAAGCCATAAAGCTCTTCTAGCTAAAATAGCTAGAGACATATACCTGACATCAACTCTAATGATATCAAAGATGGCATCACAAATAAAGTTATTAGCATGTTGAAGAAGATTAACAATGCTATGAGAATTATGATCTGTTATTTGTTGCGCTAAAGCTTCTAACCAAAAAGTTGAAGCTGCAGCAACATCCGCTAAAGATATAGCAGGTCTAAGAAGATTACCTGAACATAAGTAAGCTTTTCTTAGAAAGGATTCAATTTTCCTATCTAAAGGATCCTTAAAGGAAGTACTATCTGCCGTAGGAATAGTAGTACGTTTAGCAAGAGTAGAGATAGCCCCATCAACTTTAGGGATTTTGTCCCAAAACTCTAATCTGTCAGCTGGCACAGGATATAATTGCTTAAAACGTTTAGAAGGAGTAAATGAATTACCCAGATTATTCCATTCCCTGGAGATTACTTCAGAAATAGCATCAGGGACAGGAAAAACCTCTGGAATAACTACAGGAGATTTAAAAACCTTATTTAAATGTTTAGATTTAGTATCAAGAGGACCAGAATCCTCTATTTCTAATGCAATTAAAACCTCTTTAAGTAAAGAACGAATAAATTCCATTTTGAATAAATATGAAGATTTATCAGCATCAACCTCTGAGACAGAATCCTCTGAACCAGAGGAACCACTATCAGAATCAGAATGATGATGTTCATTTAAAAATTAATCTGAAAAATGAGAAGTTTTAAAAGACCTTTTACGTTTACTAGAAGGAGGAATAACAGACATAGCCTTCTTAATGGATTTAGACACAAAATCTCTTATGTTAACAGGAACACTAGTATTAGATGTTGATGGAACAGCAACAGGTAATGTAGTATCACTAAAGGAAATATTATCTGCATTAACAAGTTTGTCATGACATTCAATACAAACAACAGCTGGAGGAACAGATACCACAAGTTTACAGCAGATACACTTAACTTTGGTAGATCCAGCACCAGGCAGTGATTTTCCAGTAGTATCTTCTGACTCAGGGTCAATCTGGGACATCTTGCAATATGTAATAGAAAAAACAACATATAAAGCAAAATTGATCAAATTCCTTAAATGACAGTTTCAGGAATGGGAAAAAATGCCAGTGAACAAGCTTCTAGCAACCAGAAGCAATAAATAATGAGACTTAAATAATGTGGAGACAATAATGACGCCCATATTTTTTAGCGCCAAAAAAGACGCCCACATTATTTGGCGCCTAAATGCTTTTGGTGCCAAAAATGACGCCACATCCGGAACGCCGACACTTTTGGCGCAAAAAACGTCAAAAGAATGACGCAACTTCCGGCGACACGTATGACGCCGGAAATAGAAAAATATTTTTGCGCCAAAAAAGTCCTCGCCAAGAATGACGCAATAAAATGAAGCATTTCAGCCCCCGCGAGCCTAACAGCCCACAGGAAAAAAAGTCAATTTTAAGGTAAGAAAAAATGATAAATTCATATGCATTATCCCAAATATGAAACTGACTGTCTGAAATAAGGAACGTTGAACATCCTGAGTCAAGGCAAATAAATGTTTGAATACATATATTTAGAACTTTATATAAAAGTGCCCAACCATAGCTTAGAGTGTCACAGAAAATAAGACTTACTTACCCCAGGACACTCATCTACACGTAGTAGAAAGCCAAACCAGTACTGAAACGAGAATCAGTAGAGGTAATGGTATATATAAGAGTATATCGTCGATCTGAAAAGGGAGGTAAGAGATGAATCTCTACGACCGATAACAGAGAACCTATGAAATAGACCCCGTAGAAGGAGATCATTGAATTCAAATAGGCAATACACTCCTCACATCCCTCTGACATTCACTGCACGCTGAGAGGAAAACCGGGCTCCAACCTGCTGCGGAGCGCATATCAACGTAGAATCTAGCACAAACTTACTTCACCACCTCCATAGGAGGCAAAGTTTGTAAAACTGATTTGTGGGTGTGGTGAGGGGTGTATTTATAGGCATTTTGAGGTTTGGGAAACTTTGCCCCTCCTGGTAGGAATGTATATCCCATACGTCACTAGCTCATGGACTCTTGCTAATTACATGAAAGAAAGGAGATTCACAAGAAAGAGCAGAAAGCTCAGAAACTCTTCTAGCAGAAGAGATGGCCAAAAGAAACAACACTTTCCAAGAAAGTAGTTTAATGTCAAAGAGTGCATAGGCTCAAATAGAGGAGCCTGTAACGCCCTCAAAACCAAATTGAGGCCTAGATTTGGAGTTTGGCGGTAGATGGGCTGTTAACGCTACGCAGGCTTTTTTCTGGCCGCACCATAAAATTAACTCTGGTATCGAGAGTCCCAAAAAATGCTGCGTTAGGCTCCAAAAAAGGAGCGTAGAGCATTTTTACCGCAAATGCAACTCTCGATACCAGAGTTGCTTACGGACGCGGCCAGCCTCAAAAACGTGCTCGTGCACGATTCTCCCATAGGAAACAATGGGGCTGTTTGAGCTGAAAAAAACCTAACACCTGCAAAAAAAGCAGCGTTCAGCTCCTAACGCAGCCCCATTGTTTCCTATGGGGAAACACTTCCTACGTCTGCACCTAACACTCTAACATGTACCCCGAGTCTAAACACCCCTACCCTTACACTTATTAACCCCTAATCTGCCGCCCCCGCTATCGCTGACCACTGCATTATATTATTAACCCCTAATCTTCCGCTCCGTAAACCGCCGCAACTTACATTATCCCTATGTACCCCTAATCTGCTGCCCCTAACACCGCCGACCCCTATATTATATTTATTAACCCCTAACCTGCCCCCCACAACGTCGCCGCCAGCTACTTACAATAATTAACCCCTAATCTGCCGAGCGGACCTGAGCGCTACTATAATAAAGTTATTAACCCCTAATCCGCCTCACTAACCCTATCATAAATAGTATTAACCCCTAATCTGCCCTCCCTAACATCGCTGACACCTAACTTCAATTATTAACCCCTAATCTGACGACCGGAGCTCATCGCTACTATAATAAATGTATTAACCCCTAAAGCTAAGTCTAACCCTAACACTAACACCCCCCTAACTTAAATATAATTTAAATCTAACGAAATTAATTAACTCTTATTAAATAAATTATTCCTATTTAAAGCTAAATACTTACCTGTAAAATACATCCTAATATAGCTACAATATAAATTATAATTATATTGTAGCTATTTTAGGATTAATATTTATTTTACAGGCAACTTGGTAATTATTTTAACCAGGTACAATAGCTATTAAATAGTTAAGAACTATTTAATAGTTACCTAGTTAAAATAATAACAAAATTACCTGTAAAATAAATCCTAACCCAAGTTATAATTAAACCTAACACTACCCTATCAATAAATTAATTAAATAAAATACCTACAATTACCTACAATTAACCTAACACTACACTATCAATAAATAAATTAAATACAATTGCTACAAATAACTACAATTACATAAACTAACTAAAGTACAAAAAATAAAAAAGAACTAAGTTACAAAAAATAAAAAAATAATATTTACAAACATAAGAAAAATATTACAACAATTTTAAACTAATTACACCTACTCTAAGCCCCCTAATAAAATAACAAAGACCCCCAAAATAAAAAAATGCCCTACCCTATTCTAAATTAATAGAGTTAAAAGCTCTTTTACCTTACCAGCCCTGAACAGGGCCCTTTGCGGGGCATGCCCCAAGAAAATCAGCTCTTTTGCCTGTAAAAAAAAACATACAATACCCCCCCCCAACATTACAACCCACCACCCACATACCCCTAATCTAACCCAAACCCCCCTTAAATAAACCTAACACTAAGCCCCTGAAGATCTTCCTACCTTGTCTTCACCATCCAGGTATCACCGATCCGTCCTGGCATCCGGTGCTGAAGAGGTCCAGAAGAGGCTCCAAAGTCTTCCTCCTATCCGGCAAGAAGAGGACATCCGGACCGGCAAACATCTTCTCCAAGCGGCATCTTCGATCTTCTTCCATCCGGTGCGGAGCGGGTCCATCTTGAAGCAGCCGACGCGGATCCATCCTCTTCTTCCGGCGTCTCCCGACGAATGACGGTTCCTTTAAGGGACGTCATCCAAGATGGCGTCCCTCGAATTCCGATTGGCTGATAGGATTCTATCAGCCAATCGGAATTAAGGTAGGAATATTCTGATTGGCTGATGGAATCAGCCAATCAGAATCAAGTTCAATCCTATTGGCTGATCCAATCAGCCAATCAGATTGAGCTCGCATTCTATTGGCTGTTCCGATCAGCCAATAGAATGCAAGCTCAATCTGATTGGCTGATTGGATCAGCCAATAGGATTGAACTTGATTCTGATTGGCTGATTCCATCAGCCAATCAGAATATTCCTACCTTAATTCCGATTGGCTGATAGAATCCTATCAGCCAATCGGAATTCGAGGGACGCCATCTTGGATGACGTCCCTTAAAGGAACCGTCATTCGTCGGGAGACGCCGGAAGAAGAGGATGGATCCGCGTCGGCTGCTTCAAGATGGACCCGCTCCACACCGGATGGAAGAAGATCGAAGATGCCGCTTGGAGAAGATGTTTGCCGGTCCGGATGTCCTCTTCTTGCCGGATAGGAGGAAGACTTTGGAGCCTCTTCTGGACCTCTTCAGCACCGGATGCCAGGACGGATCGGTGATACCTGGATGGTGAAGACAAGGTAGGAAGATCTTCAGGGGCTTAGTGTTAGGTTTATTTAAGGGGGGTTTGGGTTAGATTAGGGGTATGTGGGTGGTGGGTTGTAATGTTGGGGGGGGTATTGTATGGTTTTTTTTACAGGCAAAAGAGCTGATTTTCTTGGGGCATGCCCAGCAAAGGGCCCTGTTCAGGGCTGGTAAGGTAAAAGAGCTTTTAACTCTATTAATTTAGAATAGGGTAGGGCATTTTTTTATTTTGGGGGTCTTTGTTATTTTATTAGGGGGCTTAGAGTAGGTGTAATTAGTTTAAAATTGTTGTAATATTTTTCTTATGTTTGTAAATATTTTTTTATTTTTTGTAACTTAGTTCTTTTTTATTTTTTGTACTTTAGTTAGTTTATGTAATTGTAGTTATTTGTAGCAATTGTATTTAATTTATTTATTGATAGTGTAGTGTTAGGTTAATTGTAGGTAATTGTAGGTATTTTATTTAATTAATTTATTGATAGGGTAGTGTTAGGTTTAATTATAACTTAGGTTAGGATTTATTTTACAGGTAATTTTGTTATTATTTTAACTAGGTAACTATTAAATAGTTCTTAACTATTTAATAGCTATTGTACCTGGTTAAAATAATTACCAAGTTGCCTGTAAAATAAATATTAATCCTAAAATAGCTACAATATAATTATAATTTATATTGTAGCTATATTAGGATGCATTTTACAGGTAAGTATTTAGCTTTAAATAGGAATAATTTATTTAATAAGAGTTAATTAATTTCGTTAGATTTAAATTATATTTAAGTTAGGGGGGTGTTAGTGTTAGACTTAGCTTTAGGGGTTAATCCATTTATTATAGTAGCGATGAGCTCCGGTCGTCAGATTAGGGGTTAATAATTGAAGTTAGGTGTCGGCGATGTTAGGGAGGGCAGATTAGGGGTTAATACTATTTATGATAGGGTTAGTGAGGCGGATTAGGGGTTAATAACTTTATTATAGTAGCGCTCAGGTCCGCTCGGCAGATTAGGGGTTAATAAGTGTAGGCAGGTGTCGGCGACGTTGAGGGGGGCAGATTAGGGGTTAATAAATATAATATAGGGGTCGGCGGTGTTAGGGGCAGCAGATTAGGGGTACATAAGGATAACGTAGGTGGCGGCGCTTTGCGGTCGGCAGATTAGGGGTTAATTATTGTAAGTAGCTGGCGGCGACTTTGTGGGGGGCAGGTTAGGGGTTAATAAATATAATACAGGGGTCGGCGGTGTTAGGGGCAGCAGATTAGGGGTATAACGTAGGTGGCGGTCGGCAGATTAGGGGTTAAAAAAATTTAATCGAGTGGCGGCGATGTGGGGGGACCTCGGTTTAGGGGTACATAGGTAGTTTATAGGTGTTAGTGTACTTTAGGGTACAGTAGTTAAGAGCTTTATGAACCTGCGTTAGCCCAGAAAGCTCTTAACTCCTGCTTTTTTCCTGCGGCTGGAGTTTTGTCGTTAGAGCTCTAACGCTCACTTCAGAAACGACTCTAAATACCGGAGTTAGAAAGATCCCATTGAAAAGATAGGATACGCAATTGACATAAGGGGATCTGCGGTACGGAAAAGTCGCGGCTGAAAAGTGAGCGTTAGACCCTTTAATCACTGACTCCAAATACCGGCGGTAGCCTAAAACCAGCGTTAGGAGCCTCTAACGCTGGTTTTCACGGCTAACGCCAAACTCCAAATCTAGGCCTAAGACTCCAAGGAGGAGAAATTGATTTAATGACAGGCTTAATACGAACTAAAGCCTGTACAAAACAGTGAATATCAGGAAGAGTAGCAATCTTTCTGTGAAATAAAACAGAAAGAGCAGAGATTTGTCCCTTCAAAGTACTTGCAGACAAACCTTTATCCAAACCATCCTGAAGAAACTGTAAAATGTTAGGAATTCTAAAAGAATGCCAAGAGAATTTATGAGAAGAACACCATGAAATGTAAGTCTTCCAAACTCGATAATAAATCTTCCTAGAGACAGATTTACGAGCTTGTAACATAGTATTAATTACTGAGTCAGAGAAACCTCTATGACTTAGCACTAAGCGTTCAATTTCCATACCTTCAAATTTAATGATTTGAGATCCTGATGGAAAAACGGACCTTGAGACAGTAGGTCCGGCCTTAACGGAAGTGGCCAAGGTTGGCAACTGGACATCCGAACAAGATCCGCATACCAAAACCTGTGGGGCCATGCTGGAGCCACCAGCAACACAAATGATTGTTCCATGATGATTTTGGAAGAAGAACTAGAGGTGGGAAGATATAAGCAGGTTGATAACACCAAGGAAGTATCAGCGCATCCACTGCTTCCGCCTGAGAATCCCTGGAAAGGTATCTGGGAAGTTTCTTGTTTAGATGAGAAGCCTTTAGATCTATTTCTGGAAGATCCCACATCTGAACGATCTGAGAAAATACATCTGGATGGAGAGACCACTCCCCTGGATGTAAAGTCTGACGGCTGAAATAATCTACCTCCCAATTGTCTACACCTGGGATATAAACCGCAGAAATTAGACAAGAGCTGTATTCAGCCCAAACAAGTATCCGAGATACTTCTTTCATAGCTTGGGGACTGCGAGTCCCACCCTGAATATTGACATATGCCACCGTTGTAATATTGTCTGTCTGAAAACAAATGAACGGTTCTCTTTTCAACAGAGGCCAAAACTGAAGAGCTTTGAGAATTGCACGGAATTCTAAAATATTGATTGGTAATCTCGCCTCTTGAGAATTCCAAACCCCTTGTTCTATCAGAGATCCCCAGACAGCTCCCCAACCTGAAAGACTTGCATCTGTTGTGATCACAGTCCAGGTTGGCCGAACAAAAGAAGCCCCTTGAACTAAACGCTGGTGATTTAACCACCACGTCAGAGAGTGTCGAACATTGGGATTTAAGGATATTAATTGTGATATATTTGTATAATCCCGGCACCATTGATTCAGCATACAAAGCTGGAGAGGTCTCATGTGAAAACGAGCAAAAGGAATCGCGTCCGATGCTGCAATCATGAGGCCTAAAACTTCCATGCACATAGCCACTGAAGGGAATGACTGACACTGAAGGTGCCGACATGCTGTAACCAATTTCAAACATCTCTTGTCTGTTAGAGACAGAGTCATGGACACTGAATCTATCTGGAAACCTAAGAAGGTGACCCTTGTCTGAGGAATCAAGAAACTTTTTGGTATATTGATCCTCCAACCATGTTTTCGAAGAAACAACACTAGTTGATTCGTGTGAGATTCTGCAGAACGTAAAGACTGAGCTAGTACCAAGATATCCTCCAAATAAGGAAACACTGCAATACCCTGTTCTCTGATTACAGAGAGAAGGGCACCCAGAACTTTTGAAAAGATTATTGGAGCTGTTGCTAGTCCAAATGGAAGAGCAACAAATTGGTAATGCTTGTCTAGAAAAGAGAATCTCAGGAACTGATAATATTCTGGATGAATCGGAATATGAAGGTAAGCATCCTGCAAGACTATTGTAGACATATAATGTCCTTGCTGAACAAAAGGCAGAATAGTCCCTATAGTCACCATCTTGAAAGTTGGTACTCTTACATAACGATTCAAAATTTTCAGATCCAAAACTGGTCTGAATGAATTTTCTTTCTTTGGGACAATGAATAGATTTGAATAAAACCCCAGACCTTGTCCCTGAAAAGGAACCGTCATGATTACCCCTGAAACCTCCAGGTCTGAAACACACTTCAGGAAAGCCTGAGCTTTTACTGGATTTACTGGGATGCGTGAGAGAAAAAATCTTCTCACAGGAGGTCTTACTCTGAATCCTATTCGGTACCCCTGAGAGACAATGCTCTGAATCCATTGATTTTGGACAGAATTTTCCCAAACATCTTTGAAAAACCTTAATCTGCCCTCTACCAGCTGAGCTGGAATGAGGGCCGCACCTTCATGCGGACTTAGGGGCTGACTTTAATTTCTTAAAAGGCTTGGATTTATTCCAATTTGAGGAAGGCATCCAATTGGAAACAGTTTCCTTGGGGGGTGGATTAGGTTTTTGTTCCTTATTTTGACGAAAGGAACGAAAACGATTAGAAACCTTAGATTTATATGAACAAAAAGGAGACAATGGCACTACTCAATTTATTAGTATGTTTTGACGTTCCCCTACTAATTCATAGAGTGATGAGTACACTTAGTATTCATATACTCCAATATAATTTGTCTGATAGGGGTAGGTGCCTGTACCTATTAGCAAACTTTTACAGAGAATCAGTAAGAAACTGACAAAAGGGTACAAATATAGCACTCTGAGAACGTACTTGTGTGATGCAAAAAAGTGAAAGAAATTAAAATATAACTTTTACTAGATCATATTAAAAACAGGGGATTAACAAACATTTTAAAAGAAATTGAAATTTGGATCCACTACCAATTAGCCAGATAATGTCACTACTGGTTAATAGAGACAAACACCCTCGTTAGGTTAATGTAGAGTCTCTTTATAAATCAAATGACAAGGTTATCTCTTGGCATATTGCTCATATATAGGTAATGATGGTCCCTAATTAGGGTAGGTTTAAATATTAGATATGTATGAGGATAATAATAATAAAGGAAGGAGCGTGTTGGATGTACAATATCCACTTGTGATGGAAGGTATTTTGGGTGAGCACTTGCACAATATAGTTTGTGTAAATTAAATGAGTCTTACACCCAAAATTGTGTGTAGTTCTCTTCAGTAGTTGGGTTGGCTTATATACAAAACTCTAGCCTTTTGATACCTGGGTTGGTAAACTATGAGTTTGGTGAATACTGTACTACCCACAATACTTATAAAGAGTGAGAAGTCTAATAAACTCCTTATTTTTTCTGTTAATACCGCAATAAATTGTACTTAGGTTTCCTTAAATGTTATTATAGAGAGTCAGTTAATAAACTCTAATATTTGGTTACCTTTTAATATCGTTTATTAAATATCACTGGTGAGTATCTAGATTAGTTGTGGTGGATACTGTACTGCCCACAATACTATAAAGAGTGAAAGGTCTGATACACTCCTTATTTTTACCTGTTAATACCGTAATAAATTGTGCTTAGGTTTCCTAAAGTATTATTGTAGAGAGTCAGTTAATAAACTCTAATATTAGGTTACCTTTTAATACCATTTATTAAATATCACTGGTAAGTATCTAGGTTCGGGGAGACCAGACCTTTATGTGAATATTACCTTGTGGGTACCACTGGTAATGCCGTAAATTAAGGTAAACCTAACTATAAAGAGTGAGAAGTCTAATAAACTCCTTATTATTACCTGTTAATACCGCAATAAATTGTACTTAGGTTTCCTTAAGTGTTATTATAGAGAGTCAGTTTCCTTAAGTGTTATTATAGAGAGTCAGTTAATAAACTCTAATACATGGTTACCTTTTAATGCCGTTTATTAAATATCACTGGTGAGTATCTAGATTAGTTATGGTGAATACTGTACTACCCACAATACTGTAAAGAGTGAGAGGTCTGATACACTCCTTATTTTTACCTGTTAATACCGTAATAAATTATGCTTAGGTTTCCTGAAGTATTATTGTAGAGAGTCAGTTAATAAACTCTAATATTAGGTTACCTTTTAATACCATTTATTAAATATCACTGGTAAGTATCTAGGTTCGGGGAGACCAGACCTTTGTGTAAATGTTACCTTGTGGGTACCACTAGTAATGCCGTAAATTAAGGTAAACCTAACTCATTTACCACTATTGCTTTGTAAATATCTTTAGTAATGTATGGATTAGGACAAGCCTAACCCAATATCTATATTACCTATGAGTAATCAAAGTTTATGGTCCAGCTAGTATGGCTAGATTAGCTTAAACTAGACACCGCGAATGCGGCAACAGGATTTTTATAGCATTTTACGTTGTCATTTAAATAAAGGTGGTGGATCAACAAATTAAGTTAAAAACAACAAATAGGGAAGAACGGGGGGACGCCACTGACGCGTTTCGCCGTGGTGGCTGCATCAAAGGGCCCACGGCGAAACGCGTCAGTGGCGTCCCCCCGTTCTTCCCTATTTGTTGTTTTTAACTTAATTTGTTGATCCACCACCTTTATTTAAATGACAACGTAAAATGGTATAAAAATCCTGTTGCCGCATTTGCAGTGTCTAGTTTAAGCTAATCTAGCCATACTAGCTGGACCATAAACTTTGATTACTCATAGGTAATATAGATATTGGGTTAGGCTTGTCCTAATGCATACATTACTAAAGATATTTACAAAGCAATAGTGGTAAATGAGTTAGGTTTACCTTAATTTACGGCATTACTAGTGGTACCCACAAGGTAACATTTACACAAAGGTCTGGTCTCCCCGAACCTAGATACTTACCAGTGATATTTAATAAATGGTATTAAAAGGTAACCTAATATTAGAGTTTATTAACTGACTCTCTACAATAATACTTCAGGAAACCTAAGCATAATTTATTACGGTATTAACAGGTAAAAATAAGGAGTGTATCAGACCTCTCACTCTTTACAGTATTGTGGGTAGTACAGTATTCACCATGACTAATCTAGATACTCACCAGTGATATTTAATAAACGGTATTAAAAGGTAACCATATATTAGAGTTTATTAACTGACTTTCTATAATAACACTTAAGGAAACTGACTCTCTATAATAACACTTAAGGAAACCTAAGTACAATTTATTGCGGTATTAACAGGTAATAATAAGGAGTTTATTAGACTTCTCACTCTTTATAGTTAGGTTTACCTTAATTTACGGCATTACCAGTGGTACCCACAAGGTAATATTCACATAAAGGTCTGGTCTCCCCGAACCTAGATACTTACCAGTGATATTTAATAAATGGTATTAAAAGGTCACCTAATATTAGAGTTTATTAACTGACTCTCTACAATAATACTTTAGGAAACCTAAGCACAATTTATTACGGTATTAACAGGTAAAAATAAGGAGTGTATCAGACCTCTCACTCTTTATAGTATTGTGGGCAGTACAGTATCCACCACAACTAATCTAGATACTCACCAGTGATATTTAATAAACGATATTAAAAGGTAACCAAATATTAGAGTTTATTAACTGACTCTCTATAATAACATTTAAGGAAACCTAAGTACAATTTATTGCGGTATTAACAGAAAAAATAAGGAGTTTATTAGGCTTCTCACTCTTTATAAGTATTGTGGGTAGTACAGTATTCACCAAACTCATAGTTTACCAACCCAGGTATCAAAAGGCTAGAGTTTTGTATATAAGCCAACCCAACTACTGAAGAGAACTACACACAATTTTGGGTGTAAGACTCATTTAATTTACACAAACTATATTGTGCAAGTGCTCACCCAAAATACCTTCCATCACAAGTGGATATTGTACATCCAACACGCTCCTTCCTTTATTATTATTATCCTCATACATATCTAATATTTAAACCTACCCTAATTAGGGACCATCATTACCTCTATATGAGCAATATGCCAAGAGATAACCTTGTCATTTGATTTCTAAAGAGACTCTACATTAACCTAATGAGGGTGTTTGTCTCTATTAACCAGTAGTGACATTATCTGGCTAATTGGTAGTGGATCCAAATTTCAATTTCTTTTAAAATGTTTGTTAATCCCCTGTTTTTAATATGATCTAGTAAAAGTTATATTTTAATTTCTTTCAATTTTTGCATCACACAAGTACGTTCTCAGAGTGCTATATTTGTAACCTTTTGTCAGTTTCTTACTGATTCTCTGTAAAAGCCTTAGATTTACCCTTAGGTTTTTTATCCTGAGGCAAAAAAACTCCCTTCCCCCCAGTAACAGTTGAAATAATAGAATTCAACTGAGAACCAAATAAATTATTACCTTGGAAAGACAGAGATAGTAATATAGACTTAGATGTCATATCAGCATTTAAGCCACAAAGCTCTTCTAGCTAAAATAGCTAAAGACATCTGGATCTAACATCAATTTTGATAATATCAAAAATTGCATCACAAATAAAATGATTAGCATGTTGTAATAAACGAACAATGCTATATAAGTCAGAATCCAATTCTTGCTGCGCTAAATTCTCCAACCAAAAAGTTGAAGCAGCTGCAACATCAGCCAAAGAAACTGCAGACCTAAGAAGATGACCTGAATAAAAATAGGCTTTCCTTAGATAAGATTCAAGCTTCCTATCTAAAGGATTTTTAAAGGAAGTACTATCTTCCATAGGAATAGTGGTTCGTTTAGCAAGAGTAGAAATAGCCCCATCAACTTTGGGGATCTTTTCCCAAAACTCTATTGAAATTGCTGGTAAAGGATACAATTTTTTAAACCTTGCAGAAGGATTAAAAGGAGTACCCAGCTTATTCCATTCCTTAGAAATCATATCAGAAATAGCATCAGGAATAGGAAAAACCTCTGGAGTAACCACAGGAGGTTTAAAAACAGAATTTAAACGTTTACTGGTTTTAATATCAAGAGGACTAGCTTCCTCAATATCCAAAGTAATTAACACTTCTTTTAACAAAGAACGCATATACTCCATTTTAAATAAGTAGATTTGTCAGTGTCAATATCTGAGGAAGGATCTTCTGAATCAGATAGATCCTCATCAGAGGTGGATAATTAATTATGTTGTCGGTCATTTGAAATTTCATCAACTTTCTGAGAAGTTTTAAAAGACCTCTTACGCTTATTAGAAGGTGGAAATGCAGACAAAGCCTTCTGAATAGAATCAGTAACAAATTCTTTAAAATTCATAGGTATATCATGTACGTTAGAAGTTGAAGGAACTGCAACCGGCAATGTACTATTACTGATGGACACACTATCTGCATGTAAAAGTTTATCATGGCAACTAATACAAATGACATTAGGAGAAATAATCTCCACAATTTTACAACAAATGCACTTAGCTTTGGTAGAACCGATGTCAGGCAGCAAAGTTCCAACAGATACTTCTGAGGCAGGATCAGATTGAGACATATTGCAGAATGTAAAAGAAAAAACAACATATAAAGCAAAATTATCAATTTCCTTATATGACAGTTTCAGGAATGGGAAAAAATGCAAATAGCATAGCCCTCTGACATAGAAAAAGGCAAGAGGCAAACAGCAATGGGGCAAATAAATAATGAAAAAAGTCTGGCGCCAATTATGACGCACAACGTTACTTAAAACATTTTTGGCGCCAACCATGTCCGGAAATGACACTCTCGCGTCACTAACAACGCAACCCTGTGTGAAACCTCTGCATCAATTACAACGCCGGAAATGACGAACTTGCGTCAACGGACGTGCCTTTTGCGCCAAAAAATTCTCGCGCCAAGAATGACGCAATAAAGTGTAGCATTTGGCGTACCCGCGAGCCTAAGTCAGCCTGCAATTTGAAACAAAGTAGTCAATTAAAAAAAGACTAAACCCCAGGTAAGAAAAATATTTCTTAATATTAACTTTCCCCAAATATGAAACTGACAATCTGCAAAATAAAATACATGAACCTGACTCATGGCAAATATAAGTACAATACATATATTTAGAACTTTATATAAATGCATAAAGTGCCAAAACCATAGCTAAGGTGTCTTAAGTAATAAAAACATACTTACCCAAAGACACCCATCCACATGTAGCAGATAGCCAAACCAGTACTGAAACAGTTATCAGTAGAGGTAATGGTATATGAGAGTATATAGTTGATCTGAAAAGGGAGGTAGGAGATGAATCTCTACGACCGATAACAGAGAACCTATGAAAAAGACCCCCGTTAGGAAAATCATTGCATTCAATAGGTGATACTCTCCACGTCCCTCTGACATTCGCTGTACTCTGACAGGAATCAGGCTTCAAAATGCTGAGAAGCGCATGTCAACGTAGAAATCTTAGCATAAACTTACTTCACCACCTCCATAGGAGGCAACGTTTGTAAAACTGAATTGTGGGTGTGGTGAGGGGTGTATTTATAGGCATTTTGAGGTTTGGGAAACTTTGCCCCTCCTGGTAGGATTGTATATCCCATACGTCACTAGCTCATGGACTCTTGCCAATTACATGAAAGAAAGCAGGTACGCTGGGCCGGAATAGTGGCGAGCGTACCTGTTAGAAAGTTGATAACTAGGAAAAAGTAGTCAGATAGTGCCAAATTTGTATTCGGAACATCTGCAATGACGTAAGCATCGATCTGTGTCGGACTGAGACCGGCGGATCGTATGTTACGTCACAAATTTCAACTTTTGCCGGTCTGTAGGCTTTGATAAATAAGGTGAATCAGGCTTGCCACAATTATGCTGCGGAATTCCAGCGTATTTGCGGTTGATGGCTTGATAAATAGGCCTCTTGAACTCAGATTGAGAAATAGTTTCCTTTTTCAAAAAATGGTCTAAATTCTTTAAAATATTTCCACCCAGAGAAATTGATTACCTGATATTCCCATTCAGGAACACTGAATTAGTCTTGTTAGGTATTTGGTAGAATGGAGGAGAGGATGGAGGGATATATATATACATTTATCTTCCCCTAATTTTAATTTATAATTTTTTTTATTTTTTTTTTCCTTTCTCTCTTTTTCTCTCTCCCTCTTCACCTTTTTTTCTTGGTGGAGAGGGTCTTGATGGGGTTCCTCAAGGATAAGGAACCAGGAGGCATCTCAACTGTAGCCAATTCTTAGTTTATTATGGGGTCAATTATTAGATGTTAGGTTAACTGCATTGTAAACAACCAGCTTTGTTGTTATTATGTTATAATTATAAAATTCCCATCAATGTACCAAGAAAAGTCCAAGAGAAGAAAGTTTAGGGCGATCATCTAATCGATAAATTTGCGATGTTGACGTAATACTTTTGTTCTACTTTGACACTTATTGGGACTGCAAGAAAATAACATTGTATTGCTTTATTTTTTCCACTTTCTTTGTATTGCTTCTTTCCGATTAAGTTTTACTGTTGTTCATGATACATTGTTGGTATAAAACATTAATAAAAAAAAAATGGCATGCCCTATTTGAATCATGAAAGTTTTTTTTGGACTCGACTGACCCTTTAAGCTATTTATCAGGCCTATTTATATGCTCTGGAGAATGCTGTTAGGGTCAGTTCCCAGGATTTATTCTGGTACAAGACCAGCAGTTTTAATACCCTCTCCCCCATCCAAGTCTGTCATGTAGATGCTGTCCTGTATCTAGAGGCTCTGATAGGGGTTAGGTTATTCCTTTGTTAGGAAGCTTGTTTTTAGTCTGCTCTAGTTTACTTGGGTTATTATTTTAGTCTTAAGGATATTTACTAGGTTTCAGTTCAAGACCTCCCAAGGGAAGGTTTTTCTGTCCTATGTTTCTAGGTTCCCTGTAAGACTCAGGTAGATAGGAACTCCAAACTATAGTTGTTCCAAGAAGCAGGATGAACTTTTGGATCTTTTCTGACCTAGAAACAAGTTTCTTTTGTTCGTACTGATTAAATGAAAACTCTTCAGACTATTCTGTCAGGTCAGTTATGTCCTAATTTGTTTTGAGAATTCTTACCTTTATGTTCCTATTTCTAGGAAAATCTTTTGTTTCTGAGATTTGCAATTTGTTGGTTTTATATCTGGTCAAGTCACAGTTCTCAGAATATCAGTTTTGTGTACCCTCTTATCTGTAATCAGTTTTCAAGGTATTGTTGTGTTTCTTAGCCAGGATGATATCTTGGTCCAAGCAGAATTTCTTTCCTACAGACTGTTGTTGTTTCTTCAACAACCATGGTTGGAAAATCTTCTTTCCAGTCTTTGGTTCTTTAGATGAGGGTTTCTTTTCTGGGGATTAGAGGGTTGAAAGCTGGGGTTTGTCTGTTAGAACCTTCAGTTTCTATTGTCCTTTTAGTTGCTCTTAGCATGGAGGTGTCAGGTCTTATGTTTGTGGCCTTGGTTGTTTTTCGGTCTGCTCACATTATATGAGGCTTCTTTAGCTTTGTATCCTTTACAGTGATATAGGGTTCTAACTCTGTTTTCTCTAAAGATTAATTTGCTTTTCAGAACAAGTCCGTCTTAGTGGTTGAACTATTAGCTCTTTATAGGGGGCTTCTTTTTGTTCATACTTATTGATCTGTACTCTTACAGATACAATGGTTGGGGACCGTCTGGGGGTCTCAGAAGGGCATAAGGAGTTTGATCCCCTCAGGAGGCGATGCTACGCTACCTATTAATATTTTTAACTCAATGCATTATTCAGGGTCTTTCAGGGTTGGCCTCTTTTTAATTAGAATATTTTCTCTGTTTTCTGATTGGATTATGCTACATTTGTATCTTATGTCTATCATCATTGCAGTTCCCTACTTAAAGGGACAGTAAAGTAAAAAAAAAAATCTTTCATAATTTAAATAGGGCGTGTAATTTTAAACAACTTTCCAATGTACTTTTATTACCACTTTTGCTTTGTTCTCTTTGTATTCTTAGTTGAAAGATAAATCTAGGAGGTTCATGTGCTAATTTCTTAGACCTTGAAGACTGCCTCTAATCTGAAAGCATTTTGACAGTTTTTCTCCACTAGAAGTCGTTAGTTCATGTGTTTCATATAGAAAACATTGAGCTCTGGCACGTGAAGCTCCTAGGAGTCAGCACTGATTGGCTAAAAATGCAAGTCTGTCAAAAGAACTGAAATAAGGGGACAGTTTGCAGAGGCATAGATACAAGGTAATCACAGAGGTAAAAAGTATATTATTATAACTGTGTTGGTTATGCAAAACTGGGGAATGGGTAATAAAGGGATTATCTACCTTTTTAAACAACAAAAATTCTGGTGTTTACTGTCCCTTTAAGAGGATAGTATTTTAAATTATTTCCTAGGTAGGAATTTATTTGTGCTGATCTTATTCTAGGACTGAATAACTGGGAAACAGCTTTTCTCAGTCCTCAGTTTTTTTTTGCCTGGAAGAGTGGTCTCTTCATTTTGTTATGTTCTATCAGACTGTAGTTCTTTTTGGGTTGCTCAGATTTGTTTTCTGATAGCTTCCTGGTTAAATCTTTCTTTACCAGGTACTGTGTAGGTTCAGAGACCTTTGAACTGTGTTTGTGTATTTTCTGGTAGCTTAGTGGTTATATTGGTTAGCCAATATTTTTTCTACCTCTGATTTTCCCCAGACGATTGTCAGGATTTGGAAGGGAAAGTTTTACTGTTTTTGTTTACGCCATCTTGTTCCTGCAGTATTTGGTTTACAGATCTGGGTCTGACGTCCAGTTTCTTTCATTGGCTTCTTTTGCATCCAGAACCTCTATTTTGGTCCTTTCTTTCTATTATGATTCTAATTCTATTGACCTGATGGTTTGGAGATAGAATCAGATATTCTCTTTGTCTTTGAACTATTTTTTCAGCTTCTGAGTTTCTTTTTCAGGCTTATTAGTCTGTTGCAGGGCCGGCCTTAGGGCAAGGTGAGCGAGGCGGCTGCCTAGGGCCCCGCGTTTACAGGGCCCTGTGCTGGTGCCAACTAACGTTGCAACATTTTTATTTATTTTTTTATCAAAACTCTGCCATATTTTTTTACATTTTTTTTCTGTGTGTGTGTGGGGGGGGGGGCTGTGTGTGGGCTGTGTGTGTGTGTGGGCTGTGTGTGTGTGGGCTGTGTGTGTGTGGGCTGTGTGTGTGTGGGCTGTGTGTGCGGGCTGTGTGTGTGCGTGTGGACTGTGTGTGTGGGGGGTGCTGTCTATGTGTGTGTGTGTGTGGGCTGTGTGTGTGTGTGTGTGTGGGCTGTGTGTGTGGGCTGTGTGTGTGTGGGCTGTGTGCGTGTGTGTGCGGGCTGTGTGCGTGTGGACTGTGTGTGTGGGGGGTGCTGTCTGTGTGTGTGTGTGTGTGGGCTGTGTGTGTGTGTGTGTGTGGGGGGGGGCTGTGTGTGTGGGCTGTGTGTGTGTGGGCTGTGTGCGTGTGTGTGCGGGCTGTGTGCGTGTGTGTGCGTGTGGGCTGTGTGTGTATATATATGTACCTGTGTATGTGTCTGAGTGTGGATGTATGTGTAGATATGTATCTCTGTGTAAATGCAAAAATAGTCAGGAGCTGCAGTTAAAACGTATTGCTTTATTTTGTTACCATTAAAAACTGGTACAGTAACATATAAAAGAAACAAGACAACAACATGCCCTTAGTTGTTAGAAAAGCTCACGCGTTTCGGCAATTAGCCGTACTCATAGCTCTCTGGCTCCCCTTGTACTAATGAGCTTTTTAAAGGGAATAAAATCATATGATTGGCTAAGGGACAATTGTTAAGTTAACACATTCATTATAGATATAAATGTTAACTGCAAATTTTGTTGTCTGCTTACACTTTCATTATAGCCATACTAATAATGCTAATACGTTACTTATTTCATTTGATATACAGATACATTTGATACAAATTGCTTATTGATTATGTAGACAAAACAAAATGGAAATATCCAATATGTGATGTGTAATACAAATTTCAACTAAATACATAATAATGGCTACAATTAAATTGTCTAAGTAACATGTGCAAGGCGCAGCACCGGAATAATACTACACTCTTCACTATGCTCACTAAGCTCAATGATTTCATTTAAATTACTCTATTATAACGAGGTATTATTCGCCCATTAACTGTTATGCACTTAAGTTGCAACTAGTTATTTTGCCTATTTATATATGGCATCCTACGATATTACAACTTTGTGTAGACTGGTTATTTAATTGCTAGAAGTTGTATTACACAATCTAAGTGGCTAATTCTGCCATTGTTTTATATACATCTAGTACCAAAAATTAATTAACCCCTTAATGACCACAGCACTTTTCCATTTTCTGTCCGTTTGGGACCAAGGCTATTTTTACATTTCTGCGGTGTTTGTGTTTAGCTGTAATTTTCCTCTTACTCATTTACTGTACCCACACATATTATATACCATTTTTCTCGCCATTAAATGGACTTTCTAAAGATAGCATTATTTTCATCATATCTTATAATTTACTATAAAAAAATTAGAAAATATGAGGAAAAAATTGAAAAAAACACACTTTTTCTAACTTTGACCCCCAAAATCTGTTACACATCTACAACCACCAAAAAACACCCGTGCTAAATAGTTTCTAAATTTTGTCCTGAGTTTAGAAATACCCAATGTTTACATGTTCTTTGCTTTTTTGTAAGTTATAGGGCCATAAATACAAGTAGCACTTTGCTATTTCCAAACCATTATTTTTCAAAATTAGCGCTAGTTACATTAGAACACTAATATCTTTCAGGAATCTCTGAATATCCATTGACATGCATATATTTTTTTTTAGTAGACATCCCAAAGTATTCATCTAGGCCCATTTTGGTATATTTCATGCCACCATTTCACCGCCAAATGCGATTAAATACAAAAAATCGTTCACTTTTTTACTAATTTTTTCACAAACTTTTGGTTTCTCACTGAAATCATTTACAAACCTTTTGTGCAATTATGGCTTAAATGGTTGTAAATTCTTCTCTGGGATCCCCTTTGTTCAGAAATAGCAGACATATACGGCTTTGGCGTTGCTTTTTAGTAATTAGAAGGCTGCTAAATGCCACTGCGCACTACACGTGTATTATGCCCAGCAGTGAAGGGGTTAATTATGGAGCATGTAGGGAGCTTTTAGGTATAATTTTAGCTTTAGTGTAGTGTAGTAGACAACCCCAAGTATTGATCTAGGCCAATTTTGGTATATTTCATGCCACCATTTCACCGCCAAATGCGATCAAATGAAAAAAAACGTTAAATTTTTCACAATTTTAGGTTTCTCACTGAAATCATTTACAAACAGCTTGTACAATTATGGCACAAATGGTTGTAAATGCTTCTCTGGGATCCCCTTTGTTCAGAAATAGCAGACATATATGGCTTTGGCGTTGCTTTTTGGTAATTTGAAGGCCGCCAAATGCTGCTGCATATTCACACGTGTATTATGGCTAGCAGTGAAGGGGTTAATTATGTAGCTTGTAGGGAGCTTGCAGGGTTAATGTTAGCTTTAGTGTAGAGCTCAGCCTCCCACCTGAAACATGAGACCCCCTGATCCCTCCCAAACAGCTCACTTCCCTCCCCCACCCCACAATTGTCCCCGCCATCTTAAGTTCTGGCAGAAACTCTGCCAGTACTAAAATACTAAAAATAAAAGCTATATTTGGGCTTTTTTTGTGTTTTTTTTAGCATATTTACATGTGCTGCTGTGTAGGATCCCCCCCTTAGCCCCCAACTGATCCCCCACTAAACAGCTCTCTAACCCTCCCCCTCTGCCTTAATGGGCGCCATCTTGGGTACTGGCAGGTGCGCGCTCCCGACTGTTCCGCCCCCGATCCCGCCCCCCTTCCCTCTACTCGGCACATCGATGGCCGCCCACCCGCCTCCCAGACTTGCTCCCACCCACCAACGATACCGGCCACCGATGTCCGGTGCAGAGAGGGCCACAGAGTGGCTCTCTCTGCATCGGATGGCCAAGGGGGGTTATTGCAGGATGCCTCGATATCGAGGCATCACTGCAATAACCGGAAAGCAGCTGGAAGCGAGCAGGATCGCTTCCAGCTGCTTTCCAGACCAAGGACGTACGCCACACGTCCTCGGTCATTAACTGTCTTTTTTTTTGAGGACGTGTGGCGTACGTCCTTGGTCATTAAGGGGTTAAATCGTAGCCTGAATTTAGTCCCATTGGATATCTAGTTTCTAATTGGAATATCCAGAACACCTCCCTTTTGGCTAGTGCTCTATTCCTGTCCCCCAGCCTCTCCGTCCAGCATCAACAGTTTCTATAATTGTCCATGTAAAGCTTGTACTGTCCTTATTATGGACTCTATTGAAATGTTGGACTAGAGGGGTGCTCAGGACCCCTGCCTTAATATCAGAGAGGTGTTCTTCCCTGATGCGTACTCGTGTCTCCCTTGTCGTCATACCTATGTATTGTAGGCAACAGATAGTACAGCCTGCTAAGTAAACGGCAAACTTACTTCTGCAATTCATGCACTTTTTAAGATTCTAGATTCTATGTGTGGCATAGCTTCTGAAGCCTTCACCCACCATTAAGTATTCACAGGCTTTGCAAATTACTGCATTTGTAAACGCCCTTGAACATGAGTCAGGAGCTTTGGTCACTCCTCTATGATATTTTAAGTTGTGTGCGTGCCAATATTGCCCATTAAAACACCTCTCCTAAAGGAACACTTACACGCTTTCTCTACTGTTTCTACTAGGGCGTCATCCGCTGCCAATAATCTGAAATGTTTTTGCACTATGTGACAAATTTCATGGTATTGTATGCTGTAATCTGTAACAAAAAAAGATTCCTTTACTCTTATCCTTCATAATTTCTGGCTTTTTTGATTTTGACTTCTTTAGTAATTGCTGTCTATTAACTTTAGCCACTTCGTTTCTGGCCTTATTGATGTCCTGAGGTTTATAACCTCTATTCCTCAGGCGGTTAGATAATTGATCCGCATTTTCCTCATACTGGTTTTCATTACTGCAATTTCTTTTTAATCTAATGAATTGTCCCTTTTCGACTGACCTAAAGACCTGTTTCGGATGACTGCTCCTGGCGTGTAGGAGTGTGTTGCCAGTGATTGGTTTTCTGTACACTTCTGTTTCAATCCCAGCATTGGGTTTCCCTGTGAGGGTTAAATCAAGAAAATTTATCTTCCACTGATTGATCTCAAATGTGAACTCTAACCCTATGTCATTTTTGTTTAACTCCTCTACAAATTCTTCCGCCTTCTCTTTAGTTCCTCTCCACACCAGGAGCAAGTCATCTATATACAGTCTGTAAAACCGTATATTTTCCCTGAAGGGGTTCGCATCTCCATAGATGCGGGACAGCTCCCACCACCCCATAAAGAGGTTAGCGAAAGAGGGTGCAAATTTTGCGCCCATGGCTGTCTAGCATCTCTGGAGATAAAAAAAAAAACCTCAAAGTAAAAATAATTATGCGTCAGAAGGTATTCAACTATTCTCAAAACATACTCCACAAATTCATCATAATAACCTGTGTTTCTTCGTAGAAAGAATTCTATGGCCAATAAGCCCTTATCATGAGATACATGTGTTGTATCCTGTAGAAAACTGATAAGGCCCCCAAACCAGTGGCTGTAGGATACTGTCCACCCATTGTAATGTCCTTTCCAATAATGACCCTATACCACTTACGATAGGTCTGCCTGTGACCCCCTCCAGAGACTTGTGTACCTTAGGGAGATGGTTAAAAATAGGTGTCACCGGATTGTCCACCAGGAGGAAGTCACAGGTAGACCCATCCAAGATGCCCAATTCTCTACCATCATCTAGGATCTGTGCTAATTCCGTTTAAACTTTAGAGTTGGGTCCCCACTCAATACCTGGTAATACCTTTCATCCAGCAACTGTCTTTCTGCTTCCGCAACAAATTGTGTTCTTGACATTACTACCACCGAGCCCCCCTTGACAGCATTCCTTATTACTAGTTTACCATTGCTCTGGAGTTTGTTTAATGCTTCTCTTTCTTTAAAATTGAGGTTATGCTGATTGTCAGTGGTGGCCCGGTGTAGTAATGTGAGATCCCTCTCAACTCTTGCCTGAAACATCTCTAATGAGCCTCCTCTACTCTGTATTGGGTAAAACTTGGAAATTTCTTTAAATTGTGGTATTTTACACACCTGCAGATCCTCTCCTACTGCCCCTTCCTGTAATAAATCTTCCATGGTGGCCACATCACAAATTTCACTGAAAGTGAATCCATCTATATTGATCTGTCTAGTAGGATCTATATCACGAGTGGAATAATCCAACTCCTCATTTGCCTTGTTTTGTTGACATCTATCAGGGTATTAAAAAAATTGAACTTTTGTGAGGGTATAAAGCCTAGACCCAAACTTAACACTCTCAATTCAATGTCAGACAAAATATAGACTGACAGATTTTTTTCTGTGTGTGTGTGGGCTGTGTGTTGGCTATGTGTGTGTGGGGGGGCTGTCTATGTGTGGGCCGTGTGTGAGCTGTGTGTGTGTGTACACCTGTGTATGTGTCCGAGTGTGGATGTATGTGTAGTAGAGTGCATTGCCCCATTTCTTTAAGTATTTTTTGTTCTGCGTATAGGCAGCCTCGCCATCATTCTGCCTAATGACCTGCACTTGCTAGGGCTGGCCCTGGCGTCTCTGTAATGTTCTTGTTATCATAAGATAACACACAAAAATAAGGCCCAGTTCAACTCAACTTTCCCTAATTGTCAGCATAATTCTTCATTATATACATAAACAGTTGTTCCAATAGTACAAATGCAATATATACAAGGTTATAGTGCTCCACATTAGCTGATTTGTATGTTTTTTTTTTTATATAAAATGTTGTGCATTACCTTAAATGATTATTCTCCCATTTTTTTTTCATTTTAATAACTGTGGGGGTGGGGTTGGAGGCGGAGATGGGGCGGGGTTGGATGCGGAGATGGTGCAGGGTTGGAGTTGGAGATGGGGCAGGGTTGGAGGAGGAGAGAAAGGGGGCCCCATTTTGTCATCCTGCCTTGGGCCCCGCAATCGCTAGGGCCGGCTCTGGTCTGTTGTTTATTTCTTGGTTTTCTATATACAGATTTCTGGCTATATTCTCAGGTTAGTTTGGATAAGAGTTTATTTGCCTGTTATTTAATGGGGCAGTTTTATGTTCTTTTTTGTTAGTTATGGTGTGGTGTTTCGGGGTGTTTCCCCCTTCGTCAGACAATACAAAATAACAATTGTTATTTTGTATTGTCTGATGAAGGGGGTAACACCCTGAAACGTTACATTAAAGGTAACTTTGGAAATCCTGGCGAGTGCATCCCCATTCTTTACTATTATTTTTATATATATATATATATATATATATATATATATATATATATATATATATATATATATATATATATATAAATATATATATATATATATATATATATATATATATATATATATATATATATATATATATATAAATTTGCAGACAAAGTGCACTCCACACGTTCCAATCAGCTGCCTTGGGTGCAACAAACAGTATGTATAAATAGGTAAATATATATCTATATATATATATATATATATATATATATATACATACACACTGTATATATATCATTACAAAACGATCTGCACACGCTGGACTTGTAAGAAGTGAAATTATTTAATTCAACACGTCACGTTTCAGGGATCAAACAGTCCCCTTCTTTAGACACTTCTTACGAGTTCAGCAAGTGCGAGTCTTTTTGTATTGGTGTATCCCTCCTGCTTCTGTCACCCTGGCACGCTAATTGAAGGTGAGAGTGCAAATCCCTCTGCTATTTGTTATGTGTATATATATATATATATATATATATATATAATTGTCCACAATTTTCCATTTTTTCCACTCTCAATGAAAAGGATAATAACTTTTACCTAACCTTTTTGCATTGTAAAATGTTTCTGCAAATTAGTGTTATTAGCTCTGTGAAATGGCATCTTTACAACTGTTAAAAAAGAAATATTACAGTGCTTTGTTACAGATCAAAGACCAAAAATACAATGTAAGCGTCAATCTCTGTCTTAGAATTCCATGACTCAGAGAAACAATGCAGGCAAGATGACCTAAAACTTTAGGTTAAAAATATCCATCACATTAACTGTTATGATTTCTGTATTTCATTTGAGAATAACAACAAAATAAAACAATAGGTCAAGGAATATAGTCTTAAAATACAGTACAAAATATAGGGTTTAAGAAAAAAAAAAAAGTTTGCTTGTTTGGGCAGATATTTAAAAACAGCCAAAATAATAACAGAATTTATGTTTACCTGATAAATTTCTTTCTCCTACGGTGTATCCGGTCCACGGCTTCATCCTTACTTGTGGGATATTCTCTTCCCCTACAGGAAGTGGCAAAGAGAGCACACAGCAGAGCTGTCCATATAGCTCCCCTCAGGCTCCGACCCCCCAGTCATTCGACCGACGGTTAGGAGAAAAAGGAGAACCATAAGGTGCAGTTGTGACTGTAGTTTACAAAAAATAAATTTAAACCTGACCAAAATGCCAGGGCGGGCCGTGGACCGGATACACCGTAGGAGAAAGAAATTTATCAGGTAAACATAAATTCTGTTTTCTCCTACATTGGTGTATCCGGTCCACGGCTTCATCCTTACTTGTGGGAACCAATACCAAAGCTTTAGGACACGGATGAAGGGAGGGAACAAGTCAGGTAACCTAAACGGAAGGCACCACTGCTTGCAAAACCTTTCTCCCAAAAATAGCCTCCGAAGAAGCAAAAGTAATGAATTTGTAAAATTTGGCAAACATATGCAGTGAAGACCAAGTCCCTGCCTTACAAATCCGTTCAACAGAAGCCTCATTCTTGGAAGCCCATGTGGAAGCCACAGCTCTAGTAGAGTGAGCTGTAATTCGTTCAGGAGGCTGCCTTCCAGCAGTCTCATAAGCCAACCGGATGATGCTTTTCAGCCAGAAAGACAGAGAGGTTGCAGTCGCCTTTTGACTTCTCCTCTTGCCAGAATAGACGACAAACAAGGACGATGTTTGTCTGAAGTCTTTAGTTGCTTTTAGATAAAACTTTAAAGCACGAACCCCATCAAGATGGTGTAACAGACGTTCCTTGTTAGAAACTGGATTAGGACACAGAGAAGGAACAACTATTTCCTGGTTGATATTCTTATTGGAAACCACTTTTGGAAGAAAACTAGGTTTGGTACGTAAAACGACCTTATCTGTATGAAACACCAGATAGGGTGAATTACACTGCAAAGCAGACAATTCAGAAACTCTTCTCGCAGAAGAAATAGCTACAAAAAAACAAAACTTTCCAAGATAGTAACTTAATATCTATGGAATGTAGAGGTTCAAACGGAACCCCTTGAAGAACTGAAAGAACTAAATTTAGACTCCATGGAGGAGCCACAGGTCTGTAGACAGGCTTGATTCTGACTAAAGCCTGTACAAACCCTGAATATCTGGCATGGCTGCCAGACGCTTGTGTAACCAAACAGACAGAGCAGATATCTGTCCCTTAAAAGAACTAGCTGACAGACCTTTCTCCAATCCTTCTTGGAGAAAAGATAGTATCCTTGGAATCCTAATCTTACTCCATGAGTAACCCTTGGATTCGCACCAGCAAAGATATTTCCGCCATATCTTATGGTAAATTTTCCTGGTGACAGGCTTTCTAGCCTGGATCAGAGTATCTATAACTGATTCCAAAACCCCACGTTTAGCTAGAATCAAGCGTTCAATCTCCAAGCAGTCAGTTGCAGAGAAACTAGGTTTGGATGTTCGAATCGACCTTGAATTAGAAGGTCCTGCCTCAAAGGCAGCTTCCATGGTGGAACCGATGACATATTCACCAGGTCTGCATACCAAGTCCTGCGTGGCCACGCAGGAGCTATTAGAATTACCTAAGCCTTCTCCTGCTTGATCCTGGCTACTAGCCGGGGGAGAAGGGGAAACGGTGGAAAGACATAAGCTAGATTGAACGACCAAGGCGCTACTAAGGTATCTACCAATGTCGCCTTGGGATCCCTGGACCTGGACCCGTAGCGTGTAACTTTGAAGTTCTGACGTGACGCCATCAGATCCAGATCTGTAATGCCCCATAGCTGGGTCAGCTGAGCAAAAAAACCTCCGGGTGGAGTTCCCACTCCCCCGGATGGAAAGTCTGAAGACTCAGACAATCCGCTTCCCAGTTGTCCACTCCTGGGATGTGAATTGCTGATAGATAGCAGGAGTGATCCTCTGCCCATTTGATGATCTTGGATACCTCCCTCATCGCCAGGGAACTCTTTGTTCCCCCCGATGATTGATGTACGCAACAGTCGTCAAGTTGTCCGACTGAAAACTGATGAATTTGGCCTCCGCTAGTTGAGGCCATGCCTGGAGCGCATTGAATATCGCTCTCAATTCCAAAATGTTTATCGGGAGAAGAAATTCTTCCCGAGACCATAGACCCTGAACCTTCAGGGACTTCCAGACCGCGCCCCAGCCTAAGAGGAAACTCATTCCCTGAGACAGGTGATCCTGAGACAACCACCAGAGGAGTGAGTCTCTGGTTTGCTGGTCCATCTGAATCTGGGGAGAAAAATCTGCATAATCCCCATTTCATTGTTTGAGCATGCACAGTTGCAATGGTCTTAAATGAATTTGAGCAAAAGGAACCACGTCCATTGCCGCAACCATTAGTCCTGTTACCTCCATGCACTGAGCTATGGAGGGTTGAGGAATGGATTGAAGAACTCGACAAGTGTTCAAAAGTTTTAGTTTCCTGACCTCTGTCAGAAAGATTTTCATTTCTACTGAGTCTATTATTGTTCCCAGGAAGGGAACCCTTGTGAACGGGGACAGAGAACTTTTTTCTATGTTCACCTTCCACCCGTGAGACCTTAGAAAGGCTAGAACAATGTCCATATGAGCCCTTGCTTTGTGAAAAGACGACGCCTGTATTAAATGTCATCTAGTTAAGGTGCTACTGCAATGCCCCTTGGCCTTAGCATTGCTAGAAGGGACCCTAGCACCTTTGTGAAAATTCTCGGAGCAGTGGCCAATCCGAAGGGAAGAGCCACGAACTGGTAATCCGAATGGTTTCCATTTGGAATGATGGAACTCTGAGTAATTGGTCTAGGATCTTTAAATCCAGAATTGGCCTGAAAGTTCCTTCCTTTTTGGGAACTACAAACAGGTTTGAGTAAAATCCCAGTCCTTGTTCTGCTGTTGGAACTGGGTTTATCATTCCCATTTTTAAAAGGTACTCTACACAATGTAAGAATGCCTGTCTCTCTATCTGGTCTAAAGATAAGCGAGACAAGTGGAACCTTCCCCTTGGAGGAAGGTCCATGAATTCTAGAAGATACCCCTGAGAGACAATTTCTCCGGAACATCTCTTGCCTAGGCCTGAGCAGAGAGAGAAAATCTGCCCCCTACTAGATTCGGTCCCGGATCGGGGGCTACCCCTTCATGCTGTCTTGGTAGCAGCAGCAGGTCTTTTGGCCTGTTTACCCTTGTTCCAGCCTTGCAATGGTTTCCATGCTGGTTTGGGCTGGGGTGTGTTACCCTCTTGCCTAGTGGCTGTAGAGGTAGAAGCCGGTCCATTCCTGAAATTGCGAAAGGAACGAAAATTAGACTTATTTTTAACTTTGAAAGGTCTATCCTGTGGAAGGGCATGGCCCTTTCCCCCAGTGATATCTGAAATAATTTCTTTCAACTCTGGCCCGAATAGGGTCTTACCTTGAAAGGAATATTAAACCATTTTGTTTTGGACGACACATCCGCCGACCACGATTTTAGTCAAAGCGCTCTACGCACCACTATTGCGAAACCAGAATGTTTCGCCGCTAATTTAGCTAACTGAAAAGCGGCATCGGTAATGAAAGAATTAGCCAACTTCAGGGCGTGAATTCTATCCATGACTTCATCCTAAGAAGTCTCCTTCTGGAGCGAGTTTTCTAATTCCTCAAACCAAAAAGCAGCTGCAGTGGTTACAGGAATAATGCAAGAAATTGGTTGAAGAAGAAAACCTTGTTGAACAAAATTTTTCTTAAATAAACTTTCTAATTTTTTATCCATAGGATCTTTGAAAGCGCCACTGTCTTCTATTGGTATAGTTGTGCGCTTAGCTAGCTTTGAAACTGCCCCCTCTACCTTAGGGACCGTCTGCCACGCGTCCCTTCTGGGGTCAACAATGGGGAACATTTTCTTAAATATAGGAGGGGGAACAAAAGGTACACCTGGTTTCTCCCACTCCTTATTCACTATATCCGCCACCCTCTTAGGTATCGGAAACGCATCAGTGTGTACTGGGACCTCTAAGAATTTATCCATTTTACACAATTTTTCTGGGACCACCAAAGGGTCACAATCATCAAGAGTAGCCAGGACCTCCTTAAGTAGAGCGCGGAGGTGTTCTAGCTTAAATTTAAATGCTATGGTATCAGGCTCTGCCTGCTGAGAAACTTTTCCTGTGTCAGAAATTTCTCCCTCAGACAAGCCCTCCCTCACCGCCAAATCAGATTGATGTGAGGGCACTACAGATAAATTATCCTCTGTGTCTACTTGCTCATTTTCTGTATTTAAAACTGAGCAATCACGCTTCCTAGGAAAGCTGGCAGTTTGGATAAAAATGCTGCGATAGAATTATCCATTACTGCTGCTAACTGTTGCATAGTAATCGCAATTGGTGCGCTAGATGTACTGGGCATCGCCTGCGCGGGCATAGCTGGTGTTGACACAGAAGGAGAGGAAAGCAAGCTATTTTCACTACCTTCAGCTAAAGAATAATCTTGGGCTATATTTTTAAGTGTGATTGTACTGTCCTTAAGCTGTTTGGACGCTATGGCACACTTTACACATAAATTTAATGGGGGAACCACCTTGGCCTTTGGACATACAGAACATAGTCTATCTGAAGACTCAGACATGTTTGACAGACTTAAACAGAACTATAATGCAATAAAAATTATTTTTGACAAAAACGTTACTGTCTCTTTAAATAATTAAAAAGCACACTTTTTTACTGAAATATCAAAAAACCATGAAATAAACATCCGATTTTAATGAAATTTTCACCACAGAGTCTTAATGCTTTGAAAAGATTGCACACAAATTTTCAGATCAATTGACCCCTTAATGCCCAAACCGGAGCTAATAACAGTTATTAACCAGTTAACACACTACAGTACTAGCTACAGCTTTCACTGTAGCCTTTTACCTTCATTAGGGATTATTTTAGCAGGAAATAAGCCTCCCTGGAGTCTTTTATGATGCCTCTTAACTCCCCACATGAAGCTGCATGGATTGCCTAGGCAAAAACAACTGCACAATTTAGGCCTAAAAATTAGGCCTCCTCCCTCTTCATTCTAGAGTGGAGGGGCCTTTCTGACTAGATTTAGGTGTCCAAATAAGTGCCAGGCCGAAAAACATGCTAAAAAGCAATCGATTTTAAAGCCCACAATAGTGTCAACCAGCATAGAGCCCTAAATATAAGCCATCATTTTATACAGAGTCTATTAGAAAAAAATGGCTCACCAATCCCAGAGGGAATTTCTGACAGTCTTCTAGCATTACATGGTCTTGTTAGAAAAATGACTGATCATACCTGAAGCAGTTAAGCCTGCAAACTGTTCCCCCCAACTGATGTTCTCTGATTAACAGTCCTGCGTGGGAACAGCAATGGATTTTAGTTACTGGTGCTAAAATAATATTCCTCTTAGCAGAAATCTTCATCACTGTAGAGTAAATAGTACAAACCGGCACTATTTTAAAATAACAAACTCTTGATAGAAGAAATAAAAAACTACAACTAACACCACATACTCTTTACCACCCCCGTGGAGATGCTACTTGTTCAGAGCGGCAAAGAGAATGACTGGGGGGGCGGAGCCTGAGGGGAGCTATATGGACAGCTCTGCTGTGTGCTCTCTTTGCCACTTCCTGTAGGGGAAGAGAATATCCCACAAGTAAGGATGAAGCCGTGGACCGGATACACCAATGTAGGAGAAAATAATGTGTTTATAGAGGACACAATTATACTGCCTTTTAAGTTTTATAAATAGTGTCTATGCTCTAGCACAGCGATAGCCAACTTCCTAATACATGGGGGACCTTAAAGGGACATTAAACACTGAATGCATCATTCTAACTAGCATTTATTTAAAGAAAAGATTAGTCTGAGAATAACGTGTAGATGTAATTTGTAAAGTTTCATTAGTTGTTAAATATTGACAAAATAAGTGCAAAGTTTAGTGTCTATAAAACAATGGGAGCTGCCATGTTGTAACTTAGGTTACTTTCTCTGCTGTGGCCAATTAGGGACAGTTATAAATAGATCACTAGAGTGTGCAGCCTATGGTTGTGTGGCATACAACAGTGTTCTGCACTTCCTTTTCTAACAGGAACTGAAATGCTCACAATTTCAGAAAGATATTGCAGAACTAGAAAAAGTTAAGAGAAGGGCAACAAAGCTAATAAGGGGATTGGAGAATTTAAACTGGGTCTGTTTTCTTTAGAAAAAAACATAATTTATGTAAGAACTTACCTGATAAATTCATTTCTTTCCTTATGGCAAGAGTCCATGAGCTAGTGGCATATGGGATATACAATCCTACCAGGAGGGGCAAAGTTTCCCAAACCTCAAAATGCCTATAAATACACCCCTCACCACACCCACAATTCAGTTTAACGAATAGCCAAGCAGTGGGGTGATAAAGAAAGGAGTAGAAAGCATCAACGAAGGAAATTTGGAAATAATTGTGCTTTATACAAAAAATCATAACCACCATAAAAAGGGTGGGCCTCATGGACTCTTGCCAATATGAAAGAAATGAATTTATCAGGTAAGTTCTTACATAAATTATGTTTTCTTTCATGTAATTGGCAAGAGTCCATGAGCTAGTGACATATGAGATATCAATACCCAAGATGTGGAGTTATCCACTCAAGAGTCACTAGAGAGGGAGGGAATAAAATAAAAACAGCCATATTCTGCTGAAAAAATTAGTCCACAACCCAAAAAAAAAAAGTTTATTTTCATTTTTGAAAGAAAAAAACTTAAAACAAGAGCAGAAGAATCAAACTGAAACAGCTGCCTGAAGAACTTTTCTACCAAAAACTGCTTCCGAAGAAGCAAATACCTAAAAACGGTAGAATTTAGTAAATGTATGCAAAGAGGACCAAGTTGCTGCTTTGCAAATCTGATCAACTGAAGCTTCATTTTTAAAAGCCCACAAAGTGGAGACTGATCTAGTAGAATGAGCTGTAATTCTCTGAGGCGGGGCTTGACCCGACTCCAAAGAAGCTTGATGAATCAAAAGCTTTAACTAAGAGGCCTAGGAAATAGAGGCCTTCGGACCTTTCCTAGGACCAGAAAATAAAACAAATAGACTAGAAGTCTTCCTAAAATCTTTAGTAGCTTCAACATAATCTTTCAAAGCTCTCACCACATCCAAAGAATGTAAGGATCTTTCCAAAGGATTCTTAGGATTAGGACACAAGGAAAGGACAACAATTTCTCTACTAATGTTGTTAGAATTCACAACCTTAGGTAAAAATTCAAATGAAGTCCGCAAAACTGCCTTATCCTGATGAAAAATCAGAAAAGGAGATTCACAAGAAAGAGCAGATAGCTCAGAAACTCTTTTAGCAGAAGAGATAGTCAAAAGGAACAACACTTTCCAAGAAAGTAGTTTAATGTCCAAATAATGCATAGGCTCAAATGGAGGAGCCTGTAAAGCCTTCAGAACCAAATTAAGACTCCAAGGAGGAGAAATTGATTTAATGAACTAAAGCCTGTACAAAACAGTGTATATCAGGAAGTATAGCAATCTTTCTGTGAAATAAAACCGAAAGAGCGGAGATTTGTCCTTTCAAGGAACTTGCAGACAAACCCTTGTCCAAACCATCCTGAAGAAACTGTAAAATTCTAGGAATTTTAAAAGAATGCCAAGAAATTTTATGAGAAGAACGCCATGAAATGTAAGTCTTCCAAACTCTATAATAAATCTTTCTAGAGACAGGTTTACGAGCTTGTAACATAGTATTAATCACTGAGTCAGAGAAACCTTTCCATACCTTCAAATTTAATGATTTGAGATCCTGATGGAAAAACGGACCTTGTGATAGTAGGTCTGGCCGTAACGGAAGTGGGCAAGGCGGGCAACTGTACATCCGAACCAGATCCGCATACCAAAACCTGTGTGGCCATGCTGGCGCCACCAGCAACACAAATGATTGTTCCATGATGATTTTGGAAATCACTCTTGGAAGGAGAACTAGAGGCAGGAAAATGTAAGCAGGATGATAACACCAAGGAAGTGTCAGCGCATCCACTGCTTCCGCCTGAACATCCCTGGACCTGGACAGGTATCTGGGAAGTTTCTTGTTTAGATGAGAGGCCATGAGATCTATCTCTGGAAAACCCCTCATCTGAACAATCTGAGAAAAAACATCTGGATGGAGAGACCACTCCCCTGGATGTAAAGTCTGGCGGCTGAGATAATCTGCCTCCCAATTGTCTACACCTGGGATATGCACCGCAGAGATTAGACAGGAGCTGGATTCCGCCCAAGCAAATATCCAAGATACTTCTTTCATAGCTTGGAGACTGTGAGTCCCACCCTGATGATTGACATATGCCACTGTTGTGATATTGTCTGTCTGAAAACAAATGAACGGTTCTCTCTTTAACAGAGGCCAAAACTGAAGAGCTCTGAGAATTGCACGGAGTTCTAAAATATTTATTGGTAATCTCGCCTCTTGAGATTTCCAAACCCCTTGTGCTGTCAGAGATCCCCAAACAGCTCCCCAACCTGAAAGACTCGCATCTGTTGTGATCACAGTCCAGGGTGGCCGAACAAAAGAAGCCCCTTGAACTAAATGATGGTGATCTATCCACCATGTCAGAGAGTGTCATACATTGGGATTTAAGGATATTAATTGTGATATCTTTGTATAATCCCTGCACCATTGTTTCAGAATACAAAGCTGTAGAGGTCTCATGTGAAAACGAGCAAAGGGGATCGCGTCCGATGCTGCAGTCATGAGACCTAAAACTTCCATGCACATAGCCACTGAAGGGAATGACTGAGACTGAAGGTGCCGGCAGGCTGCAACCAATTTTAAACGTCTCTTGTCTGTTAGAGACAGAGTCATGGACACTGAATCTATCTGGAAGCCTAAAAAAGTGATCCTTGTCTGAGGAATCAAGAAACTTTTTGGTAAATTGATCCTCCAACCATGTTTCCAAAGAAACAACACTAGTTGATTCGTGTGAGATTCTGCAGAACGTAAAGACTGAGCTAGTACCAAGATATCGTCCACATAAGGAAACATCGCAATACCCTGTTCTCTGATTACAGAGAGTAGGGCAGCCAGAACCTTTGAAAAGATTCTTGGAGCTGTTGCTAGGCCAAATGGAAGAGCAACAAATTGGTAATGCTTGTCTAGAAAAGAGAATCTCAGAAACTGATAATGTTCTGGATGAATCGGATTATTAAGGTATGCATCCAGCAAGTCTATTGTGGACATATAATGTCCTCGCTGAACAAAAGGCAGAATAGTCCTTATAGTCACCATCTTGAAAGTTGGTACTCTTACATAACGATTCAAAATTTTCAGATCCAGAACTGGTCTGAATAAATTTTCCTTCTTTGGGACAATGAATAGATTTGAATAAAACCCCAAACCTTGTTCCAGAAGAGGAACTGGCATGATTACCCCTGAAGACTCCAGGTCTGAAACACACTTCAGGAAAGCCTGAGCTTTTACTGGATTTACTGGGGTACATGAGAGAAAAAATCTTCTCACAGGAGGTCTTACTCGGAATCCTATTCGATACCCTTGAGAGACAATGCTCTGAATCCATTGATTTTGGACAGATTTTATCCAAACATCCTTCAAAACCTTAATCTGCCCCCTACCAGCTGAGCTGGAATGAGGGCCGCACCTTCATGCGAACTTAGGGGCTGACTTTGGTTTCCTAAAAGGCTTGGATTTATTCCAATTTGAGGAAGGCTTCCAATTGGAAGCAGATTCCTTGGGGGGAGGATTGAGTTTTTGTTCCTTATTCTGACGAAAGGAACGAAAACAGTTAGAAGCCTTAGATTTACCCTTAGGTTTTTTATCCTGAGGCAGAAAAACTCCCTTCCCCCATTAACAGTTGAAATAATAGAATCCAACCGAGAACCAAATAAATTATTACCTTGGAAAGAAAGAGATAGTAATCTAGATTTAGATGTCATATCAGCATTCCAGGATTTAAGCCACAAAGCTCTTCTAGCTAAAATAGCTAAAGACATAAATCTAACATCAATTTTGATAATATCAAAAATAGCATCACAAATAAAATGATTAGCATATTGCAGTAAGCGAATAATGCTAGATAAGTCAGAATCCAATTCCTGTTGCGCTAAATTCTCCAACCAGAAAGTTGATGCAGCCGCAACATCAGCCAAAGAAATTGCAAGTCTGAGAAGATGACCTGAATATAAATAGGCATTCCTTAGATAAGATTCAAGCTTCCTATCTAAAGGATCCTTAAAGGAAGTACTATCTTCCATAGGAATAGTGGTACGTTTAGCAAGAGTAGAAATAGCCCCATCAACTTTGGGGATCTTTTCCCAAAACTCTATAGATTTTGCTGGTAAAGGATACAATTTTTTAAACCTTAAAGAAGGAATAAAAGAAGTACCTGGCTTATTCCATTCCTTAGAAATCATATCAGAAATAGCCTCAGGAATAGGAAAAACCCCTGGAGAAACCACAGGAGGTTTAAAAACAGCATTTAAACGTTTATTAGACTGAACGTCAAGAGGACTGGTTACCTCAATATCCAAAGTAATTAACACTTCTTTTAATAAAGAACGCATATACTCAATTTTAAATAAATAAGTAGATTTGCCAGTGTCAATGTCTGAGGAAGGATCTTCTGAATCAGATAGATCCTCATCAGAAGAGGATAAATTATTATGTTGTTGGTCATTTGAAATTTCATCAACTAAATGAGAAGTTTTAAAAGACCTTTTACGTTTATTTGAAGGTGGAAATGCAGACAAAGCCTTCAGAATAGAATCAGAAACAAATTCTTTAAAATTTACAGGTATATCATGCACATTAGAAGTTGAAGGAACTGCAACTGGCAATGTACTATTACTGATGGATACACTATCTGCATGTAAAAGTTTATCATGACAACTATTACAAATGACATTCGGCGAGATAATTTCTACAATTTTACAACAAATGCACTTAGCTTTGGTAGAACCAATGTCAGGCAGCAACGTTCCAGCAGAAACTTCTGAGGCAGGATCAGGTTGAGACATCTTGCAAAATTTAAGATAAAAAACAACATATAAAGCAAAATTATCTATTTCCTTATATGACAGTTTCAGGAATGGGAAAAAATGCAAATAGCATAGCCCTCTGATAGAAAAAAGCAAGAGGCAAACATCAATGGGGTATTGAAATAATGAAAATGTTTGGCGCCAAGTATGACGCACAATGTAACTAAACTTTTTTGGCGCCAAAAAAATAACCGGAAATGACACACTCGCGTCACTAATGGCGCAACAGTGTGAAAGGTCTCGGCGTCAAGTATGACGCCGGAAGTGACAAACTTGCGTCATAGACATAATTTTTCATGCCAAAAAAAATTTCGCGCCAAGAATGATGCAATAAAGTTTAGCATTTGACGCACCCGGAGGCCTAATACCGCCCACAATTTGTAAGACGTAGTCAATTGAAAAAAAGACTAAACCCCAGGTAAGAAATACATTTCTTTTAAAAAATGTTTATATTCCCCAAATATGAAACTGGCAGTCTGCAGAAGGAAATACATGAACCTGACTCATGGCAAATATAAGTACAATACATATATTTAGAACTTTATATAAATGCATAAAGTGCCAAACCATAGCTGAGGTGTCTTAAGTAATAAAAAACATACTTACCAAAAGACACCCATCCACATATAGCAGATAGCCAAACCAGTACTAAAACAGTTATTAGTAGAGGTAATGGTAAATTGAGAGTATATCGTCGATCTGAAAAGGGAGGTAGGAGATGAATCTGTACGACCGATAACAGAGAACCTATGAAAAAGACCCCCGTTAGGGAAATCATCGTATTCAATAAGTGATACCCCCTTCACGTCCCTCTGACATTCGCTGTACTCTGAGAGGAATCGGGCTTCAACAATGCTGAGAAGCGCATATCAACGTAGAAATCTTAGCACAAACTTACTTCACCACCTCCATAGGAGGCAAAGTTTGTAAAACTGAATTTTGGGTGTGGTGAGGGGTGTATTTATAGGCATTTTGAGGTTTGGGAAACTTTGCCCCTCCTGGTAGGATTGTATATCCCATATGTCACTAGCTCATGGACTCTTGCCAATTACATGAAAGAAAAGGCGCTTCAGAGGTGACATGATTACTTTATAAAAATATATTCAAGGCCCATATACAGAGATGGCAGAAGTTCTGTTTATTCCAAGAAAATTGTTTGTGACAAGAGGTCACAATTTAAGGTTGGAGGAAAGGAGATTTAATCTCCTGCAACGGAAACATTTTTTCACTCTAAGAGCAATAACATTGTGGAACTCATTACCAAAGGAGGTAGTGAATGCCAATACCCTAGATACATTTAAAAATTGTTTGGATACATTTCTTTTTTTGTAAGTATTTTAGATTTGTATAGGTTGAACTCGATGGACTTCGGTCTTTTTTCAACCTCATCTACTATGTTACTATGTTCTGTAAGAAGATTGCTAATATTTCTGTCATTCTTGGTTCAGTCCTAGCATTGCCTAGAATTAAAGGGACAGTCTACCTTAGAATTGTTATTGTTTTAAAAAGATAGATAATCCCTTTATTACCCATTCCCCAGTTTTGCATAAACAACACAGTTATATTAATATACTTTTTACCTCTGTGATTACCTTGTATCTAGGAACCTTCTTCCAGCCCCCTGATCACATGACTGTGACTGTTTATTATCTATTGTCCCTGAACACAGTGGCCTAGATTTGGAGTTCGGCGGTAGCCGTCAAAACCAGCGTTAGAGGCTCCTAACGCTGGTTTTGGGCGCCCGCTGGTATTTGGAGTCAGTGATTAAAGGGTCTAACGCTCACTTTTCAGCCGCGACTTTTCCATACCGCAGATCCCCCTACGTCATTTGCGTATCCTATATTTTCAATGGGATCTTTCTAACGCTGGTATTTAGAGTCGTTTCTGCAGTGAGCGTTAGAGCTCTAACGACAAGATTCCAGCCGCCTGAAAATAGCAGGAGTTAAGAGCTTTCTGGCTAACGCCGGTTTATAAAGCTCTTAACTACTGTACCCTAAAGTACACTAACACCCATAAACTACCTATGTACCCCTAAACCGAGCTCCCCCCACATCGCCGCCACTCGATTAAAATTTTTAACCCCTAATCTGCCGACCGCCACCTACGTTATACTTATGTACCCCTAATCTGCTGCCCCTAACCCCGCCGACCCCTATATTATATTTCTTAACCCCTAACTTGCCCCCCACAACGTCGCCACAAGCTACTTAAAATAATTAACCCCTAATCTTCCGACCGCAAATCGCCGCCACCTACGTTATCCCTATGTACCCCTAATCTGCTACCCCTAACACCGCCGACCCCTATATTATATTTATTAACCCCTAATCTGCCCCCCTCAACGTCGCCGACACCTGCCTACACTTATTAACCCCTAATCTGCCGAGCGGACCTGAGCGCTACTATAATAAAGTTATTAACCCCTAATCCGCCTCACTAACCCTATCATAAATAGTATTAACCCCTAATCTGCCCTCCCTAACATCGCCGACACCTAACTTCAATTATTAACCCCTAATCTGCCGACCGGAGCTCACCGCTTTTCTAATAAATGAATTAACCCCTAAAGCTAAGTCTAACCCTAACACTAACACCCCCCTAAGTTAAATATAATTTTTATCTAACGAAATAAATTAACTCTTATTAAATAAATGATTCCTATTTAAAGCTAAATACTTACCTGTAAAATACATCCTAATATAGCTACAATATAAATTATAATTATATTATAGCTATTTTAGGATTAATATTTATTTTACAGGTAACTTTGTAATTATTTTAACCAGGTACAATAGCTATTAAATAGTTAAGAACTATTTAATAGTTACCTAGTTAAAATAATAACAAAATTACCTGTAAAATAAGTCCTAACCTAAGATATAATTAAACCTAACACTACCCTATCAATAAAATAATTAAATAAACTACCTACAATTACCTACAATTAACCTAACACTACACTATCAATAAATTAATTAAACACAATTCCTACAAATAAATACAATTAAATAAACTAACTAAAGTACAAAAAATAAAAAAGATCTAAGTTACAGAAAATAAAAAAATATTTACAAACATAATAAAAATATTACAACAATTTTAAACTAATTACACCTACTCTAAGCCCCCTAATAAAATAACAAAGCCCCCCAAAATAACAAATTCCCTACCCTATTCTAAATTAAAAAAGTTACAAGCTCTTTTACCTTACCAGCCCTGAACAGGGCCCTTTGCGGGGCATGCCCCAAGAATTTCAGCTCTTTTGCCTGTAAAAAAAAACATACAATACCCCCCCCCAACATTACAACCCACCACCCACATACCCCTAATCTAACCCAAACCCCCCTTAAATAAACCTAACACTAATCCCCTGAAGATCTTCCTACCACCTTGTCTTCACCATCCAGGTATCACCGATCCGTCCTGGCTCCAAGATCTTCATCCAACCCAAGCGGGGGTTGGCGATCCATAATCCGGTGCTCCAAAGTCTTCCTCCTATCCGGCAAGAAGAGGACATCCGGACCGGCAAACATCTTCTCCAAGCGGCATCTTCGATCTTCTTCCATCCGGTGCGGAGCGGGTCCATCTTGAAGCAGGCGACGCGGATCCATCCTCTTCTTCCGATGTCTCCCGACTAATGACTGTTCCTTTAAGGGACGTCATCCAAGATGGCGTCCCTCGAATTCCGATTGGCTGATAGGATTCTATCAGCCAATCGGAATTAAGGTAGGAATTTTCTGATTGGCTGATGGAATCAGCCAATCAGAATCTAGTTCAATCCGATTGGCCGATCCAATCAGCCAATCAGATTGAGCTCGCATTCTATTGGCTGTTCCGATCAGCCAATAGAATGCGAGCTCAATCTGATTGGCTGATTGGATCGGCCAATCGAATTGAACTAGATTCTGATTGGCTGATTCCATCAGCCAATCAGAAAATTCCTACCTTAATTCCGATTGGCTGATAGAATCCTATCAGCCAATCGGAATTCGAGGGACGCCATCTTGGATGACGTCCCTTAAAGGAACCGTCATTAGTCGGGAGACATCGGAAGAAGAGGATGGATCCGCGTCGCCTGCTTCAAGATGGACCCGCTCCGCACCAGATGGAAGAAGATCGAAGATGCCGCTTGGAGAAGATGTTTGCCGGTCCGGATGTCCTCTTCTTGCCGGATAGGAGGAAGACTTTGGAGCACCGGATTATGGATCGCCAACCCCCGCTTAGGTTGGATGAAGATCTTGGAGCCAGGACGGATTGGTTATACCTGGATGGTGAAGACAAGGTAGGAAGATCTTCAGGGGATTAGTGTTAGGTTTATTTAAGGGGGGTTTGGGTTAGATTAGGGGTATGTGGGTGGTGGGTTGTAATGTTGGGGGGGGGGGTATTGTATGTTTTTTTTTACAGGCAAAAGAGCTGAAATTCTTGGGGCATGCCCCGCAAAGGGCCCTGTTCAGGGCTGGTAAGGTAAAAGAGCTTGTAACTTTTTTAATTTAGAATAGGGTAGGGAATTTTTTATTTTGGGGGGCTTTGTTATTTTATTAGGGGGCTTAGAGTAGGTGTAATTAGTTTAAAATTGTTGTAATATTTTTCTTATGTTTGTAAATATTTTTTTATTTTCTGTAACTTAGTTCTTTTTTATTTTTTGTACTTTAGCTAGTTTATTTAATTGTATTTATTTGTAGGAATTGTGTTTAATTAATTTATTGATAGTGTAGTGTTAGGTTAATTGTAGGTAATTGTAGGTAGTTTATTTAATTATTTTATTGATAGGGTAGTGTTAGGTTTAATTATAACTTAGGTTAGGATTTATTTTACAGGTAAATTTGTTATTATTTTAACTAGGTAACTATTAAATAGTTCTTAACTATTTAATAGCTATTGTACCTGGTTAAAATAATTACAAAGTTGCCTGTAAAATAAATATTAATCCTAAAATAGCTATAATATAATTATAATTTATATTGTAGCTATATTAGGATTTATTTTACAGGTAAGTATTTAGCTTTAAATAGGAATAAGTTATTTAATAAGAGTTAATTTATTTCGTTAGATAAAAATTATATTTAACTTAGGGGGGTGTTAGTGTTAGGGTTAGACTTAGCTTTAGGGGTTAATACATTTATTAGAATAGCGGTGAGCTCCGGTCGGCAGATTAGGGGTTAATAATTGAAGTTAGGTGTCGGCGATGTTAGGGAGGGCAGATTAGGGGTTAATACTATTTATGATAGGGTTAGTGAGGCGGATTAGGGGTTAATAACTTTATTATAGTAGCGCTCAGGTCCGCTCGGCAGATTAGGGGTTAATAAGTGTAGGTAGGTGTCGGCGACGTTGTGGGGGGCAGATTAGGGGTTAATAAATATAACATAGGGGTCGGCGATGTTAGGGCAGCAGATTAGGGGTACATAGGGATAACGTAGGTGGCGGCGTTTTACGGAGCGGCAGATTAGGGGTTAAAAGTGTAATGCAGGGGTCAGCGATAGCGGGGGCGGCAGATTAGGGGTTAATAAGTGTAAGGTTAGGGGTGTTTAGACTCGGGGTACATGTTAGGGTGTTAGGTGCAGACGTAGGAAGTGTTTCCCCATAGGAAACAATGGGGCTGCGTTAGGAGCTGAACGCTGCTTTTTTGCAGGTGTTAGGTTTTTTTTCAGCTCAAACAGTCCCATTGTTTCCTATGGGAGAATCGTGCACGAGCACGTTTTTGAGGCCGGCCGCGTCCGTAAGCAACTCTGGTATCGAGAGTTGCATTTGCGGTAAAAATGCTCTACGCTCCTTTTTTGGAGCCTAACGCAGCATTTGTTTTAACTCTCGATACCAGAGTTAAATTTATGGTGCGGCCAGAAAAAAGCCCGCGGAGCGTTAACAGCCCTTTTACCGCCGAACTCCAAATCTAGGCCAGTGTTATCTATATGGCCCACGTGTACTTTCTGTCTCTTTGTGTTGAAAAGAGATTTAAAAAGCATGTGATAAGAGGCAGCCCTCAAAGGCTTAGAAATTAGCATATGAGCCTATCTATGTTTAGTTTAAACTAAGAATACCAAGAGAAAAAAGCAAATTTGATGCTAAAAGTAAATTGGAAAGTTGATTAAAATTAAAAGTCCTATCTGAATAATGAAAGTTTAATTAATACTATAGCAGATGTGACCTAGTCACAAAAGAAGGGGGGGCGCTAAATGAGCAAAATACACAAAAATACAATAAGTACTAAAATATGTATAAATATATGTAAAAATATATAAAAATGAATAGTGGGGACTTCCGGTGGGCGGGCGCGGCAGACAGTCGCACATAGAGGAGCTCCGTGCGAGTATCTGAGTTACCGAATTGAAAAGTCGGTAATACTTAGCCTGAAAAGTCTTTTTCCTTGACAGGAGGATACCCTTGCCTGTCCGGACGTTGTTTGACGAGGAGCGATTACAACTGCTCCCCTGCTGTTAGGAACAAACAATAAGGAGGACCAAGAGCTGAGACCCGGGGTATAAGCTCTTATCAGTGGTGCTAAGAGCAGTTCAGACCATCAAACAGAATTGCTAAAAGTTAACGTTAGCCTGCAATCGCTCGTCCATCCCAAAGTGAGATATCAGTAGTAACTGGAATACACACAGGTCAGTGGAGGCATGCAGCAAAGCCGCCATCTTTTTCTTTCTCTCTAAGTGCAAAGTTACAAATCCCCTAACGAAGCGCTCATACAGTACGCCCCAGAGGAGAAACTTGCAAGATAGCACATAACTCTGCACAGGAGGGTCGTGCACTTTCTCTACGGGTTAGGTCATAACTTTGAGCCAGAAGTTTTTCTTTTTTTTGGAGGACATTACCAACTTGGCCTGGCGGCCCCGATAAACACATTTCCAAGCGCAGAGACGCTGCAGGGATCCTGCAGTGCATTACCGGGAGGGGTACCCAATATAGACAAGAAGGAGATTGCCGCTAAAGGGATAAGTGGAATCTCACAATCTACTGATACACAAGTTAGACACTCCAGGAACACTCAGACCTGAACCAAAGAGTGAAAAGTAAAGTGGGAAAGTAGGGGGACGTTGTGTGCGCTGTTATCACTGACTCAGGGATATATAACCTTGCTGAATTTCTGTCCTGAGACCATCCCTGACATGATGGAGTAGTGTCCCAAGGTTCCCCCCCCTGTCCGGGTACCCCCCCCCCCCCAAGAAATCGCCTCAACTAAAAATATTACAGCCTCACACTGGCAGGAGGAAGTGAACTTTTTGCGGGGTTAATTTGAGGACTATAAAACGCCACCTAAGTGCCTGTATGCAAAGATATTACACCCCATATAGTAAACAAACTGGTAAGATGTCCAGGCCACAACGTCAACAGGACAGGAGGCAGAAAAACATAATTTATGTAAGAACTTACCTGATAAATTCATTTCTTTCATATTAGCAAGAGTCCATGAGCTAGTGACGTATGGGATATACATTCCTACCAGGAGGGGCAAAGTTTCCCAAACCTCAAAATGCCTATAAATACACCCCTCACCACACCCACAATTCAGTTTAACGAATAGCCAAGAAGTGGGGTGATAAAAAAGTGCGAAAGCATAAAAAATAAGGAATTGGAATAATTGTGCTTTATACAAAATCATAACCACCACAAAAAAAGGGCGGGCCTCATGGACTCTTGCTAATATGAAAGAAATGAATTTATCAGGTAAGTTCTTACATAAATTATGTTTTCTTTCATGTAATTAGCAAGAGTCCATGAGCTAGTGACGTATGGGATAATGACTACCCAAGATGTGGATCTTTCCACACAAGAGTCACTAGAGAGGGAGGGACAAAATAAAGACAGCCAATTCCTGCTGAAAATAGTCCACACCCAAAAAAAAGTTTAACGAAAAACATAAGCAGAAGATTCAAACTGAAACCGCTGCCTGAAGTACTTTTCTACCAAAAACTGCTTCAGAAGAAGAAAATACATCAAAATGGTAGAATTTAGTAAAAGTATGCAAAGAGGACCAAGTTGCTGCTTTGCAAATCTGGTCAACCGAAGCTTCATTCCTAAACGCCCAGGAAGTAGAAACTGACCTAGTAGAATGAGCTGTAATTCTCTGAGGCGGAGTTTTACCCGACTCAACATAGGCAAGATGAATTAAAGATTTCAACCAAGATGCCAAAGAAATGGCAGAAGCTTTCTGGCCTTTTCTAGAACCGGAAAAGATAACAAATAGACTAGAAGTCTTACGGAAAGATTTCGTAGCTTCAACATAATATTTCAAAGCTCTAACAACATCCAAAGAATGCAACGATTTCTCCTTAGAATTCTTAGGATTAGGACATAATGAAGGAACCACAATTTCTCTACTAATGTTGTTGGAATTCACAACTTTAGGTAAAAATTCAAAAGAAGTTCGCAACACCGCCTTATCCTGATGAAAAATCAGAAAAGGAGACTCACAAGAAAGAGCAGATAATTCAGAAACTCTTCTGGCAGAAGAGATGGCCAAAAGGAACAAAACTTTCCAAGAAAGTAATTTAATGTCCAATGAATGCATAGGTTCAAACGGAGGAGCTTGAAGAGCTCCCAGAACCAAATTCAAACTCCAAGGAGGAGAAATTGACTTAATGACAGGTTTTATACGAACCAAAGCTTGTACAAAACAATGAATATCAGGAAGAATAGCAATCTTTCTGTGAAAAAGAACAGAAAGAGCAGAGATTTGTCCTTTCAAGGAACTTGCAGACAAACCCTTATCTAAACCATCCTGAAGAAACTGTAAAATTCTCGGTATTCTAAAAGAATGCCAAGAAAAATGATGAGAAAGACACCAAGAAATATAAGTCTTCCAGACTCTATAATATATCTCTCGAGATACAGATTTACGAGCCTGTAACATAGTATTAATCACAGAGTCAGAGAAACCTCTTTGACCAAGAATCAAGCGTTCAATCTCCATACCTTCAAATTTAAGGATTTCAGATCCTGATGGAAAAAAGGACCTTGTGACAGAAGGTCTGGTCTTAACGGAAGAGTCCACGGTTGGCAAGAGGCCATCCGGACAAGATCCGCATACCAAAACCTGTGAGGCCATGCCGGAGCTACCAGCAGAACAAACGAGCATTCCTTCAGAATCTTGGAGATTACTCTTGGAAGAAGAACTAGAGGCGGAAAGATATAGGCAGGATGATACTTCCAAGGAAGTGATAATGCATCCACTGCCTCCGCCTGAGGATCCCGGGATCTGGACAGATACCTGGGAAGTTTCTTGTTTAGATGGGACGCCATCAGATCTATTTCTGGAAGTTCCCACATTTGAACAATCTGAAGAAATACCTCTGGGTGAAGAGACCATTCGCCCGGATGCAACGTTTGGCGACTGAGATAATCCGCTTCCCAATTGTCTATACCTGGGATATGAACCGCAGAGATTAGACAGGAGCTGGATTCCGCCCAAACCAAAATTCGAGATACTTCTTTCATAGCCAGAGGACTGTGAGTCCCTCCTTGATGATTGATGTATGCCACAGTTGTGACATTGTCTGTCTGAAAACAAATGAACGATTCTCTCTTCAGAAGAGGCCAAAACTGAAGAGCTCTGAAAATTGCACGGAGTTCCAAAATATTGATCGGTAATGTCACCTCCTGAGATTCCCAAACTCCTTGTGCCGTCAGAGATCCCCACACAGCTCCCCAACCTGTGAGACTTGCATCTGTTGAAATTACAGTCCAGGTCGGAAGCACAAAAGAAGCCCCCTGAATTAAACGATGGTGATCTGTCCACCAATCGGTTTTAAAGATATTGTTATAATTTTATATCTTGTTTGAGTGTTCACTATAGTGAGTGAAACATACAGGATTTCTTATAGCAATTAATATGGAAAATGACAAGAAAATATGTATAGTGTAACAGGTTGGTTAACAAAATAAGACTTTTGCTATGTTAACCTATCTGTAATTAATATTTGCCAGATAGATAGTTTGAAACTACAAACACTATAGTCTGCAGTAAACTAATTAGGCAGGATTAAAGATCAGGTTCATGCCGCAATACAGTCCAGATATTCAGTGAGATATTGTTCAAAGTAGTTACTGTAGCGGAAGTGAATATAAGGTAACAAGTAAAAGTATTGGTAAATATACGACCTGTAAGTCAGTCCTGAAAACAAAGGTCTGTAAATTAAATGTGGAGCCGCGGGAGGTTGCGGCTTGCAGCGTGGAGCTGTGAGAATGCCTCCAGGCGGTAGCTGATGACGTCAGCGGTAAGCAGCCGATACTGGTCTGAGAACAAGCTGAGAGTAGAAGCTGCGGTCAGTAGCGAGAGCGAGAGTGCCGCTCTGAGATGCTGGGGAAAATAGGAGGAGCCGGATTGGCTCAGTTCCACACACACTTGGGTGAGAATTGCAGATAATCCAGCATAGAAGAGAGGCAAAGGTGTGTCTTAAATAGGCAGGTAATTAATTAAAGGGGCAGTGAACAGAGGAAAAAAAAGGAAGGTTCTGACATATCCCCCCCCCAAGAACACCCACAGCGAGGATTCTAAGGACAAGGTCTTTCTGGATTCCTGCGGTAGAAAAGTGAAACACACCTGGGGGCTGAAACAGAAGTAGCAGGTTCCCATGAATCTTCAGAATGATCATACCCTTTCCATTGCACTAGATATTCCAGAACACCCCTTCGCCGCCTTGAGTCAAGAATAGCCTCTACCTCATATTCCAAATCCTGGGAAAGAACATGGGTAACAGAATCCACGGTAAATCTGTCGGAAAGACAGGGTTTAACCAAGGATACGTGGAACGTCGGATGTATCCTATACGAGTCAGGTAGTTGTAAAGTGACAGTAGCTGGATTCCTAACAGCAATAATAGGAAAAGGTCCTATAAACAGCTTACTCATTTTCTTGGAAGGTGTATGTAAGCGCAAATTCTTAGTTGACAACCAGACTAGTTGTCCAACCTGGTAAACAGGTTGAGGCTTATGCCGCAAGTCGTAATAACGTTTATGGGAGGCTTGTGCATGTTTTATGTTGTCTTGAGCAACAGACAAGGTTTGGGAGATGTCATTCACAGTGTCGTTGACTTTAGGACATGGAGATGGTGCATAAGGAAGGAAGCTGATTCTGGGATGGATTCCATGGTTGAGAAAGAAAGGGCTAAAGCCAGTTGAGGAATTCTTGGCGTTGTTATAGGCGAATTCTGCCACAGCGAGATGGTCAGCCCATTGATCCTGTTGGTTGGAGCAAAAACAGCGGAGGTACTGCTCCAACCACTGATTGGTGCGCTCTGCCTGTCCATTCGTTTGAGGATGATATGAAGTTGTGAGCTTTTGAGAAATTTGTAGAGTATGACATAAATGTCTCCAAAAACGAGAGGTGAATTGTGATCCTCTGTCCGAAAGAAGTACCATAGGCAGTCCATGTAATCTAACGACGTTCCTGATAAACATGTCGCAAGTTTGTTGTGCAGTGGGTACTCCTATAGCTGGTATGAAATGTGCCATTTTTGTTAGCAAATCAACTACTACAAAAATGGAGGTGTAGGATGAAGATTTTGGTAGATCGACAATAAAATCCATTGCGAGATGAGTCCAAGGGGTATCTGGGACTGGATATGGTTGTAGAAGTCCCATCGGAGATTGATGTGATGGTTTACAGGTGGCACAAATGCCACATTTGGATATATAGTCTTCTACGGAAGAATGCATAGTTGGCCACCAGTAATTACGCTGAAGTAGCTCTAAAGTTTTTTGTATGCCCAAATGTCCGGTGAGTGGGGAATCATGATGGGTTCGTAAAAGAGAAATTCTATACTGAGGTGGTATATATAGATGTTTACCATGGAAAAATAAACCATCTGGATTTCTTTGCAGAAGATGAGTTGGTTTTGTGGAATCCTGAATTTGATCTCTTTGAAACTGAGGGTCGTTATGGACGAGTAGCCCTAAGAAGTTTGAAGAGGGTATAACTGTAGACGGGTTTTCCATATTAAGTGGTCTAGAGTCTCTGCGGGAGAGAGCGTCAGCTTTGCCGTTGCGACTACCAGGTCTATAGGTAATGAGATAATTGAAACGTGAGAAATAGAGATTCCAGCGAAGTTGTCTGGAGGAGAGAGTCCTACTTTGTTGTAAATATTGTAGATTTTTGTGATCTGTAATAACGATAATGGGATGTAAAGCTCCCTCTAAGAGATGTCGCCATTGCTCAAATGCAGTTTTGATGGCCAGCAATTCCTTTTCCCCTATGGGATAATTTCGTTCAGCTGGAAGCATGAGCCTGGATAGGTAGGCGACAGGATGCATCACATCAGTAAGGGATTGTTTCTGTGACAACACTGCGCCCAGAGCATAATCCGACGCATCAACCTCTACAATAAACTGTAAATCTGGGTCAGGGAAGTTAAGTATAGGTGCCGTGGTGAAGTCAGTTTTTAACTGTTGGAAGACTCTCGGACAGTCAGATGTCCAGTTAAAAGTGTTTGTGTGTTTAGTTAAATCAGTAAGTGGTTTAGCAGTCTGGGCGAAATTACGAATGAACTTTCGATAGAAATTCGCAAAACCAAGGAATCTTTGTACTTGTTTGCGATTTTTTGGAGTAGGCCACTGAGTGATAGCATGGATCTTAGAGTCATCCATCTTAATTCCAGTGTTCGAGATAATGTAGCCCAAGAAAGAGACTTGACTGCAATGAAATTCACACTTTTCTAATTTAGCGTATAACTTATGTTGACGAAGTCTTGCTAATACTGTTCTTACGTGGGACACATGTTGTTGTATAGTATCAGAATAAATCAAGATGTCGTCAAGATAAACTACTATGAAGGTGTCCAAGATGTCTTTAAAAATGTCATTTATGAAACATTGGAATGTAGCTGGAGCGTTACATAACCCGAAAGGCATAACGGTATACTCATACAGGCCATAACGAGTTCTGAAAGCTGTTAACCATTCATCTCCAGCTCTCATTCTTATAAGATTGTAAGCACCCCTGAGGTCCAATTTTGTGAAGACTTTGGCAGTGCGCAATCTTTCTATCAATTCAGGGATGAGGGGTAATGGGTAGCGATTTTTCTTAGTACGTTTGTTTAACTCCCTGTAGTCAATAATTGGTCTGAGCGTCAAATCTTTGTTTTTAACAAAAAATATACCTGCACCAGCAGGTGAGGTGGACGGTCTAATAAAGCCCTTTGCTAGATTTTCCTGTAGATATAATTTTAGGTGATCTAGTTCGGGTTTAGATAGGGGGTATATGTGTCCCACTGGTATTGTGGAGCCAGGTAAGAGGTCGATAGGACAGTCGTAAGACCTGTGTGGCGGAAGTGTCTGTGCATCAGTCTTGTTAAATACGTCCTGGAAATCAGTATATTCAGATGGCAACTGAGAAGTAGATGAGAGAAGAATGTTATTGAGAGGGAAACAAGTCTGAGAGCAGTAGGGTGACGTTAGGTTTATAGTCAATTTGTGCCAGTCAAAGACAGGTTTATGGATTTGTAGCCAAGTAAGACCTAATATAACAGGATAGAGAGGACTAGGTATAATGTCAAAGCTGATAGATTCTCTATGTCCTGAGGAAGTGCACATGAGTAAGGGAGTGGTTTCAAGAGTTACAGGACCAAAGGATAATGAAGACCCATCAACCAAATTTATAGAAACAGGAGACATTTTTGCTTGTGAGGGTATTTTATTTCTATTTACAAAATCACAATCAATGTAATTTCCTGAAGCGCCTGTATCAATGATCGCATCAATCTTTAGGCAGTGTAGATCCCACTGTAAAGTAAAGGACATAGAAATATGTGGTTGTTTTGGTCTGTTTAATGATAGGCTAAGAAATGTTGAAGAAGTCTTACCGTTTGTCTTTTTTAAGAGAGGACATGCTGTCAGATCATGCTCAGGGGCAGCGCAGTACATACACAATCGATGAGTGCGTCTTCTTCCTTTCTCCTCAGGAGATAGAGGACCTCTGATGAATCCAATATCCATTGGAGACTCAGTCTCCCTAGAGGGTACTGGTGGAGTACTCTGTCATTTGTATGGAGTTGAAGTGTTAGCCCTCTCTTGTTTACGTTCCCTTATACGCCTATCAATTGTAGTGCAATGTGTGAAGAGATCCTCCAAATGCTCCGGTACGCCAGTACGGGAGAGCTCATCTTTGATGTCTTCTGAGAGCCCAATCCTGAACTGGTGTCTGAGCGAGGGCTCATTCCACTTTGATTCAATTGCATAGATTTTAAATTGTGATATATAATTTTCTACAGGTTGTCTGCCCTGTCTCAAGGCCCTGAGAGAGGATTCGGCAGATTCCTGTTTAAAAGGATCTTCATATAGTGAGGATAAAGCCTTTAGAAAATCCTGTATAGAGTTTAGAATGGGATTCTGATTTTCAAACAAACTATCCGCGCATACACGGGGTTCACCCCTTAAATAAGAGATAGTCGTCAACACCTTAATTCTATCAGTGCAATAAGTTCTGGGTTTTAGTTCGAACATCAAAAGACAAGCATTTCTAAATTCCTTAAACATTGCCCTATTACCACTGAATTTGCCAGGAAAAGACACCTGTGGTTCTGGAAGTACTTCTGAATGTGCAGTTTTAGCGGTATACATATCTCTAAGGCAATCTTTAAGCACCTGATTTTCAGTTTGCACTTCCCTGAGGGTTAAATTTACAGAATCCATACGTTGAGTTAAAGTGGCAATTTGATTTGCAATCTCTGTCATATCCATGGTGCTATACCTGTATTTAGGTGCTGGATTATACTGCTATAATTTTATATCTTGTTTGAGTGTTCACTATAGTGAGTGAAACATACAGGATTTCTTATAGCAATTAATATGGAAAATGACAAGAAAATATGTATAGTGTAACAGGTTGGTTAACAAAATAAGACTTTTGCTATGTTAACCTATCTGTAATTAATATTTGCCAGATAGATAGTTTGAAACTACAAACACTATAGTCTGCAGTAAACTAATTAGGCAGGATTAAAGATCAGGTTCATGCCGCAATACAGTCCAGATATTCAGTGAGATATTGTTCAAAGTAGTTACTGTAGCGGAAGTGAATATAAGGTAACAAGTAAAAGTATTGGTAAATATACGACCTGTAAGTCAGTCCTGAAAACAAAGGTCTGTAAATTAAATGTGGAGCCGCGGGAGGTTGCGGCTTGCAGCGTGGAGCTGTGAGAATGCCTCCAGGCGGTAGCTGATGACGTCAGCGGTAAGCAGCCGATACTGGACTGAGAACAAGCTGAGAGTAGAAGCTGCGGTCAGTAGCGAGAGCGAGAGTGCCGCTCTGAGATGCTGGGGAAAATAGGAGGAGCCGGATTGGCTCAGTTCCACACACACTTGGGTGAGAATTGCAGATAATCCAGCATAGAAGAGAGGCAAAGGTGTGTCTTAAATAGGCAGGTAATTAATTAAAGGGGCAGTGAACAGAGGAAAAAAAAGGAAGGTTCTGACAGATATTAATTGAGATATCTTCGTGTAATCCTTGCACCATTGCTTCAGCATACAGAGCTGAAGAGGTCGCATGTGAAAACGAGCAAAGGGGATCGCGTCCGATGCAGCAGTCATAAGACCTAGAATTTCCATGCATAAGGCTACCGAAGGGTAAGAAAAATGATTAAATCAAATGCATTATCCCAAATATGAAACTGACTGTCTGAAAATAAGGAAAGTTGAACATTCTGAGTCAAGGCAAATAAATGTTTGAATACATATATTTAGAACTTTATAAACAAAGTGCCCAACCATAGCTTAGAGTGTCACAGAAAATAAGATTTACTTACCCCAGGACACTCATCTACATGTTTGTAGAAAGCCAAACCAGTACTGAAACGAGAATCAGCAGAGGTAATGGTATATATAAGAGTATATCGTCGATCTGAAAAGGGAGGTAAGAGATGAATCTCTACGACCGATAACAGAGAACCTATGAAATAGACCCCGTAGAAGGAGATCACTGCATTCAAATAGGCAATACTCTCCTCACATCCCTCTGACATTCACTGCACGCTGAGAGGAAAACCGGGCTCCAACTTGCTGCGGAGCGCATATCAACGTAGAATCTAGCACAAACTTACTTCACCACCTCCATCGGAGGCAAAGTTTGTAAAACTGAATTGTGGGTGTGGTGAGGGGTGTATTTATAGGCATTTTGAGGTTTGGGAAACTTTGCCCCTCCTGGTAGGAATGTATATCCCATACGTCACTAGCTCATGGACTCTTGCTAATTACATGAAAGAAAGCCACGTGGAAGTACATTCACCATTACATGCCGATAGCATAGTGCCAGACCCGATGCCACAAGACATCCACCCAATAGTTTCCCAATTATCTGCGCTGTTTTTACCGAAGATCGAGCAGATACAAACTGGCCTAGATGCCCTGTCCTCTGACTTTAAAGAGTTTTCAACACGGTTGACCACAGTAGAACAAAAAGTAGCCGACACGGAGACACAGCAGAGGGAATCCACATTAAACATCGCAAGACTACAAAGGCAAAATAAATGGCTACATGAAAAATTGGATGACTTAGAAAACAGATCTCGCCGAATACAATATCAGGGTGGTAGGCCTACCAGAATCTGTACCCAATGACTCACTGGTGGATTTTGCAGAAACCACATTACCAAAGCTACTAGGCATCCCCAGCAATGACATTCCTTGCGTTGTGGAAAGGGCGCATCGAGTTGGAGCCATGAAGCAGAACAATGAGCAGAGATCTTCACCAAGGCAGCTGATGGTAAAATATCTTAACTTTAAAGATAAAACCCTGATCCTCAAAGCATACAGACAAATGCCAGATCTGAAGTATGAGAGCTCTAAAATACATTTGTTTCAAGACTATTCAGCAGAAGTCACTAAGAAAAGACAAGAGTTCTCCCCTTATTGCAGGGATCTGCTGGAGAGAGGGGAATCAGTAGCCTTGCTTTACCCTGCTCGTCTCAAACTACAAACTACACAAGGCCCAAGGTTCTTTGAAACTACTGAACAGCTGCAAGCTTACATGACCTCTAGGAACCCTGCCAGAGTGGAACAGAGAGTTGCTGAACAAATTGAAGAGGCAGAGGCGTAAAGACTTAGGACAAGATGGTTAAACTTTGCCTCATTTATTACCTCTGACACATACTAGAATCCTCCACAAGAGAGACAGCTGGCTCCCGTTGGAGCATCACAGATTACATTTAGTACAGCTATACTGGCCTAACTTCTCTGCCCGGCAGACTGTGTAATAGACTGCACTACTATATTTGCAAAAGTTTAATGTGTTATCTGTTTGTCTTTTCCTTTATGTGTTTTGAGTCCACGGCCTGAGGAAATGTACATTGCAAATGAGGACAAACGAACTCAGAGAAGTGTTCCACATGCCTGTGGTGCACCAAGTTATATCCTTTACATTTGGGGGGGGGGGGAGAGGGGGGGACTTATTGAATGTTAGACAGATTGTTTTTTCTCTGATCACTTTATTGTTTGTATTGTGTTGCTTATTTATAGCGCTTGGAATAAGTTTAATCTTTGTCAAAATACTAAAGTACCGATTTTGTCTCACTGCACGATAGCTTCTTCACTGACTAAGAGCATCTCAATAATTCCTCTTCTTCAAGTGAGCTGTGAGGAGGTCCTGGGGTGTCAGAACAGTAAGTACTAACATTGCAAATACCTGGGAGATAGTCATATAGTTGCCTCAAGTAGATATACATACTAACACAATAGGGAGAGTAGAAGTAGAATCACAGAATCACTACATTGAGGATGGGGACACAAATAGTGTCATGGAACGTGGGAGGGATCACATCGCCCATTAAGAGGAAGGCCATACTGAAATATTTAAAATCTAGAAAGACAGACATCGCAATTCTAGAGGAGAGCCAAGTGAACACTTAAAATTAAAACAGGGATGGGTGGGAGAAGCGGTGTACACAAACTACGACAGTAGCAGAGCACGGGGAGTTGCTATACTATTCTGGAAGAATTTAAACTACTCAATCACCCAGACAGTTATAGATGCCTAGGGGAGATATGTTCTTCTCAAACTCTTACTAAATGGCTCACCATTACTAATTGGAGGCGTCTATGGACCCCATACACAAAATAAAGAATTCTGGCATAATTTGGGAACCCGTCTCATGCAGATGGCAGATGTTCCAATAATCTTAGGGGGAGATTACAATTTGGCACCGCACACACCTGCAGACAGATACCTTAACCCGAACCGTATGCCCCTTACCCCTGCCAGGGTCCGACACTCGAAGACAGACACAATACTCCTTCGTAAATTTCGTAACATGCTCCTCCTCTCTGACATCTGGAGGGATAGGAACCCGGAGGAAGAGATTACACATGTGTCACCCCTGCAAAAGACACGTTTTCACGCATAGACTATTTTCTGGTCTCTGGGTCCTTGAACTCCGGAATTGGGGACGTGGGAATTGACAGCCCAACAATCTCGGACCATGCTCCAATCACACTAACACTCAAGGTGAGACGCCCAAGAGAAGGGGGCACGGGCTGGTCTTTCCCCAGATACCTATTACATGACGACAATTTTAGGAACACCTTGGTGGGGGAGTGGTTGACCTACACGACAACGAATCAGGAACATAGGACAGACCCGCTCTTGTTCTGGGAAACCGCCAAGGCGGTCCTGCGAGGGGTTACTATTTCATATGTCATCAAATTTAGAAAACAAAAACAAGCCAGAGAGGATTTGTTACTTCGACAACTATTAAATGCTAGGAATAGATACCTCCGTAGCCCCACACAGAGCAATAAAATAAAGTATAGAGAGACCAAGACACATAGAGACACTTGCATAAACCAAGGCGCTGCTAGGGACATGACTAAGATGCGCGCTAACTTTTAACGACATGGAAACAAGACAGGGCGCATGCTGGCCAGATTGACGAAACTGACAAGGGGACACAATACGATTTCCGCGATCAGGGGTGAAGGAGAGATACACGTAGACACAGCGAAAATACAGGGAGTATTCAGTAGATATTATTCACAGCTTTACGCTACACAACAAGTAGACCCTCAAGACCGAGACCGGTTTTGGGAGAATCTTTCCCTACCGTCCTTGACAGATACACAACAGAAAGGGCTGAATGCTAGTGTCTCGGTCAGTGAAGTAACGTCAGCTATTGGGAGACTCCCATTGGAGAAAGCGTCGGGCCCGGATGGGCTCCCGGCGGAATTCTACAAAATCCTCCAGCAGGAAATTGCAGAATCTCTAACATCCCTGTATAATGGTATGATGGGTGGCAAAGTAAATATCTCTCGTAGATTCACAGAAGCGAACATATCCCTCATACACAAGCCAGGCAGAGACCCCCTGGCCCCTGAGTCGTATCGTCCGATCTCACTAATGAACTTGGACTAAAAGTTACTCACTAAGATTGGCGGGGGTGCTGCCAGACCTAGTCCACCCTAATCAAACTGGGTTTGTAAAGGGCAGGTCATCGGTAGTAAATGTGCGCACGTTGCAATTTGTGTTGACACACTACTGGGAAAAGGCTGGAAAGACGAGTGTCGCAACCAGGGGAGGCATGTGTCCTCCTTGTAGATGCGGAAAAAGCCTTCGATAAAGTGCTTTGGAGCCACCTATTCTACACTTTGGGAAATACGGACAAAACAGAGTTGGTATGGCTTTCTCATGCTAATGCTGTACCTGACTTTCCTTACGACTTTAAGTTGGTTGAAACTGGCTTCAAATACCTGGGAGTACGCCTTTCCAAGAATCCAATGGATTGGTATGACGCAAACTATAAGCCCCTTAAGCGGAGTGCAGAAGAGCTGGTTGCTCACTGGGCCAAATTACCACTATCTATTTCCGGTAGACTAGGTCTTATCAAGATGATACTATTCCCCAAGCTTTTTTATACGATGCAGATGCTGCCGATGTTACTGCATAAGACTGATGTGAATTTCTGGAGATCCCTTTTTCTATCCCTAGCGTGGGCAGGAAAAAAACACAGAATACACTCGATTAGAATGATGAGCACAGTGAGCTCAGGGGGCCTGGCGGTCCCGAATGTGGAACTGTATAGCTGGGCAGTGCAGGCGAAGTATGTAATTGATTGGATAACAGGGCAATCCCACTTTGCAAGACCTGAATTAGAGCAACAGGTTGTCCAACCGTGGACACTGGCTATGCTACCCCATTTGACCACTGATAAAATAGACAAAATACTGACTGACTATCCACTACTACAACAACCCCTAAGGGCATGGGAAAAGATAAGCAAAAGACTGAAATGCCAAAAGGAGCTCCTTAGGCTCATCCCACTGCAGGGAAACCCCGACTTCCTACCAGGTATGACCACACAAACATTCAAAGAATGGAAGTCTCTAGGACTGGATAGAGTAGCTAAATTACTTGATAGGGATGGGAAAACTATTTGCACATTTGCCCAACTCCGGGAGACTTACACTCTCCCTCGCACACATCACTTTGTCTATTTACAGGCAAAGCATTACGTTTCTGAGCTGATCAGGAGATCGGAGCCCTCAGAAGAAACCAAAGGGATGGCCCAGTTGTGTCATTTACACATGCAGGGAGTAACATCTATCTGCCTACTCTACAAAATGCTACAAACACCAGACAATACCTACACAACGGCCCATATCAGCACAAAATGGACGGAGATACTGGGGACACCGATAGATAAAGAACAGATTCAGGAAAGCATTCAAAAAGTAAGGAAAGACACTCTGTCAATGGATCTGAGGGAGTCACACACCAGAATGCTTGAATTAGCGTACATCACCCCACAACGCTATAGAAAATGGGAGACCAATCACTCAGGGAACTGCCCAAGGTGCCAGCAGACACAAGCAGGGTTGCTACATATGCTATGGTCCTGCCCCAAACTAAACAGATTCTGGGGTATGATACACCACTGGCTACAGATTTTACATATCCCGATAGACGCATTCACACCCCCACTGATTATGCTCTTAGACAGTCAAAGTCTAGATAGAAAAAGCACAACGTTCATCCATAATGTCATTCTATTAGCAAGGAAACTAATCTTCAGAAAATGGACACATAGCGACCCACCCACACTGACGCAGTTAAAGAACGAAGTCAGGACACAATTACTGTATGAACAAGTAGACACTCTAGGAGATATCTCCACTCGTACGGCCCGCTTTATGAAAAAGTGGGGAACATATATCCAGACCCTAGAAGAGTCACAGCAAGCAAGAATATTATACCCTATACGCAATTCAGAGTATATACTAGAGGCCCAGCTTAGAGGGGAATGGAATTTAGATTTTCAGTAAACAGACGACCTATAGAAACTAGAGATATGTTCTGACACCCCGGGGAGAGAGGACTTGGTCAGCTGACCAAGAATAATATATGAAAAAGGTGAGGGGACATGTTTAGGAATCTCTACCTAACAGATACCATGTGAATTTGTATTAGGTTTCTTGTCTTATACTCTTGATACTTTATTTCTGGGGGTTTTTTTTTTGCCAATTAGTTGTATTGTATTGTATATCGGTAACTGTTTCAGAATTATACCCCCTTTTGTGTTGGGGGTGATTGCTTGTGACATGTCCTTATCACGAAATAAATAAAGAATTTAATTTAAAAAAAAAATGAATAGTGGGAATTAAGATGGCAATAAGTCCTTAAGTTTATGTAAGAAATGTCCTTAAGGTGATATAGGTTATTGTCCAGTATTGGCTGCCTCCTCCTCACTGGCTGGTCCAAGCGAAACTAAAAGAGATGAAAAACAGAGGGGCGCCTCATGTGTAGTATCGTAAATGGACACACAATAAAAACAGATTTAGCCAAATGGGTACTCACACACTCCAGGAGCACACTTATGTGCTGGTAGGGGCCGGCTGCAGATTTATGGGGGTGTGGCAGCTCACCCGTACGATGGCGTTTTCAGTTCTGTAGTGCTGGGAATGTAATAGGAATAAAACACTACATGTGCAGACTGTTAAGGGTACAACCAGCGATATTTGTTCACTTATGTAGGTGGGTACTCACATATTCTCAGAGCACACCAATGTGCTTGTAGAAGCAGGCTGCATATTTAGGCAGGTGTAGCAGCTCACCCAAACAGTCAGGCGCTTGATGCAAATACTGTTGTGAAACAGTGAGTGAGATGATCCAAACAAAAATGCACAAAATATCTGGAGCAGTTCTTATGTGCAATTAAGGCAGTAGGTAGGTAGAAGAATCCACTCAATAAGTAAAAATAAAAATGTTTAATAAAAACAGGTTAAAAAACAACAACACACAGGTTTGTTGTGCTAAGTGGATTAGGGGGGTTAACAATTGTTGCCCCAATAGTTGCAACGCGTTTCTCTGTTAACCAACCGTTTCATCAGGCATAAACTAACTTCATCCTACCTCTACCTTATATACCTAACTAACAAACATTCTACTCCCCTTCAAAGGGGTGTGTTCCCTAATTAATCAAAAACACCTGTAGGGTGAGACTTGTGTCTTTCATCGCAGTGTTTTTCATATATGCAATTAAACATGAGCCAGAATTAAACTTACACAAACCCCTTTTATCTTCTTAAAAAACATTCTAAACATAGTAATATACTGAAACAACCCGCGTTTTTATAGCAAGAGATTGTGTATACATAAGGAGCACAGGAAACACAAAAGTGGATTTTCATTACCTGGTATATTCCATGATGTGTAAATCGCTATCCTTCCTTTTGTGTCCCTTTATTGTGCTACCAGTTCGAGCGTAAGGTATTATTCCCCTATAGTTAACCATATTTATTTAAAATCCTTAGCTTTTCATATCTTTTTGTATGTAGATCTATGCGGACGGTTTGTTTGTTTACAAGTCTCTTTTGTTACTGTATTCCTATTCGTGATCGTGGAGGGCTTGTTTAATGCTAAAGTCTCATTGGTTCTCATTAGTCGACAGGGAATCAGAGGGCTATACTATAGGCTAGATCCCCATGACTTGAACGTAGGTGCACGCCCCCCTGTCAAACTTTGTTTTATAGTGTCATCGCTAATGCCCTTAAAGTTGCAGAAAGTGTCTCAAATAAACTAGATCCCAAATCATGAAATGAGCGTGATCTATGTGAAAATCTACTTTAATTACGATTAAGCGTAAGTGCAACCCTTACCTAATATAAATCACCCACTACTATAATTATCCTATCAACAAGTGATAGCTTGAATGTGCGCAAATGTGTGTTAAAGGAATGTATGTTTATATGCGTGGAACTTAACATGTTTTATTAAAATGCCAAAATTGCTCTGTCATATCCGGTCCAAATCAGATGACTGAGTATGTGTGTAAACACGTTTACTGTGTTGGGGGGGTGTTGTGATGTACCAATATCGTGCTAGACAAAATTGTGAATGGATTAAAGGTCCCCTAGAAGTAAGTGAACAGTGTGTGGTAATGCACTAATGACGTGTTCAACTAAAAAGGCTAAATAATGAACAAAATCTAAGAGGAATTAATCTAAAGATGGATGTGAATGACAGAATGCATTACACAGAATAATAACCAAGATATGATAAAGAGATAGTCTCTACAAACTAAAAGACAGAGTGCATATATTACTCATCTCAGATGTGACTAATTTTAAATTAATTTAAATGTGACATTTAGTTGTGACTTTTAATGTGAATTCTATGATACCACATTGAATTATATAAAAAAGGAGTCTCTATTAATCAAAGAGAATATTGTTGATAAAAGGCGTCAATAGAGTGACCCATACAATGGGATTGTCTATGATTTGTGATATGCAAAGAAGTGGAATAAAATGGGATAAAATAACAATGTGAACAGGGGATATGTGCCTATCAGAAGATGGTCAATAGGATGACCAATAAAGTGAAGAGATGACCTTGAATTTATGACATGAAAAAGGTGTAATAAATGAAATGAAACAACAAAGTGGACTGATGATATGTACCTATCAGAATATTCTAGCTACTAAATAGTGACTAAGTGCACGAATAGGAAAAGGGATTCTAATGTGTGACAATAATCAATATAGTGATGTGGGTGATATATGGCGAGTCTAAATATGTAGATCTAAAAAGCAGCCAAATCCAAGACTTCATTCAGGCCAGAAGGAAACAGGGACTGGAATCTAAAGATCCAGTATGTTTCCCTCTGGCGCAAGCGGATATACCTATTCACATTAAAAGTCACAACTAAATGTCACATTTAAATTAATTTAAAATTAGTCACATCTGAGATGAGTAATATATGCTCTCTGTCTTTTAGTTTGTAGAGACTCTCTCTTTATCATATCTTGGTTATTATTCTGTGTAATGCGTTCTGTCATTCACATCCATTGGAGGGCCTGTTATGGAACATTCTTTGGGCTGGAGGTACATGGGCTTAAGGATACCCAGAGACTGCATGGAAATATGGAATTGTATATGCTGGACACCCCATGTACTTTCATAACTCTGTCTTATGTCTATGTCACCCTGTATCCATAAATACAGAATGGGTACAGGGTGTGAGTGCACCTTGTGGGAGCAATTGTGACTCTATAAGCAAAGTGGGCATAAAAGACTTAATAGCTAATAAGAACTGTTCCTATATTCTGTAATAAGATGTATTCTATGTATGTTCAGATTTGATTGTGTCTCAGGAGTCTGTCTGGGTAAACTGATTGTGCTTTTGTGTGATTATGTTAACTAGACTGGCCAATATCAGATTGTCTGAGTAAACTTACTTTCCCAGTTAATGAACTTAATATGTTAATCTGTTTTACCTGTGAATAGACAATTGTTAGAGGTTTGATGCATTGTTCATATGTTTGCTTTACTGTTTAACCAATGCCCTCTGTAACCTGAAGCCAGGGTGTATAAATATGTGTGCTGCTTTTAAATAAACTAGTCATTTTGCTGATATCTGTTGGACCCTCACCATGGAGCTTTGACTCATGTTTGGGGGGAGGGAGTGGGGAAATTTACTGTATGCTGCCTGTGCCTCTGCCCTTTTATGCCAGGGTTATACCATTACAGCTCCCTCCTGTCTGTGTCACTTGCAGTGTGAGGGACACCCATAGCCCCCTCCTGTCTGTGTCACTGTGTCACCTGCAGTGTGAGGGACACACTCATAGTCCCCTCTTGTCTGTGTCACTGTGTCACCTGTGGTGTGAGGGACATACTAATAGCTCCCTCCTGTCTGTGTAACTGTGTCACCTGCACTCATAACTCTGTCTTATGTCCATGTCACCCTGTATCCATAAATACAGGATGGGTACAGGGTGTGAGTGCCCCTTGTGGGAGCAATTGTGACTCTATAAGCAAAGTGGGCATAAAATACTTTATAGCTAATAACTGTTCCTATATTCTGTAATAAGATGTATTCTATGTATGCTTCAGATCTGATTGTGTCTCAGGAGTCTGTCTGGGTAAACTGATTGTGTTTTGTGTGATTATGTTAACTAGACTGTTAATCTGTTTTACCTGTGAATAGACAATTCTTAGAGGTTTGATACATTGTTCATATGTTTGCTTTACTGTTTAACCAATGCCCTCTGTAACCTGAAGCCAGGGTGTATAAATATGTGTGCTGCTTTTAAATAAACTAGTCATTCTGCTGAGATCTGTTGGACCCTCACCATGGAGCTTTGACTCATGTTTGGGGGGAGGGAGTGGGGAAATTTACTGCATGCTGCCTGTGCCTCTGCCCTTTTATGCCAGGGTTATACCGTTACATCCATCTTTAGATTAATTCCTCTTAGATTTTGTTCATTATTTAGCCTTTTTAGTTGAACACGTCATTAGTGCATTACCACACACTGTTCACTTACTTCTAGGGGACCTTTAATCCATTCACAATTTAGTCTAGCACGCTATTGGTACATCACAACACACCCCCAACACAGTAGACGGGTTTACACACATACTCAGTCATCTGATTTGGACCGGATATGACAGAGCAATTTTGGCATTTTAATAAAACATGTTAAGTTCCACGCATATAAACATACATTCCTTTAACACACATTTGCGCACATTCAAGCTATCACTTGTTGAAAGGATAATTATAGTAGTGGGTGATGTATATTAGTTAAGGGTTGCACTTAGATCACGCTCATATCGTGATTTGGGATCTAGTTTATTTGAGACACTTCCTGCAACTTTAAGGGTATTAGCGATGACACTATAAAACGAATTTTGATAGGGTGGCATGCACCTACGTTCGAGTCATGGGGATCTAGCCTATAGTATAGCCCTCTGATTCCCTGTCGACTAATGAGAACCAATGAGACTTTAGCATTAAACAAGCCCTCCACGATCATGAATAGGAATACAATAACAAGAGAGACTTGCAAACAAACAAACCGTCCGCATAGATCTACATACAAAAAGAAATGAAAAGCTAAGGATTTTAGATAAATATGGTTAACTATAGGGGAATAATACCCTACGCTCGAACTGGTAGCACAATAAAGGGACACAAAAGGAAGGATAGCGATTTACACATCATGGGATATACCAGGTAATGAAAATCCACTTTTGTGTTTCCTGTGCTCCTTATGTATACACAATCTCTTGCTATAAAAACGCGGGTTGTTTCAGTATATTACTATGTTTAGAATGTTTTTTAAGAAGATAAAAGGGGTTTGTGTAAGTTTAATTCTGGCTCATGTTTAATTGCATATATGAAAAACACTGCGATGAGAGACACAAGTCTCACCCTACAGGTGTTTTTGATTAATTAGGAAACACACCCCTTTGAAGGGGAGTAGAATGTTTGTTAGTTAGGTATATAAGGTAGAGGTAGGATGAAGTTAGTTTATGCCTGATGAAACGGTTGGTTAACCGAGAAACGCGTTGCAACTATTGGGGCAACAATTGTTAACCCCCCTAATCCACTTAGCACAACAAACCTGTGTGTTGTTGTTTTTTAACCTGTTTTTATTAAACATTTTTATTTTTATTAATTGAGTGGATTCTTCTACCTACCTACTGCCTTAATTGCACATAAGAACTGCTCCAGATATTTTGTGCATTTTTGTTTGGATCATCTCACTCACTGTTTCACAACAGTATTTGCATCAAGCACCTGACTGTTTGGGTGAGCTGCTACACCTGCCTAAATCTGCAGCCTGCTTCCACAAGCACATTGGTGTGCTCTGAGAATATGTGAGTACCCACCTACATAAGTGAACAAATATCGCTGGTTGTACCCTTAACAGTCTGCACATGTAGTGTTTTATTCCTATTACATTCCCAGCACTACAGAACTGTAAACACCATCGTACGGGTGAGCTGCCACACCCCCATAAATCTGCAGCCGGCCCCTACCAGCACATAAGTGTGCTCCTGGAGTGTGTGAGTACCCATTTGGCTAAATCTGTTTTTATTGTGTGTCCATTTACAATACTACACATGAGGCGCCCCTCTGTTTTTCATCTCTTTTAATTAATACTAGACTGTCCCTTTAAGCCTATTATATTCCAGATTTTTCCTCCTTGGAATCTTTATACTGGTCTTGAGGTTTTTGCAGGTTTCTCCTTTTAAACCTATGCATCAGGTGGATATTAAAGGGACAGTATACACCAATTTTCATATAACTGCATGTAATAGACACTACTATAAAGAATAATATGCACAGATACTGATATAAAAATCCAGTATAAAACTGTTTAAAAACTTACTTAGAAGCTTCCAGTTTAGCTCTGTATAAAAGATTACTGGAAAAAACCACTGCAAGTGGGAAATAGCAGACACTCCCCCTCCCTTTGCATATGAAAAGACCCTTTACACCAGTGATTTTTAACCTTTTTTTTGCCGTGGCACACTTTTTTACATTAAAAAATCCTGTGGCACACCACCATCCCAAAATTTTAAAAAAATCACACATTGTAGCCTAATACAGCATATATATATACACATACACACAAACACACACATACTGTATGTATTGTGCTGTTATGCCATGCCTCCTACAAACTACCCCTGCACTGGGAGTAAAAAACAAGCAAAGTTTAAAAAATGTCACACTGTTGTCAGTCTGCCGTGGCACACCTGAGGATCTCTCACGGCACACTAGTGTGCCACAGCACACTGGTTGAAAAACACTGCTTTACACAAACAGAAGCAAGCTGGAGTAGGTATACGTCGGTATTCTCTTAAAACTTTGGGGCTTGGTTGGGAGTCTGAAAATCAGTTATTTAAAAATAAGCAAAACTATACATTTAGAAAAAAAAACCTCTACAAAACATTTATGCAAAGAAAAATCTAGTGTATAATGTCCCTTTAACTTCTTTCTGGAAGTTGTTTAGTTTCATTTAGAAGAATTTATTTTCTTCATTACTTTTCTCCTTATTTTGGATAAAAGGTGAGGTTTTCTGACTATTTTAGTTGGGACTATGGTGTACCTCCGTTTTGCCTCATTTCCGTATACTTATTCTGAGTGGCCTATTTATTTTGGATTCTGTTAGAGCTGTGTAGTGTTATGGTGCCACTACTACGGTTTTTAGTTTGTTTGTTCCTTTTGCTGATTCTATGTCGTTCAGTTGTTTCTGCTGTTTCTTTAGCTTCTTGGTTGAAGCGCTTTATACAGTTTTTTAGGAGCAGGTATACTCTACCCAGATGGCGTTCTGTTCTTTCTTTCAGTCCAGTTGCCATTTCTTGTGTTTCTGATTGTTTTATCAGTAGACCAATTTCTCTACTTATTTATTTGGTCTTCCTTGCTTATTCTTTTTTCTACTATTGTAAAGTTTTTGCTTCTTCGGAGGTAGCCTTTATAGGATATACTATAGTTGTTTCAGGTTAATTTGTTTTTACCTGTCGTTTACTTTGTATTGCCTTTTTTAGGGTTATGGGTTTAGTTTTTCAGTGGAAAAAAATGTTTCTTAGATTCCATCCTTTTCTATTATTACTTGTAAACTCAACAGCTTGGGTATTTGTTCCCAGGAGTAATAGATCATGGACTCTCACCACCTGTACGAAAGAATACATCATTTATGCTTACCTGATAAATTCATTTATTTCATGGTGGTGAGAGTCCAGAATTTTAAAACAGCACTTGCACAGAGAGCCTAAGGTGCTTTTACCATCTGGTTATGCCTCAGTTTACATAGTTGTCCCACTGGCTCTCTAAGCAGCTACAGTATTGAAATGGTGCACTGAGAATATCTACCTATGCTTCACATGCACGTGCATTCTTGCTAGCACATGTATATTGTAAATATGTTTCTATCCAAAGATTTATCTATGTGCATTTCAGTTTGCACCAGAATGTCCCTTTATCTAAGAACGCTGTGCATGCGTCTGTTGGAACTGTGTTTTACTATATGCAACTAGATCTCTACACCACTGTAACTCCAGTCTTACTAAGTTAGGAGGCTTTTGTTCACAATGTTATGATTGTATTTTTATTGTGATATTTTTGTGAATAAAAGTATACAAATTTGGCTGTAAGACATCTGATTTGCAGAAGGTATTATTTAAAGTAAAAAATATATCAAATAAAACTAAAGTTGGTGCTGGATAAGATTTATCTTTGTGAAAGACATATGAATCAAGCCACACACAAGGCTACCCTGGAGGAAAACTTGCTTCATTCTGCTCTGACCATGTTCTCCAACTCAGAGGATTGTGTTTTTCCAGCATGACAATGCTCCATGCCACATAGCCAGTTCAATCTAGGTGTGGATGAAGGACAACGAGATCAAGACTGTCATTGCCAGCCCAATCTCCAGACCTGAAACCCATTGAAAACCTCTGGATATATATATATATATATATATATATATATATATATATATATATATATATATATATATATATACACACACATACATACATACATACATACATACATGTGAAACTCGAAAAATTAGAATATTGTGCAAAAGTTAGTTTATTTCACTAATGCAACTTAAAAGGTGAAACTAATATATGAGTTAGACTCATTACATGCAAAGCAAGATAGTTCAAGCCGTGATTTGTCATAATTGTGATGATTATGGCTTACAGCTCATGAAAACCCCAGAAAGTTAGAATATTGTGAAAAGGTGCAATATTCTAGGCTCAAAGTGTCCCACTCTAATCAGCTAATTAAGCCATAACACATGCAAAGGGTTCCTGAGCCTTTAAATGGTCTCTCAGTCTGGTTCAGTAGGAATCTCAATCATGGGAAAGACTGCTGACCTGACAGTTGTGCAGAAAACCATCATTGACACCCTCCATAAGGAGGGAAAGCCTCAAAAGGTAATTGCAAAAGAAGTTGGATGTTCCCAAAGTGCTGTATCAAAGCACATTAATAGAAAGTTATGTGGAAGGGAAAAGTGCGGAAGAAAAAGGTGCATAAGCAGCAGGGATGACCACAGCCTGGAGAGGATTGTCAGGAAAAGGCCATTCAAAAGTGTTGGGGACTTTCACAAGAGCCACCACACACAGACGGATCCTGGACATGGGCTTCAAATGTCGTATTCCTCTTGTCAAGCCAATACCTGAACAACAAACAACGTCAGAAGAGTCTTACCTGGGCTAAAGGAAAACAGACCTGGTCTGTTGCTCAGTGGTCCAAAGTCCTCTTTTCTGATGAAAGCAAATTTTGCATCTCATTTGGAAACCAAGGACCCAGAGTATGGAGGAAGAATGGAGAGGCACACATGGAGATGCTTGAAGTCCAGTGTGAAGTTTCCACAGTCTGTGTTGATTTGGGGAGCCATGTCATCTGCTGGTGTTGGTCCACTGTGCTTCATTAAATCCAGGGTCAACACAGCCGTCTACCAGGAGATTTTGGAGCACTTCATGCTTCCTTCCGCAGACGAGCTCTATGGCGATGCTGACTTCATTTTCCAGCAGGACTTGACACCTGCCCTCACTACCAAAACCTGGTTCAATGACCGTGGGATTACTGTGCTTGATTGGCCAGCAAACTCGCCTGACCTGAACCCCATAGAGAATCTATGGGGCATTGCCAAGAGAAAGATGAGAGACATGAGACCGAACAATGCAGAAGAGCTGAAGGCCGCTATCGAAGCATCCTGGTCTTCCATAACACCTCAGCAGTGCCACAGGCTGATAGATTCCATGCCACGCCGCATTGAGGCAGTAATTGCTGCAAAAGGGGCCCAAACCAAGTACTGAGTACATACAGTATGCATGCATACACTTTTCTGAGGTCAGATATTGTTCTACAGGTATGTACAATCCTTGTTTTATTGATTGCATGTAATATTCTAATTTTCTGAGATTGTGGATTTGGGGTTTTCATGAGCTGTAAGCCATAATCATCACAATTATGACAAATTACGGCTTGAACTATCTTGCTTTGCATGTAATGAGTCTATCGCATATATTAGTTTCACCTTTTAAGTTGCATTAGTGAAAAAAATTAACTTTTGCACGATATGCTAATTTTTCGAGTTTCAACTGTGTGTGTGTGTATATATAACACAATTTATGCTTACCTGATACATTTATTTCTCTTGTGGTGTATCCAGTCCACGGATCATCCATTACTTGTGGGATATTCTCATTCCCAACAGGAAGTTGCAAGAGGACACCCACAGCAGAGCTGTAATATAGCTCCTCCCCTAACTGTCATAGCCAGTCATTCGACCGAAAACAAGCCGAGAAAGGAGGAACCATAGGGTGCAGTGGTTACTGTAGTTTAAATTTAAAAATTACCTGCCTTAAAATGACAGGGCGGGCCGTGGACTGGATACACCACAAGAGAAATAAATTTATCAGGTAAGCATAAAACAGAATTTATGCTTACCTGATAAATTACTTTCTCCAACGGTGTGTCCGGTCCACGGCGTCATCCTTACTTGTGGGATATTCTCTTCCCCAACAGGAAATGGCAAAGAGCCCAGCAAAGCTGATCACATGATCCCTCCTAGGCTCCGCCTACCCCAGTCATTCGACCGACGTAAAGGAGGAATATGCATAGGAGAAATCATATGATACCGTGGTGACTGTAGTTAGAGAAAATAATTCATCAGACCTGATTAAAATACCAGGGCGGGCCGTGGACCGGACACACCGTTGGAGAAAGTAATTTATCAGGTAAGCATAAATTCTGTTTTCTCCAACATAGGTGTGTCCGGTCCACGGCGTCATCCTTACTTGTGGGAACCAATACCAAAGCTTTAGGACACGGATGATGGGAAGGAGCAAATCAGGTCACCTAGATGGAAGGCACCACGGCTTGCAAAACCTTTCTCCCAAAAATAGCCTCAGAAGAAGCAAAAGTATCAAATTTGTAAAATTTGGTAAAAGTGTGCAGTGAAGACCAAGTCGCTGCCTTACATATCTGATCAACAGAAGCCTCGTTCTTGAAGGCCCATGTGGAAGCCACAGCCCTAGTGGAGTGAGCTGTGATTCTTTCAGGAGGCTGCCGTCCGGCAGTCTCATAAGCCAATCGGATAATGCTTTTAAGCCAAAAAGAGAGAGAGGTAGAAGTTGCTTTTTGACCTCTCCTTTTACCAGAATAAACAACAAACAAAGAAGATGTTTGTCTGAAATCCTTTGTAGCCTCTAAATAGAATTTTAGAGCACGAACTACATCCAAATTGTGTAACAAACGTTCCTTCTTTGAAACTGGATTCGGACACAAAGAAGGCACAACTATCTCCTGGTTAATGTTTTTGTTAGAAACAACCTTCGGAAGAAAACCAGGTTTAGTACGCAAAACCACCTTATCTGCATGGAACACCAGATAAGGAGGAGAACACTGCAGAGCAGATAACTCTGAAACTCTTCTAGCAGAAGAAATTGCAACCAAAAACAAAACTTTCCAAGATAGTAACTTAATATCTACGGAATGTAAGGGTTCAAACGGAACCCCTTGAAGAACTGAAAGAACTAAATTGAGACTCCAAGGAGGAGTCAAAGGTTTGTAAACAGGCTTGATTCTAACCAGAGCCTGAACAAAAGCTTGAACATCTGGCACAGCCGCCAGCTTTTTGTGAAGTAAAACAGATAAAGCAGAAATCTGTCCCTTCAAAGAACTTGCAGATAATCCTTTCTCCAAACCCTCTTGTAGAAAGGATAGAATCTTAGGAATTTTAATCTTGTTCCATGGGAATCCTTTAGATTCACACCAACAGATATATTTTTTCCATATTTTATGGTAAATTTTCCTAGTTACAGGCTTTCTAGCCTGAATAAGAGTATCAATGACAGAATCTGAAAACCCACGCTTTGATAAAATCAAGCGTTCAATCTCCAAGCAGTCAGTTGGAGTGAAGCCAGATTCGGATGTTCGAATGGACCTTGAACAAGAAGGTCCTGTCTCAAAGGTAGCTTCCATGGTGGAGCCGATGACATATTCACCAGGTCTGCATACCAAGTTCTGCGTGGCCACGCAGGAGCTATCAAGATCACCGAAGCCCTCTCCTGATTGATCCTGGCTACCAGCCTGGGAATGAGAGGAAACGGTGGGAATACATAAGCTAGGTTGAAGGTCCAAGGTGCTACTAGTGCATCTACTAGAGTCGCCTTGGGATCCCTGGATCTGGACCCGTAGCAAGGAACCTTGAAGTTCTGACGAGACGCCATCAGGTCCATGTCTGGAATGCCCCATAATTGAGTTATTTGGGCAAAGATTTCCGGATGGAGTTCCCACTCCCCCGGATGGAATGTCTGACGACTCAGAAAATCCGCTTCCCAATTTTCCACTCCTGGGATGTGGATTGCAGACAAGTGGCAGGAGTGATTCTCCGCCCATTGAATTATTTTGGTCACTTCTTCCATCGCCAGGGAACTCCTTGTTCCCCCCTGATGGTTGATATATGCAACAGTCGTCATGTTGTCTGATTGAAACCTTATGAATTTGGCCTTTGCTAGTTGAGGCCAAGCTTTGAGAGCATTGAATATCGCTCTCAGTTCCAGAATGTTTATCGGGAGAAGAGATTCTTCCCGAGACCATAGACCCTGAGCTTTCAGGGGTTCCCAGACCGCGCCCCAGCCCACCAGACTGGCGTCGGTCGTGACAATGACCCACTCTGGTCTGCGGAAGCTCATTCCCTGTGACAGGTTGTCCAGGGTCAGCCACCAACGGAGTGAATCTCTGGTCCTCTGATCTACTTGGATCGTCGGAGACAAGTCTGTATAATCCCCATTCCACTGTCTGAGCATGCACAGTTGTAATGGTCTTAGATGAATTCGCGCAAAAGGAACTATGTCCATTGCCGCAACCATCAAACCTATTACTTCCATGCACTGCGCTATGGAAGGAAGAAGAACAGAATGAAGTACTTGACAAGAGCTTAGAAGTTTTGATTTTCTGGCCTCTGTCAGAAAAATCCTCATTTCTAAGGAGTCTATTATTGTTCCCAAGAAGGGAACTCTTGTTGACGGGGATAGAGAACTTTTTTCTACGTTCACTTTCCACCCGTGAGATCTGAGAAAGGCTAGGACAATGTCCGTATGAGCCTTTGCTTTTGACAGAGACGACGCTTGAATCAGTATGTCGTCCAAGTAAGGTACTACTGCAATGCCCCTTGGTCTTAGCACCGCTAGAAGGGACCCTAGTACCTTTGTGAAAATCCTTGGAGCAGTGGCTAATCCGAATGGAAGTGCCACAAACTGGTAATGCTTGTCCAGAAAGGCGAACCTTAGGAACCGATGATGTTCCTTGTGGATAGGAATATGTAGATACGCATCCTTTAAATCCACCGTGGTCATGAATTGACCTTCCTGGATGGTAGGAAGAATTGTTCGAATGGTTTCCATTTTGAACGATGGAACCCTGAGAAATTTGTTTAGAATCTTGAGATCTAAAATTGGTCTGAATGTTCCCTCTTTTTTGGGAACTATGAACAGATTGGAGTAAAACCCCATCCCTTGTTCTCCTAATGGAACAGGATGAATCACTCCCATTTTTAACAGGTCTTCTACACAATGTAAGAATGCCTGTCTTTTTATTTGGTTTGAAGACAATTGAGACCTGTGGAACCTTCCCCTTGGGGGTAGTTCCTTGAATTCCAGGAGATAACCATGAGAAACTATTTCTAGCGCCCAAGGATCCTGAACATCTCTTGCCCAAGCCTGAGCAAAGAGAGAGAGTCTGCCCCCCACCAGATCCGGTCCCGGATCGGGGGCCAACACCTCATGCTGTTTAAGTAGCAGTGGCAGGTTTCTTGGCCTGCTTACCTTTGTTCCAGCCTTGCATCGGCCTCCAGGCTGGCTTGGTTTGAGAAGTATTACCCTCTTGCTTAGAGGATGTAGAATTTGAGGCTGGTCCGTTTCTGCGAAAGGGACGAAAATTTGGCTTATTTTTAGCCTTAAAGGACCTATCCTGAGGAAGGGCGTGGCCCTTTCCCCCAGTGATGTCTGAAATAATCTCTTTCAAATCAGGGCCAAACAGCGTTTTACCCTTGAAAGGGATGTTAAGCAATTTGTTCTTGGAGGACACATCCGCTGACCAAGACTTTAGCCAAAGCGCTCTGCGCGCCACAATAGCAAAACCTGAATTTTTCGCCGCTAATCTAGCTAATTGCAAAGTGGCGTCTAAGATAAAAGAGTTAGCCAATTTAAGTGCTTGAACTCTGTCCATAACCTCCTCATACGAAGATTCTTTATTGAGCGACTTTTCTAGTTCTTCGAACCAGAAACAGGCTGCTGTAGTGACAGGAACAATGCATGAAATTGGTTGTAGAAGGTAACCTTGCTGAACAAACATCTTTTTAAGCAAACCCTCTAATTTTTTATCCATAGGATCTTTGAAAGCACAACTATCTTCTATAGGGATAGTAGTGCGTTTGTTTAGAGTAGAAACCGCCGCCTCGACCTTGGGGACTGTCTGCCATAAGTCCTTTCTGGGGTCGACCATAGGAAATAATTTCTTAAATATAGGGGGAGGGACAAAAGGTATGCCGGGCCTTTCCCATTCTTTATTTACAATGTCCGCCACCCGCTTGGGTATAGGAAAAGCATCGGGGGGCACCGGGACCTCTAGGAACTTGTCCATCTTACATAATTTCTCTGGAATGACCAAATTGTCACAATCATCCAGAGTAGATAACACCTCCTTAAGCAGAGCGCGGAGATGTTCCAATTTAAATTTAAATGTAATAACGTCAGGTTCAGCTTGTTGAGAAATTTTTCCTGAATCTGAAATTTCTCCCTCAGACAAAACCTCCCTGGCCCCTTCAGATTGGTGTAAGGGCATGTCAGAACCATTATCATCAGCGTCCTCATGCTCTTCAGTATCTAAAACAGAGCAATCGCGCTTTCGCTGATAAGTGGGCATTTTGGACAAAATGTTTTTAATAGAATTATCCATTACAGCCGTTAATTGTTGCATAGTAAGGAGGATTGGCGCACTAGATGTACTAGGGACCTCCTGAGTGGGCAAGACTGGTGTAGACACAGAAGGGGATGATGCAGTACCATGCTTACTCCACTCACTTGAGGAATCATCTTGGGCAACATCATTATCAGTGGCATCATTGTCCCTACATTGTTTGGACTCTATGTCACATTCATCACATATATTTAAATGGGGAGGAACCTTGGCTTTCGAACATACAGAACATCGTCTATCTGATGGTTCAGACATGTTAATAGGCATAAACTTGATAACAAAGCACAAAAAACGTTTTAAAATAAAACCGTTACTGTCACTTTAAATTTTAAACTGAACACACTTTATTACTGAATATGTGAAAAAGTATGAAGGAATTGTTCAAAATTCACCAAAATTTCACCACAGTGTCTTAAAGCCTTAAAAATATTGCACACCAAATTTGAAAGCTTTAACTCTTAAAATAACGGAACCGGAGCCGTTTTTACATTTAACCCCTATACAGTCCCTGGTATCTGCTTTGCTGAGACCCAACCAAGCCCAGAGGGGAATACGATACCAAATGACGCCTTCAATAAGCTTTTTCAGTGGTACTGAGCTCCTCACACATGCATCTGCATGCCTTGCTTTCCAAAAACAACTGCGCATTAGTGGCGCGAAAATGAGGCTCTGCCTATGACTAGAAAAGGCCCCCAGTGAAAAAGGTGTCCAATACAGTGCCTGCCGTTTTTTTAATACATCCCCAAGATTATAAAAACTATTTATAGTTATAATCCACTAATAGAGTAATCGTTTTAGCCCAGAAAAATGTCTACCAGTCTTTAAAGCCCTTGTGAAGCCCTTTATTCTTATACTAAACTAAGAAAATGGCTTACCGGTTCCCATAGGGAAAATGACAGCTTCCAGGATTACCAAGTCTTGTTAGAAATGTGTCATACCTTAAGCAGCAAAGTCTGCCCACTGTTTCCCCCAACTGAAGTTACTTCATCTCAACAGTCCTGTGTGGAAACAGCCATCGATTTTAGTAACGGTTGCTAAAATCATCTTCCTCTTACAAACAGAAATCTTCATCTATTTTCTGTTTCAGAGTAAATAGTACATACCAGCACTATTTTAAAATAACAAACTCTTGATTGAAGAATAAAACTACATTTAAACACCAAAAAACTCTTAACCATCTCCGTGGAGATGTTGCCTGTGCAACGGCAAAGAGAATGACTGGGGTAGGCGGAACCTAGGAGGGATCATGTGATCAGCTTTGCTGGGCTCTTTGCCATTTCCTGTTGGGGAAGAGAATATCCCACAAGTAAGGATGACGCCGTGGACCGGACACACCTATGTTGGAGAAATTGTGTTTTCTCTTGTACGGTGTATCCAGTCCACGGATCATCCATTACTTGTGGGATACCAATACCAAAGCTAAAGTACACGGATGAAGGGAGGGACAAGGCATGAACTTAAATGGAAGGAACCACTGCCCGTAAAACCTCTCCCCCAAATATAGCCTCTGAAAAAGCAAAAGTATCAAATTTGTAAAATTTTGAAAAAATATGAAGCGAAGACCAAGTCTTCGCCTTGCAAATCTGATCAAAAGAAGCCTCATTTTTAAAGGCCCAAGTGGAAGCCACAGCTCTAGTGGAATGAGCTGTAATCCTTTCAGGAGGCTGCTGTCCAGCAGTCTCATAGGCTAAGCGGATTAAGCTTCTTAGTCAAAAAGAAAAAGAGGTTGCCGAAGCCTTTTGACCTCTCCTCTGTCCAGAGTAGACAACAAACAAAGCAGATGTTTGACGAAAATCTTTAGTAGCTTGTAAGTAAAACTTTAAAGCACGGACCACGTCCAGATTGTGTAACACAAGGATGGAACAACAATCTCTTGATTGATATTCTTGTTAGATACCACCTTATGTAAGAACCCAGGTTTGGTACGCAGGACTACCTTATCCGTATGAAAAATCAGATAAGGAGAATCACATTGTAAGGCAGATAGCTCAGACTCTACGAGCCGAGGAAATAGCTACCAAAAAAAGAACTTTCCAAGATAAAAGCTTGATCTATGGAATGAAGAGGTTCAAACGGAACTCCTTGAAGAACCTTAAGAACCAAGTTTAAGATGGTGGAGCAACAGGTTTAAACACAGGCTTGATTCTAACTAAAGCCTGACAAAATGCCTGAACGTCTGGAACATCTGACAGACGCTTAATTAGCTGACAATCCTTTTTCCAAACCTTCTTGGAGAAAAGATAATATCCTAGAAATCCTGACCTTACTCCATGAGTAACCCTTGGATTCACACCAATAAAGATATCTACGCCATACCTTATGGTAAATTTTCCTGGTGACAGGCTTTCGTGCCTGTCTTAAGGTATCAATAACTGACTCGGAGAAGCCACGCTTTGATAAAATCAAGCGTTCAATCTCCAGGCAGTCAGCCTCAGAGAAATTAGATTTGGATGGTTGAAAGGACCCTGAAGTAGAAAGTCCTGTTTCAGAGGCAGAGACCATGGTGGAAAGGATGACATGTCCACTAGATCCGCATACCAGGTCCTGCGTGGCCACGCAGGTGCTATCAGAATCACTGATGCTCTCTCCTGCTTGATCTTGGCAATCAGTCGAGGGAGCAGAGGAAACGGTGGAAACACATAAGCCAGGTTGAAAGACCAGGGCGCTGCTAGAGCATCTATCAGTGTCGCCTTGGGATCCCTGGACCTGGATCCATAACACGGAACCTTGGCGTTCTGGCGAGACGCCATGAGATCCAGTTCTGGTTTGCCCCAACGATGAATCAGTTGTGCAAATACCTCCGGATGGAGTTCCCACTCTCCCGGATGAAAAGTCTGACGACTTAGAAAATCCGCCTCCCAGTGCTCTACACCTGGGATATGGATAGCTGATAGGTGGCAAGAGTGAATCTCTGCCCAGCGAATTATTTTTGAAACTTCAAACATCTCTAGGGAACTTCTCATTCCTCCTTGATGGTTGATGTAAGCTACAGTCGTGATGTTGTCCAACTGAAATCTGATGTACCTCAGAGTTGCTAACTGAGGCCAAGCCTGAAGAGCCTTGAATATCGCTCTTAGTTCCAGAATATTTAATGGAAGGAGAGACTCCTCCTGAGTCCACGATCCCTGAGCCTTCAGGGAATTCCAGACTGCACCCCAACCTAGAAGGCTGGCATCTGTCGTAACAATTGTCCAATCTGGCCTGCGAAAGGTCATACCTTTGGACAGATGGACCCGAGATAGCCACCAGAGAAGAGAATCCCTGGTCTCTTGGTCCAGATTCAGTTGAGGGGACAAATCTGTGTAATCCCCGTTCCACTGACTGAGCATGCATAGTTGCAGCGGTCTGAGATGTAAGCGTGCAAACGGCACTATGTTCATTGCCGCTACCATTAAGCCGATTACTTCCATACACTGAACCACCGAAGGGCGCGGAATGGAATGAAGAACCCGGCAGGAATTTAGAAGCTTTGATAACCTGGACTCCGTCAGGTGAATTTTTATTTCTACAGAATCTATCAGAGTCCCTAGAAAGGAAACTCTTGTGAGTGGGGATAGAGAACTCTTTTCCTCGTTCACTTTCCACCCATGCGACCACAGAAATGCCAGTACTACGTCCGTATGAGACTTGGCAATTTGGAAGTTTGACAACTGTATCAGGATGTCGTCTAAATAAGGGGCTACTGCTATGCCCCGCGGCCTTAGGACCGCCATAAGCGAGCCTAGAACCTTTGCAAAGATTCTTGGGGCTGTAGCTAATCCCAAGGGAAGAGCTACAACTGGTAATGCCTGTCTTGAAAGGCAAACCTGAGAAACCGATGATGATCTTTGTGTATCGGAATGTGAAGATAGGCATCCTTTAGATCCACTGTAGTCATATATTGACCCTCCTGGATCAGTGGTAGGATGGTACGAATAGTTTCCATCTTGAACGACGGAACTTTGAGGAATTTGTTTAAGATCTTTAGATCCAAAATTGGTCTGAAGGTTCCCTCTTTTTTGGGAACCACAAACAGATTTGAGTAAAAACCCTGTCCCTGTTCCTCCTTTGGAACTGGATGGATCACTCCCATAACTAGGAGGTCTCGTACACAGTGTAAGAATGCCTCTCTCTTTATCTGGTGTGCAGATAATTGTGAAAGGTGAAATCTCCCTTTTGGGGGGGAAGCTTTGAAGTCAAGAAGATATCCCTGGGATATAATTTCCAACGCCCAGGGATCCTGAACATCTCTTGCCCACGCCTGGGCAAAAAGTGAAAGTCTGCCCCCTACTAGATCCGTTCCCGGATAGGGGGCCGTTCCTTCATGCTGTCTTAGAGGCAGCAGCAGGCTTTTTTTACCTGCTTACCTTTTTTCCAGGTCAGGTTTGGTCTCCAGACCGTCTTGGATTGAGCAAAAGTTCCCTCTTGTTTAGCATTAGAGGAAGTTGATGCCGCACCTGCCTTGAAGTTTTGAAAGGCACGAAAATTAGACTGTTTGGCCCTTGACTTGGACCTATCCTGAGGAAGGGCATGACCTTTTCCTCCAGTGATATCAGCAATAATCTCCTTCAACCAGGCCCGAATAGGGTCTGCCCCTTGAAGGGAATGTTAAGTAGCTTAGATTTTGAAGTCACGTCAGCTGACCATGATCTAAGCCATAGCGCTCTGCGCGCCTGTTTAGCAAAACCAGAATTCTTAGCCGTTAGTTTAGTCAAATGAACAATGGCATCAGAATAAAAGAATTGGCTAGCTTAAGTGCTCTAAGTTTGCCAAGTATGTCATGGAGTCGCTACCTGTAAAGCCTCTTCCAGAGACTCAAACCAGTACGCCGCAGCAGCAGTGACAGGGGCAATGCATGCAAGGGGCTGTAGGATAAAACCTTGTTGAATAAATATTTTCTTAAGGTAACCTCTAATTTTTTATCCATTGGATCTAAAAAAAAAAAAAAAAGCACAACTGTCCTCGACAGGGATTGTAGTACGCTTTACTAGAGTAGAAACTGCTCCCTCCACCTTAGGGACTGACTGCCATAAGTCCCGTGTGGTGGCGTCTATTGGAAACATTTTTCTAAAAATAGGAGGGGAAGAGAATGGCACACCTGGTCTATCCCATTCCTTAGTAATAATTTCTGTAAACCTTTTAGGTATTTGGAAAAACATCAGTACACACCGGCACTGCAAAGTATTTATCCAGTCTACACAATTTCTCTGGCACTGCAATGGTATCACAGTCATTCAGAGCAGCTAAAACCTCCCTAAGCAACACGCGGAGGTGTTCAAGCTTAAATTTAAATGTAGAAATATTAGAATCAGGTATGTTTCCTGAGTCATTAACATCACCCACTGACTGAAGCTCTCTTTCCTCAGCTTCTGCATATTGTGAGGCAGTATCAGACATGGTTCTTAAAGTATGCTCTGCTTTTTGTCTCACCCCAGAGCTATCTCGCTTACCTCTAAGTTCAGGTAGTCTGGCTAATACCGCTGACAGTGTATTATCCATGACTGCCGCCATGTCTTGTAAAGTAAACGCTATGGGCTCCCTAGATGTACTTGCCGCCATTTGAGCGTGAGTCCCTTAAGCGGGAGTCAAAGGGTCTGACACGTGGGGAAAGTTAGTCGGCATAACTTCCCCCTCGTCATATTCCTCTGGTGATAAATTTTTTAAAGACAGAAAATGATCTTTATTGCATAAAATGAAATCAGTACATTTGTGACACATTCTAAGAGGGGGTTCCACCATGGCTTTTAAACATAATAAACAAGGAGTTTCTTCTATGTCAGACATGTTTATACAGAATAGCAATGAGACTAGCAAGCTTGGAAAACACTTTAAATCAAGTTAACAAGCAAATATAAAAAATGGTACTGTGCCTTTAAGAGAAACAAATTTTGTCAGAATTTGAAAAACAGTGAAAAAATGCAGTAAATCAAACAAAATTTTTACAGTGTGTATAATAGGCTAACAGAGCATTGCACCCACTTGCAAATGGATGATTAACCCCTTAGTTCAAAAAACGGATCAAAAAAACGAAATAGACATTTTTTTAACAGTCACAACCAACTGCCACAGCAAGCTGTGGCCCTACCTTCCCCAATAAACGACTTTGGAAAGCCTTTGGGCCCTTTAGAGATATCCTATAGCATTCAGAGGGCCTTTGAGGGAAGCTGGAAGTCACAGTTTGTAATTTTAACTGCACCAACTGTAACTTTTATACTACAACAGTGGAAATGGTTTCTAGTCAAAATTTAAGCCAGCCATGTGGAAAAAACTAGGCCCCAATAAAGTTTTATCACCAAAGCGTATATAAAAACGATTAAACATGCCAGCAAACGTTTTATATTGCAATATCATAAGGGTATTACCCCTGGGAGTAAGCATGATACCAGTCGTTATTAAATCACTGTATTCAGGCTTAACTTACATTAATCCGGTATCAGCAGCATTTTCTAGTGTTTTCCATCTCTAGAAAAAATTATAACTGCACATACCTGATAGCAGAATAAACTGCACGCCATTCTCTCGCTGAAGTTACCTTATCTGTGTAATCCCCTCAGACATATGTGAGAATAGCAATGGATCTTAGTTACAGCCTGCTAAGATCATAGAAACCTCAGGCAGATTCTTCTTCTATTTACTGCCTGAGATAAAATGGCACAACTCCGGTACTATTTAAAAATAACAAACTTTTGATTGAAGAAAATAAACTAACTATATTTAACCACTCTCTCCTACAACGACCTAGCTTGTTGAGAGTTGCAAGAGAATGACTGGCTATGACAGTTAGGGGAGGAGCTATATTACAGCTCTGCTGTGGGTGTCCTCTTGCAACTTCCTGTTGGGAATGAGAATATCCCACAAGTAATGGATGATCCGTGGACTGGATACACCTTACAAGAGAAAACATAATTTATGTAAGAACTTACCTGATAAATTCATTTCTTTCATATTAGCAAGAGTCCATGAGCTAGTGACGTATGGGATATACATTCCTACCAGGAGGGGCAAAGTTTCCCAAACCTTAAAATGCCTATAAATACACCCCTCACCACACCCACAAATCAGTTTAACGAATAGCCAAGAAGTGGGGTGATAAGAAAAAAGTGCGAAAGCATATAAAATAAGGAATTGGAATAATTGTGCTTTATACAAAAAAATCAAAACCACCACAAAAAAGGGCGGGCCTCATGGACTCTTGCTAATATGAAAGAAATTAATCTATCAGGTAAGTTCTTACATAAATTATGTTTTCTTTCATGTAATTAGCAAGAGTCCATGAGCTAGTGACGTATGGGATAATGATTACCCAAGATGTGGATCTTTCCACGCAAGAGTCACTAGAGAGGGAGGGATAAAATAAAGACAGCCAATTCCTGCTGAAAATAATCCACACCCAGAATAAAATTTTAATGAAAAAACATAAGCAGAAGATTCAAACTGAAACCACTGCCTGAAGTACGTTTCTACCAAAAACTGCTTCAGAAGAAGAAAACACATCAAAATGGTAGAATTTAGTAAAAGTATGCAAAGAGGACCAAGTTGCTGCTTTGCAAATCTGATCAACCGAAGCTTCATTCCTAAACGCCCAGGAAGTAGAAACTGACCTAGTAGAATGAGCTGTAATCCTTTGAGGCGGAGTGTTACCCGACTCAACATAGGCATGATGAAATAAAGATTTCAACCAAGATGCCAAAGAAATGGCAGAAGCTTTCTGGTCTTTCTAGAACCGGAAAAGATGACAAATAGACTAGAAGTCTTTCGGAAAGACTTAGTAGCTTCAACATAATATTACAAAGCTCTAACAGCATCCAAAGAATGCAATGATTTCTCCTTAGAATTCATAGGATTAGGACATAATGAAGGAACCACAATTTCTCTACTAATGTTGTTAGAATTCACAACCTTAGGTAAAAAATTCAAAAGAAGTTCGCAGCACCGCCTTATCCTGATGCAAAATCAGAAAAGGAGACTCACAAAAAAAGAGTAGATAATTCAGAGACTCTTCTGGCAGAAGAGATGGCCAAAAGAAACAAAACTTTCCAAGAAAGTAATATAACGACCAAAGAATGCATGGGTTCAAAAGGAGGAGCTTGAAGAGCCCCCAGAACCAAATTCAAACTCCAAGGAGGAGAAATTGACTTAATGACAGGTTTTATACGAACCAAAGGTTGTACAAAACAATGAATATCAGGAAGATTAGCAATCCTTCTGTGAAAAAGAACAGAAAGAGCAGAGATTTGTCTTTCAAGGAACTTGCGGACAAACCTTTATCTAAACCATCCTGAAGAAATATAAGTCTTCCAGACTCTATAATATATCTCTCTAGATACAGATTTACGAGCCTGTCACATAGTATCAATCGCAGAGTCAGAGAAACCTCTTTGACCAAGAATCAAGCGTTCAAACTCCATACCTTAAAATTAAGGTTTTGAGATCCTGATGGAAAAAAGAACCTTGAGACAGAAAGACTGGTCTTAACGGAAGAGTCCACAGCTGGCAAGAGGCCATCCGGACAAGATCCGCATACCAAAACCTGTGAGACCATGCTGGAGCTACCAGCAGGACAAACGAGCATTCTTTTAGAATATTGGAGAATACCCTTGGAAGAAGAACTAGAGGCGGAAAGATATAGGCAGGATGACACTTGTAAGGAAAGAGATAATGCATCCACTGCCTCCGCCCGAGGATCCCGGGATCCGGACAGATACCAGGGAAGATTCTTGTTTAGATGAGAAGCCATCAGATCTATTTCTGAGAGTTCCCACATTTGAACAATCTGAGGAAATACCTCTGGGTGAAGACCATTCGCCCAGGTGCAACGTTTGGCGACGGAGATAATCCGCTTTCCAATTGTCCATACCTGGGATATGAACCGCAGAGATTAGACAGGAGTTGGATTCTGCCCAAACCAAAATTCGAGATACTTCTTTCATAGCCAGAGGACTGTGAGTCCCTCCTTGATGATTGATGTATGCCACAGTTGTGACATTGTCTATCTGAAAACAAATGAACAACTCTCTCTTCAGAAGAGGCCAAGACTGAAGAGCTCTGAAAATTGCACGGAGTTCCAAAATATTGATCGGAAATCTCACCTCCTGAGATTCCCAAACCCCTTGTGCCGTCAGATACCCCCACACAGCTCCCCAACCTGTAAGACTTGCATCTGTTGAGATTATAGTCCAGGTCGGAAGAACAAAGAAGCCCCCTGAACTAAACGATGGTGATCTGTCCACCATGTCAGAGAGTGTCGTATAATCGATTTAAAGATATTAATTGAGATATCTTTGAGTAATCCCTGCACCATTGGTGAGAACAAGCTGAGAGTAGAAGCTGCGGTCAGTAGCGAGAGCGAGAGTGCCGCTCTGAGATGCTGGGGAAAATAGGAGGAGCCGGATTGGCTCAGTTCCACACACACTTGGGTGAGAATTGCAGATAATCCAGCATAGAAGAGAGGCAAAGGTGTGTCTTAAATAGGCAGGTAATTAATTAAAGGGGCAGTGAACAGAGGAAAAAAAAGGAAGGTTCTGACAGATATTAATTGAGATATCTTCGTGTAATCCTTGCACCATTGCTTCAGCATACAGAGCTGAAGAGGTCGCATGTGAAAACGAGCAAAGGAGATCGCATCTGATGCGGCAGTCCTAAGACCTAAAATTTCCATGCATAAGGCTACCAAAGGGAATGATTGTGACTGAAGGTTTTGACAAGCTGATATCAATGTTAAACTTCTCTTGTCTGAGAAGGACAGAGTCATAGACACTGAATTTATCTAGAAACCTAAAAAGGTTACCCTTGTCTGAGGAATCAATGAACTGAATGGTAAATTGATCCTCCAACCATGAACTTGAAGAAACAACACAAGTCGATTCGTATGAGATTCTTCGAAAATGAGAAGACTGAGCAAGTACCAAGATATCGTCCAAATAAGGAAATACCAAAACCCTGTTCTCTGATTACAGAAAGAAGGGCACAGAGAACCTTTGAAAAAAATTCTTGGAACTGAGGCTAGGCCAAACGGTAGAGCCACAAAACTGGTAATGCTTGTCTAAAAAGAGAATCTCAGACACTAAAAGTGATCTGAATGAATCGGAAAATGCAGATACACATCCTGAAAATCTATTGTAGACATATAATGCCCTTGCTAAACAAAAGGCAGGATAGTCCTACAGTAACCATCTTGAATGTTGGTATCCTTACATAACGATTCAATATTGATAGATCCGGAACTGGTCTGAAGGAATTGACCTTCTTTGGTACAATGAAGAGATAAAATAAAACCCCAGCCCCTGTTCCAGAACTGGAACTGGCATAATTACTCCAGCCAACTCTAGATCTGAAACACATTTCAGAAATGCTGAGCCTTTGCTGTGTTAACTGGGACACGGGAAAGAAAAAAATCTCTTAGCAGGAGGCCTTAACTTGAAGCCAATTCTGTACCTTTCTGAAACAATGTTCTGGAAACCAGAGATTGAGAACGGAATTGATCCAAATTTCTTTGAAGAAAACGTAATCTGCCCCATACCAGCTGAGCTGGAATAAGGGCCGCACCTTCATGGGTACTTAGGAGCTGGCTATAGGTTTCTATAAGGCTTGGATATATTCCAAACTGGAAATAGTTTCCAAACTGATACCGCTCCTGAGGATGAAGGATCAGGCTTTTGTTCCTTGTTGTGAGGAAAGGAACGAAAATGATTATTAGACCTAAATTTACCTTAGATTTTTTATCCTTTGGTAAAAAAGTTCCCTTCCTTCCAGAAACAGTTGAGATAATAATTTATTACCCTGGAAAGAAAGGGAAAGCAAAGTTGACTTAGAAGACATATCAGCATTCCAAGTTTAATCCATAAAGCTTTTCTAGCTAAAATAGCTAGAGACATATACCTGACATCAACTCTAATGATATCAAAAGATGGTATCACCAATAAAATTATTAGCATGTTATAGAATAATAATAATGCTATAAAATTATGATCTGTTACTTGTTGCGCTAAAGCTTCTAACCAAAAAGTTGAAGCTGCAGCAACATCCGCTAAAAATATAGCAGGTCTAAGAAGATTACCTGAACATAAGTAAGCTTTTCTTAGAAAGGATTCAATTTTCCTATCTAAAGGATCCTTAAATGAAGTACTATCTGCCGTAGAAATAGTAGTACATTTAGCAGGAGTAGAGACAGCCCCATAACCTTAGGGATTTTGTCCCAAAAAACTCTGTCAGACGTTGCTTAAACGTTTAGAAGGAGTAAAAGAATTACCCAAATTATTCCATTCCCTGGAAATTACTTCAGAAATAGCATCAGGGAGATTAAACACTTCTGGAATAACTACAGGAGATTTAAAAACCTTATTTAAACGTTTAGATTTAGTATCAAGAGGACCAGAATCCTCTATTTCTAATGCAAATAATACTTCTTTAAATAAAGAACGAATAAATTCCATCTTGAACAAATACAAAGATTTATCAGCATCAACCTCAGATAAAGAAACCTCAGAACCAGAAGAACCATCATCAGTATCAGAATGATGATGTTCATTTAAAAATTCATCTGAAAAAAGAGAAGTTTTAAAAGACTTTTATATAAACTAGAAGGAGAAATAACAGACATAGCCTTCTTAATGGATTTAAAAAATAAAATCTCTTATGTTTATCAGGAACACTCTGAAAATTAGATGTTGACGGTACAGCAACAGGTAATGTAACAGTACTAAAGGAAATTTTATCTGCATTAATAAGTTTGTCATGACATGCAATACAAACAACAGCTGGAGAAACAGATACCAAAAATTATAGCAGATACACTTAGCTTGGTAGCTCCAGCACCGGGCAGTGATTTTCCTGAAGTATCTTCTGACTCAGTTGCAACGTGGAACATCTTGCAATATGTAATAGAAAAAACAACATATAAAGCAAAATTGATCAAATTCCTTAAATGACAGTTTCAGGAATGGGAAAAAAATGCCAGTGAACAAGCTTCTAGCAACCAGAAGCAATGAAAAATGAGACTTAAATAATGTGGAGACAAAAGCGACGCCCATATTTTTTTAGCGCCAAATAAGACGCCCACATTATTTGGCGCCTAAATGCTTTTGGCGCCAAAAATGACGCCACATCCGGAACGCCGACATTTTTGGCGCAAAAGAACGTCAAAAAATGACGCAACTTCCGGCGACACGTATGACGCCGGAAACGGAAAAGATTTTTTGCGCCAAAAAAGTCTGCGCCAAGAATGACGCAATAAAATGAAGCATTTTCAGCCCCCGCGAGCCTAACAGCCCACAGGGAAAAAAGAGTCAAATTTTTTAAGGTAAGAAAAAATGATTGATTCAAATGCATTATCCCAAATATGAAACTGACTGTCTGAAAATAAGGAATGTTGAACATTCTGAGTCAAGGCAAATAAATGTTTGAATACATATATTTAGAACTTTATAAAAAAGTGCCCAACCATAGCTTAGAGTGTCACAGAAAATAAGACTTACTTACCCCAGGACACTCATCTACATGTTTGTAGAAAGCCAAACCAGTACTGAAACGAGAATCAGCAGAGGTAATGGTATATAAATAAGAGTATATCGTCGATCTGAAAAGGGAGGTAAGAGATGAATCTCTACGACCGATAACAGAGAACCTATGAAATAGACCCCGTAGAAGGAGATCACTGCATTCAAATAGGCAATACTCTCCTAACATCCCTCTGACATTCACTGCACGCTGAGAGGAAAACCGGGCTCCAACTTGCTGCGGAGCGCATATCAACGTAGAATCTAGCACAAACTTACTTCACCACCTCCATAGGAGGCAAAGTTTGTAAAACTGAATTGTGGGTGTGGTGAGGGGTGTATTTATAGGCATTTTAAGGTTTGGGAAACTTTGCCCCTCCTGGTAGGAATGTATATCCCATACGTCACTAGCTCATGGACTCTTGCTAATTACATGAAAGAAATATATATATATATATACACACACACATATACATACACATACACACATACAAATCTGCAGTTCTACCCACCAACCGTCACCTGCCCCCTGCCTGGGTGCAATGATACAATGCAATAATCACGGAAAGGATTGCACTCTCAGGACTTTTTCAATAAGGAGTCAAAAATACTTTAATGAAACCTTTTTCGGGGATTTTGTCCCCTTCGTCAGCCTGACGAAGGGGACAAGATTCCCGAAAACATTTCATTAAAGTATTTTTGACTACTTATGGAAAAAGTCCTGAGAGTGCAATCCTTTCCGTGATTTTATATATATATATATATATATATATATATATATATATATATATACACATATACACACACACATATATATATATATATACATACACACACACACATACATAATCATAAACATTTGACCTTACAATTGACGTAAATCAAAATGCACACAAATATTTAAATGACCAAACCACCACTTAAGAGATACAAAATACAATTTTAATTGGCAAAAAATCAATATCACCTATTCATTTATAAATACACATCTTTAAATTTCCCTAAGACAGCAGCTAGTTATGTAAAATACAGAATATATTCTCTATAGCGATGCACATTCAGACTTTGTAAACGGCCCACTTAGACAGCAGAAAAAACATAATTTATGTAAGAACTTACCTGATAAATTCATTTCTTTCATATTAGCAAGAGTCCATGAGCTAGTGACGTATGGGATATACATTCCTACCAGGAGGGGCAAAGTTTCCCAAACCTCAAAATGCCTATAAATACACCCCTCACCACACCCACAATTCAGTTTAACGAATAGCCAAGAAGTGGGGTGATAAGAAAAAAAGTGCGAAAGCATATAAAATAAGGAATTGGAATAATTGTGCTTTATACAAAATCATAACCACCACAAAAAAAGGGCGGGCCTCATGGACTCTTGCTAATATGAAAGAAATGAATTTATCAGGTAAGTACTTACATAAATTATGTTTTCTTTCATGTAATTAGCAAGAGTCCATGAGCTAGTGACGTATGGGATAATGACTACCCAAGAAGTGGATCTTTCCACACAAGAGTCACTAGAGAGGGAGGGATAAAATAAAGACAGCCAATTCCTGCTGAAAAATCCACACCCAAAATAAAGTTTAACGAAAAACATAAGCAGAAGATTCAAACTGAAACCGCTGCCTGAAGTACTTTTCTACCAAAGACTGCTTCAGAAGAAGAAAATACATCAAAATGGTAGAATTTAGTAAAAGTATGCAAAGAGGACCAAGTAGCTGCTTTGCAGATCTGGTCAACCGAAGCTTCATTCCTAAACGCCCAGGAAGTAGAAACTGACCTAGTAGAATGAGCTGTAATTCTCTGAGGCGGAGTCTTACCCGACTCAACATAAGCAAGATGAATTAAAGATTTCAACCAAGATGCCAAAGAAATGGCAGAAGCTTTCTGGCCTTTTCTAGAACCGGAAAAGATAACAAATAGACTAGAAGTCTTACGAAAAGATTTCGTAGCTTCAACATAATATTTCAAAGCTCTAACAACATCTAAAGAATGCAACGATTTCTCCTTAGAATTCTTAGGATTAGGACATAATGAAGGAACCACAATTTCTCTACTAATGTTGTTGGAATTCACAATTTTAGGTAAAAATTCAAAAGAAGTTCGCAACACCGCCTTATCCTGATGAAAAATCAGAAAAGGAGACTCACAAGAAAGAGCAGATAATTCAGAAACTCTTCTGGCAGAAGAGATGGCCAAAAGGAACAAAACTTTCCAAGAAAGTAATTTAATGTCCAATGAAAGCATAGGTTCAAACGGAGGAGCTTGAAGAGCTCCCAGAACCAAATTCAAACTCCAAGGAGGAGAAATTGACTTAATGACAGGTTTTATACGAACCAAAGCTTGTACAAAACAATGAATATCAGGAAGAATAGCAATCTTTCTGTGAAAAAGAACAGAAAGAGCAGAGATTTGTCCTTTCAAAGAACTTGCGGACAAACCCTTATCTAAACCATCCTGAAGGAACTGTAAAATTCTCGGTATTCTAAAAGAATGCCAGGAAAAATGATGAGAAAGACACCAAGAAATATAAGTCTTCCAGACTCTATAATATATCTCTCGAGATACAGATTTACGAGCCTGTAACATAGTATTAATCACAGAGTCAGAGAAACCTCTTTGACCAAGAATCAAGCGTTCAATCTCCATACCGTTAAATTTAAGGATTTCAGATCCTGATGGAAAAAAGGACCTTGTGACAGAAGGTCTGGTCTTAACGGAAGAGTCCACGGTTGGCAAGAGGCCATCCGGACAAGATCCGCATAACAAAACCTGTGAGGCCATGCCGGAGCTACCAGAAGAACAAACGAGCATTCCTTCAGAATCTTGGAGATTACTCTTGGAAGAAGAACTAGAGGCGGAAAGATATAGGCAGGATGATACTTCCAGGGAAGTGATAATGCATCCACTGCCTCCGCCTGAGGATCCCGGGATCTGGACAGATACCTGGGAAGTTTCTTGTTTAGATGGGACGCCATCAGATCTATTTCTGGAAGTTCCCACATTTGAACAATCTGAAGAAATACCTCTGGGTGAAGAGACCATTCGCCCGGATGCAACGTTTGGCGACTGAGATAATCCGCTTCCCAATTGTCTACACCTGGAATATGAACCGAATAATTTGTTACCCTGGAAAGAAATGGAAAGTAAAGTTGATTTAGAAGCCATATCAGCATTCCAAGTTTTAAGCCATAAAGCTCTTCTAGCTAAAATAGCTAGAGACATAAACCTGACATCAACTCTGATAATATCAAAAATGGCATCACAGATAAAATTATTAGCATGTTGAAGAAGAATAATAATATCATGAGAATCACGATGTGTTACTTGTTGCGCTAAAGTTTCCAACCAAAAAGTTGAAGCTGCAGCAACATCAGCCAAAGATATAGCAGGTCTAAGAAGATTACCTGAACACAGATAAGCTTTTCTTAGAAAGGACTCCATTTTCCTATCTAGAGGATCCTTAAACGAAGTACCATCTGACGTAGGAATAGTAGTACGTTTAGCAAGGGTAGAAATAGCCCCATCAACTCTAGGGATCTTGTCCCAAAATTCTAATCTGTCAGGCGGCACAGGATATAATTGCTTAAAACGTTTAGAAGGAGTAAATGAATTACCCAAATTATCCCATTCTTTGGAAATTACTGCAGAAATAGCATCAGGGACAGGAAAAACTTCTGGAATAACTACAGGAGTTTTAAAAACCTTATTTAAACGTTTAGATTTAGTATCAAGAGGACCAGAATCCTCTATTTCTAAAGCAATTAGGACTTCTTTAAGTAAAGAACGAATAAATTCCATTTTAAATAAATATGAAGATTTATCAGCATCAACCTCTGAGACAGAATCCTCTGAACCAGAGGAATCATCAGAATCAGAATGATGATGTTCAGTTAAAAATTCATCTGTAGGGAGAGAAGTTTTAAAAGATTTTTTATGTTTACTAGAAGGAGAAATAACAGACATAGCCTTCTTTATGGATTCAGAAACAAAATCTCTTATATTATCAGGAACATTCTGCACCTTAGATGTTGAAGGAACTGCAACAGGCAATGGTACTTTACTAAAGGAAATATTATCTGCTTTAACAAGTTTGTCATGACAATCAATACAAACAACAGCTGGAGAAATAGCTACCAAAAGTTTACAGCAGATACACTTAGCTTTGGTAGATTCAGCACTTGACAGCGATTTTCCTGTAGTATCTTCTGACTCAGATGCAACGTGAGACATCTTGCAATATGTAAGAGAAAAAACAACATATATATAAAGCAAAATTGATCAAATTCCTTAAATGACAGTTTCAGGAATGGGAAAAAATGCCAAAGAACAAGCTTCTAGCAACCAGAAGCAATAAAAAATGAGACTGAAATAATGTGGAGACAAGAGTGACGCCCATATTTTTCGCGCCAAATAAGACGCCCACATTATTTGGCGCCTAAATGCTTTTTGGCGCCAAAAATGATGCCACATCCGGAACGCCGACATTTTTGGCGCAAAATAACGTCAAAAAGTGACGCAACTTCCGGCGACACGTATGACGCCGGAAACGGAAATAGAATTTTTGCGCCAAAAAAGTCCGCGCCAAGAATGACGCAATAAAATGAAGCATTTTCAGCCCCCGCGAGCCTAACAGCCCACAGGGAAAAAGTCAAATTTTAAGGTAAGAAAAAATGTTAAATTAAAATGCATTATCCCAAATATGAAACTGACTGTCTGAAAAATAAGGAAAGTTGAACATTCTGAGTCAAGGCAAATAAATGTTTGAATACATATATTTAGAACTTTATAAACAAAGTGCCCAACCATAGCTAGGAGTGTCACAAAAAATAAGACTTACTTACCCCAGAACACTCATCTACATATAGTAGATAGCCAAACCAGTACTGAAACGAGAATCAGTAGAGGTAATGGTATATATAAGAGTATATCGTCGATCTGAAAAGGGAGGTAAGAGATGAATCTCTACGACCGATAACAGAGAACCTATGAAATAGACCATCGGAGGCAAAGTTTGTAAAACTGAATTGTGGGTGTGGTGAGGGGTGTATTTATAGGCATTTTGAGGTTTGGGAAACTTTGCCCCTCCTGGTAGGAATGTATATCCCATACGTCACTAGCTCATGGACTCTTGCTAATTACATGAAAGAAATAAAATCTGTCAGTTAATCTATAAAGAGGTCTTTAGAGATATAAATAATTTCTTCCGAATCGTATACACACTTAGCTGGGAATGGTTCAATATGGCTCTGGGTTTACTTTAGCTTAAAGGGACATAATACTCATATGCTAAATCACTTAAAACTGATGCAGTATAACTTAAAAAGCTGACAGGAAAATATCCCCTGAGCATTTCTATGTAAAAAAGGAAGATATTTTACCTTACAATTTCCTCAGCTCACCAGAGTAAGTGCTCTGTAAAAAGTTCTACTTAAGTTACTGCCCAGATGCAGGTTAAACAATAAAAAAAAAAGTAAGAAATGAACAGCAGCCAATCAGCATCAGCAGTGCTGAGGTCATTAACTTTTTTTACTGTGATCTCAAGAGATTTCATAGTAAGCCACCTTAAACTGAATAGGGAAATAAGATGAGTGTGCATGAGGCTCGCTCCCTTGCAGGTCCCGAGACAGGCATCCTGATTGGCTGCCTAAAGCCTCTTTACAATGTAGTGTGAATACTTAGGACATTTTGAAGTAAAATATCTTCCTTTTTTACATAGAGATGTTCAGGTGGTATTTTCTAGTCAGCTTTTTACAGCTATGCTGCATCACTTTCAAGCGTTTCAACATTTGGGTATCATGGCCCTTTAATGTTTATCACTATAGGGTTTTTTTTTTTTGTTCAACCTAAAAAACAGGTATTTTAAAATGATATTTTAGAGAGAAATTGATGTTTCTGTGCTTTGTAAAACTACAATGCGTCTCGGTCTTCTGTGCTGATTATCCTCAGCAGACAATGTATCCTTCAAAAATACACGAATATCAACAGTTTTAAAAGTAAAATCTTTCTCTTTATTACTAAAAAAAGTTAAAAGTCCACATCAAAGGAGGGGGGGGGGGTGTAAGCCGCCTAACACGCTTCATTTCAAACTCTGCCAGCACCTCAATTCATCAGAGGCTTCTGGAATGCAAAACTGCACTGGCATAGTGTGAAGCAAAATGCGTCAGACTGTCAGTGCTGAAAGAGCAGCAAAAGAAACAAATCAGACTGTACTGGAAAAGTTCTAAACCAAAAAACAAAGTGATTGTATTAGCAGAGCGGCAAACAAAAAACGTCACACTGTTTATTAGTGGCAGAGCACAAAACTGCACGCGCTGACAGTTTGTGACAAACAAAAAACGTCACACTGTTTATTAGTGGCAGAGCACAAAACTGCACGCGCTGACAGTTTGTGACAAACAAAAAACATCACACTGTTTATTAGTGGCAGAGCACAAAACCGCATGTGCTGACAGTTTGTGACAAACAAAATGAGACTGTTCACACATACTTCTATTTATAAATATGCTTCTAGTAAAAGTTATTAAGTTTTTTCTGCGGCATACGCATATATCCTGTGAGGGTGCGTGCACCAGTATTCAGACACTATTCCTTCTCAGAGAGTCAGCAGTGGTTTGTATTGCTTCTGAAGACATCATTTGTGTCATAGAAGTCAATGCTGACTCTCAGAGAAGGTGCAGTGTCCAATTACTGGCCCCCCGGGCCCTCACAGGATATGTGCATATGCCACTTAAAAACAGGAATAACTTTTGCTAGAAGCATTATTGTTAATGAAAGTATATTGCAAAAATATTTCTATTTCAAATTGAAATGCACATATATACATTTTATTTTTGACCGTTCTATCCCTTAAAGGAAGACAGATTCAAATCAGATATAACCAGGAGCGGAAATACATGGAAAGACCACAACTCCAGCCTGGTGAGTGAAGCCAGATAGTAGACTCAGGGAGTGAGGGCCACAGTGACTACATACATGAGAGCCAATCAGCGAACATATAAGCTACGGGACTTTCTTTACATTAGAAGCAAAAAAAAAAATACATCACACAATTGGAGTCTCAGAATTCAGATCAAGTAAATACTTTTTCTTTATCCCAATCCTTCCCTTAAAGGGACATAATACTCATAAGCTAAATCACTTGAAACTGATGCAGTATAACTGTAAAAAGCCGACAGGAAAATATCACCTGAGCAACTCTATGTAAAAAACAGAATTTATGTTTACCTGATAAATTACTTTCTCCAACGGTGTGTCCGGTCCACGGCGTCATCCTTACTTGTGGGATATTCTCTTCCCCAACAGGAAATGGCAAAGAGCCCAGCAAAGCTGGTCACATGATCCCTCCTAGGCTCCGCCTACCCCAGTCATTCGACCGACGTTAAGGAGGAATATTTGCATAGGAAAACCATATGGTACCGTGGTGACTGTAGTTAAAGAAAATAAATTATCAGACCTGATTAAAAAAACCAGGGCGGGCCGTGGGCCGGACACACCGTTGGAGAAAGTAATTTATCAGGTAAACATAAATTCTGTTTTCTCCAACATAGGTGTGTCCGGTCCACGGCGTCATCCTTACTTGTGGGAACCAATACCAAAGCTTTAGGACACGGATGAAGGGAGGGAGCAAATCAGGTCACCTAAATGGAAGGCACCACGGCTTGCAAAACCTTTCTCCCAAAAATAGCCTCAGAAGAAGCAAAAGTATCAAACTTGTAAAATTTGGTAAAAGTGTGCAGTGAAGACCAAGTCGCTGCCCTACATATCTGATCAACAGAAGCCTCGTTCTTGAAGGCCCATGTGGAAGCCACAGCCCTAGTGGAATGAGCTGTGATTCTTTCGGGAGGCTGCCGTCCGGCAGTCTCATAAGCCAATCTGATGATGCTTTTAATCCAAAAAGAGAGAGAGGTAGAAGTTGCTTTTTGACCTCTCCTTTTACCGGAATAAACAACAAACAAGGAAGATGTTTGTCTAAAATCCTTTGTAGCATCTAAATAGAATTTTAGAGCGCGAACAACATCCAAATTGTGCAACAAACGTTCCTTCTTCGAAACTGGTTTCGGACACAGAGAAGGTACGATAATCTCCTGGTTAATGTTTTTGTTAGAAACAACTTTTGGAAGAAAACCAGGTTTAGTACGTAAAACCACCTTATCTGCATGGAACACCAGATAAGGAGGAGAACACTGCAGAGCAGATAATTCTGAAACTCTTCTAGCAGAAGAAATTGCAACTAAAAACAAAACTTTCCAAGATAATAACTTAATATCAACGGAATGCAAGGGTTCAAACGGAACCCCCTGAAGAACTGAAAGAACTAAATTGAGACTCCAAGGAGGAGTCAAAGGTTTGTAAACAGGCTTAATTCTAACCAGAGCCTGAACAAAAGCTTGAACATCTGGCACAGCGGCCAGCTTTTTGTGAAGTAACACAGACAAGGCAGAAATCTGTCCCTTCAGGGAACTTGCAGATAAACCTTTTTCCAATCCTTCTTGAAGGAAGGATAGAATCCTAGGAATCTTAACCTTGTCCCAAGGGAATCCTTTAGATTCACACCAACAGATATATTTTTTCCAAATTTTGTGGTAAATCTTTCTAGTTACAGGCTTCCTGGCCTGAACAAGAGTATCGATAACAGGATCTGAGAACCCTCGCTTCGATAAGATCAAGCGTTCAATCTCCAAGCAGTCAGCTGGAGTGAAACCAGATTCGGATGTTCGAACGGACCCTGAACAAGAAGGTCTCGTCTCAAAGGTAGCTTCCAAGGTGGAGCCGATGACATATTCACCAGATCTGCATACCAAGTCCTGCGTGGCCACGCAGGAGCTATCAAGATCACCGACGCCCTCTCCTGATTGATCCTGGCTACCAGCCTGGGGATGAGAGGAAACGGCGGGAACACATAAGCTAGTTTGAAGGTCCAAGGTGCTACTAGTGCATCCACTAGAGCCGCCTTGGGATCCCTGGATCTGGACCCGTAGCAAGGAACTTTGAAGTTCTGACGAGAGGCCATCAGATCCATGTCTGGAATGCCCCACAGCTGAGTGACTTGGGCAAAGATTTCCGGATGGAGTTCCCACTCCCCCGGATGCAATGTCTGACGACTCAGAAAATCCACTTCCCAATTTTCCACTCCTGGGATGTGGATAGCAGACAGGTGGCAGGAGTGAAACTCCGCCCATAGAATGATTTTGGTCACTTCTTCCATCGCCAGGGAACTCCTTGTTCCCCCCTGATGGTTGATGTACGCAACAGTTGTCATGTTGTCTGATTGAAACCGTATGAACTTGGCCCTCGCAAGCTGAGGCCAAGCCTTGAGAGCATTGAGTATCGCTCTCAGTTCCAGAATATTTATCGGTAGAAGAGATTCTTCCCGAGACCAAAGACCCTGAGCTTTCAGGGATCCCCAGACCGCGCCCCCAGCCCATCAGACTGGCGTCGGTCGTGACAATGACCCACTCTGGTCTGCGGAATGTCATCCCTCGTGACAGGTTGTCCAGGGACAGCCACCAACGGAGTGAGTCTCTGGTCCTCTGATTTACTTGTATCTTCGGAGACAAGTCTGTATAGTCCCCATTCCACTGACTGAGCATGCACAGTTGTAATGGTCTTAGATGAATGCGTGCAAAAGGAACTATGTCCATTGCCGCTACCATCAACCCAATCACTTCCATGCACTGAGCTATGGAAGGAAGAGGAACGGAATGAAGTATCCGACAAGAGTCTAGAAGTTTTGTTTTTCTGGCCTCTGTCAGAAAAATCCTCATTTCTAAGGAGTCTATTATGGTTCCCAAGAAGGGAACCCTTGTTGACGGAGATAGAGAACTCTTTTCCACGTTCACTTTCCATCCGTGAGATCTGAGAAGGCCAGGACAATGTCCGTGTGAGTCTTTGCTTGAGGAAGGGACGACGCTTGAATCAGAATGTCGTCCAAGTAGGGTACTACAGCAATGCCCCTTGGTCTTAGCACAGCTAGAAGGGACCCTAGTACCTTTGTGAAAATCCTTGGAGCAGTGGCTAATCCGAAAGGAAGCGCCACGAACTGGTAATGTTTGTCCAGGAATGCGAACCTCAGGAACCGATGATGTTCCTTGTGGATAGGAATATGTAGATACGCATCCTTTAAATCCACCGTGGTCATGAATTGACCTTCCTGGATGGAAGGAAGAATTGTTCGAATGGTTTCCATCTTGAACGATGGAACCTTGAGAAACTTGTTTAAGATCTTGAGATCTAAGATTGGTCTGAACGTTCCCTCTTTCTTGGGAACTATAAACAGATTGGAGTAGAACCCCATCCCTTGTTCTCTTAATGGAACAGGATGAATCACTCCCATTTTTAACAGGTCTTCTACACAATGTAAGAATGCCTGTCTTTTTATGTGGTCTGAAGACAACTGAGACCTGTGGAACCTCCCCCTTGGGGGAAGTCCCTTGAATTCCAGAAGATAACCTTGGGAGACTATTTCTAGCGCCCAAGGATCCAGAACATCTCTTGCCCAAGCCTGAGCGAAGAGAGAGAGTCTGCCCCCCACCAGATCCGGTCCCGGATCGGGGGCCAACATTTCATGCTGTCTTGGTAGCAGTGGCAGGTTTCTTGGCCTGCTTTCCCTTGTTCCAGCCTTGCATTGGTCTCCAAGCTGGCTTGGCTTGAGAAGAATTACCCTCTTGCTTAGAGGACGTAGCACCTTGGGCTGGTCCGTTTCTACGAAAGGGACGAAAATTAGGTTTATTTTTTGCCTTGAAAGGCCGATCCTGAGGAAGGGCGTGGCCCTTACCCCCAGTGATATCAGAGATAATCTCTTTCAAGTCAGGGCCAAACAGCGTTTTCCCCTTGAAAGGAATGTTAAGTAGCTTGTTCTTGGAAGACGCATCAGCCGACCAAGATTTCAACCAAAGCGCTCTGCGCGCCACAATAGCAAACCCAGAATTCTTAGCCGCTAACCTAGCCAATTGCAAAGTGGCGTCTAGGGTGAAAGAATTAGCCAATTTGAGAGCATTGATTCTGTCCATAATCTCCTCAAAAGGAGGAGAATCACTATCGACCGCCTTTATCAGCTCATCGAACCAGAAACATGCGGCTGTAGCGACAGGGACAATGCATGAAATTGGTTGTAGAAGGTAACCCTGCTGAACAAACATCTTTTTAAGCAAACCTTCTAATTTTTTATCCATAGGATCTTTGAAAGCACAACTATCCTCTATGGGTATAGTGGTGCGTTTGTTTAAAGTGGAAACCGCTCCCTCGACCTTGGGGACTGTCTGCCATAAGTCCTTTCTGGGGTCGACCATAGGAAACAATTTTTTAAATATGGGGGGAGGGACGAAAGGAATACCGGGCCTTTCCCATTCTTTATTAACAATGTCCGCCACCCGCTTGGGTATAGGAAAAGCTTCTGGGAGCCCCGGCACCTCTAGGAACTTGTCCATTTTACATAGTTTCTCTGGGATGACCAACTTGTCACAATCATCCAGAGTGGATAATACCTCCTTAAGCAGAATGCGGAGATGTTCCAACTTAAATTTAAATGCAATCACATCAGGTTCAGCTTGTTGAGAAATGTTCCCTGAATCAGTAATTTCTCCCTCAGACAAAACCTCCCTGGCCCCATCAGACTGGGTTAGGGGCCCTTCAGAAATATTATTATCAGCGTCGTCATGCTCTTCAGTATCTAAAACAGAGCAGTCGCGCTTACGCTGATAAGTGTTCATTTTGGCTAAAATGTTTTTGACAGAATTATCCATTACAGCCGTTAATTGTTGCATAGTAAGGAGTATTGGCGCGCTAGATGTACTAGGGGCCTCCTGAGTGGGCAAGACTCGTGTAGACGAAGGAGGGAATGATGCAGTACCATGCTTACTCCCCTCACTTGAGGAATCATCTTGGGCATCATTGTCATTGTCACATAAATCACATTTATTTAAATGAATAGGAATTCTGGCTTCCCCACATTCAGAACACAGTCTATCTGGTAGTTCAGACATGTTAAACAGGCATAAACTTGATAACAAAGTACAAAAAACGTTTTAAAATAAAACCGTTACTGTCACTTTAAATTTTAAACTGAACACACTTTATTACTGCAATTGCGAAAAAACATGAAGGAATTGTTCAAAATTCACCAAATTTTCACCACAGTGTCTTAAAGCCTTAAAAGTATTGCACACCAAATTTGGAAGCTTTAACCCTTAAAATAACGGAACCGGAGCCGTTTTGAACTTTAACCCCTTTACAGTCCCTGGTATCTGCTTTGCTGAGACCCAACCAAGCCCCAAGGGGAATACGATACCAAATGACGCCTTCAGAAAGTCTTTTCTAAGTATCAGAGCTCCTCTCACATGCGACTGCATGCCATGCCTCTCAAAAACAAGTGCGCAACACCGGCGCGAAAATGAGTCTCTGCCTATGCTTTGGGAAAGCCCCTAAAGAATAAGGTGTCTAAAACAGTGCCTGCCGATAATATTATATCAAAATACCCAGATAAAATGATTCCTCAAGGCTAAATATGTGTTAATATCAATCGATTTAGCCCAGAAAAAGTCTACAGTCTTAATAAGCCCTTTTTGAAGCCCTTATTTACGATCGTAATAAACATGGCTTACCGGATCCCATAGGGAAAATGACAGCTTCCAGCATTACATCGTCTTGTTAGAATGTGTCATACCTCAAGCAGCAAGAAACTGCTCACTGTTCCCCCAACTGAAGTTAATTGCTCTCAACAGTCCTGTGTGGAACAGCCATGGATTTTAGTGACGGTTGCTAAAATCATTTTCCTCATACAAACAGAAATCTTCATCTCTTTTCTGTTTCTGAGTAAATAGTACATACCAGCACTATTTCAAAATAACAAACTCTTGATTGAATAATAAAAACTACAGTTAAACACTAAAAAACTCTAAGCCATCTCCGTGGAGATGTTGCCTGTACAACGGCAAAGAGAATGACTAGGGTAGGCGGAGCCTAGGAGGGATCATGTGACCAGCTTTGCTGGGCTCTTTGCCATTTCCTGTTGGGGAAGAGAATATCCCACAAGTAAGGATGACGCCGTGGACCGGACACACCTATGTTGGAGAAAAGGAAGATATTTTACCTCACAATCTCCTCAGCTCACCAGAGTAAGTGCTGTGTAAAACTTTATACTCAGTTACTGCCCAGCTACAGGTAAAAAAAAATAAAAAATGAAAAAATGAACTGCAGCCAATCGGCATCAACAGTGCTGAGGTCATGAACTCTTTTACTGTGATTTCATGAGATTTCATAGTAAACTTCCTTAAACTGAATAGGGAAATAAAATGAGTGTGCATGAGGCTCACTCCCTGGCTGGTCCTGGGATAGATATACTGATTTGCTGCTTAAAGTCCTTTGCAATGGGGTGTGAATAATTAGAACATTTTGAGGTAAAATATCTTTCTTTTTTACATAGGTAATATTTTCTAGTCAGCATTTTACAGCTATGCTGCATCACTTTCATGTGGTTAAACATTTGGGTATCATGGCTCTTTAAGAGTGTCTAAAAGGCATCAGCTATAGATGTGAGTACATTGGCAAAAACACGTCTCACGTTCATTTCAGTATCAATTTATCAAACGCTCTTACATTAAAAAAAAAAAATGTAAAATGCATAAACGGTGCTCCTTGTGTTTAGCTTAAAGGGAAACTAAACCCAATATTTTTCTTTCATGATTCAGATAGAGCAGCAATTTTAAGCAACTTTCTAATTTACTCCTATTATCAATTTTTCTTTGTTCTCTTGCTATCTTTATTTGAAAAGCAGGAATGTAAAGCTTAAGAGCTGGCCCATTTTTGGTTGAGAACTTGGGTTGCACTTGCATATTGATTTGCTAAATGTAGCCACCAATCACAAGTGCTAGCCAGGGTTCTGAAACAAATAAAAAAAGCGCCGGCTCCTTAGCTTATATTCCTCCTTTTTCAAATAAAGATACCAAGTGAACGAAGAAAAATTAATATGAGTAAATTAGAAAGTTGCTTAAAATTGCTGCTCTACCTGAAGCATAAAAGAAAAAAGTTTTGTTTACTATCCCTTTAAGTTCCTTAAGTGTATACTTTGGAAATTATGATGATTTTAAGATTTTATTGCAAAGTTGTATCCCGATTTTCCGTCAAGATGTACAAAGCAGCCTTTTTATCTTGGTATTTACTTCCGCCTTAAAAAATACTCTTACATTAGAAAAATAAGTCTGGCAAAATTATCTGCTTGTTGTTTACATTGCTCACAATTCTGCAAACGTTTTTTTTTTTTTAATTGAACAACTAAAACAACTGGAGGTATTTATGTTAGTACTGCAAATGAAACTCACTGAATAAGACACGATGTACAAAAAAAACAACAGAATTACACAAACACAGTAACAGTTGTGAAATGCTTTGTTTATGCGTCACTTCCTCATGCTACGTAGCTGCGCTCTCTTGTTCTCTGCCAGAGCAGACTGGCTGAATATTTTTAGCCAGTTACAAGATAAAGTATTTTATCGCACACCCTACTTGAAATAGCTGATTTTGCCTGCGGTATCCCCACCTGTACTGAAGGTTTCTATACTTAGGTATTGGCTATAAAAAAAACTGTGTAAACATAGCCATCAGAAGAAATTACACTCCAAGCAGGGGTAGGAGAGATAAGTAATAAGAAGTTAATTTCCAATTGTTCTCTCTAAGTATTGGGATTTGGTTTACGATAAGGAAGCATTTGTGTGTACAGAAAGTAATCAAATAAGGAGATCTGATTTCCCTGCAAACTCAACCCATTTTTAAAACAAAACCAGTGATTTAATATACAAAAATAAACCTAAAGTAGCAATGTCTCATACATTTTATTCTCTGCAGCTGGTAACAAGTCATTGGAAACACATTAAAAGGGACATGAAACCCAAATTTTTTCTTTCATGATTCAAAATAAGCATGTGATTTTAAAAAAACTTTCCAATTTACTTCTATTATTTAATTTGCTTCCTTCTCTTATTATCCTTTGCTGAAAGGTTTATCGAGGCAAGTTCAGGAGCAGCAGAGAACCTAGGTTCTAGCTGCTGATTGGTGGCTGCATATAGATACCGATTGTCATTGGCTCACCCATGTGCTCAGTTAGAAAGCAGTAGTGCATTGCTGCTCCTTCAACAAATTATACCAAGAGAATGACGCAAATTTGATAAAAGAAGTAAACTGGATAGTTGTTTAAAATTGTATGTTCTACCTAAATCATGAAATATTTTTTTGGGGTTTCATGTCCCTTTAAGGGAAAGCAGTATAACAGTATACTGTCCCTTTAAATAATGGTCTAAAAAAACCACAATACTTTGTTTCACTTACGTATTAATCAGATAAGTAAATATTAAGAGAGCTCTCTACTGTTGGTGAATAATAAACTCTTTAAAATAACATTAGAATTTGAATTCCATAAGTTTTTCCTGTAATGTTTCTATATTTTACAATTTTATCAGTCATTTCTCGGTTATTTGCAATCAAATAATGTTAAAATTGGTCTTCAATAAAATCCTTTAGTGGAACAAACATTCTACAACAACGAACAACAAATACCTAAAAAACAGAATTTATGCTTACCTGATAAATTTATTTCTCTTGTGATTTATCAAGTCCACGGATTCATCCATACTTGTGGGATATTCTCCTTCCATACAGGAAGTGGCAAAGAGAGCACCCACAGCAGAGCTGTCTATGTAGCTCCTTCCTTTGCTCCGCCCCCCAGTCATTCGACCGAAGGCTAGGAAGAAAAAGGAGAAACTATAGGGTCCAGTGGTGACTGAAGTTTTTTAATTAAAAATATACTACCTGTCTTAAACAGACAGGGCGGGCCGTAGACTCGATACATCACAAGAGAAATAAATTTATCAGGTAAGCATAAATTATGTTTTCTCTTGTAAGATGTATCAAGTCCACGGATTCATCCATACTTGTGGGATATCAATACCAAAGCTTTAGGACACGGTTGAAGGGAGGGACAAGACAGGTACCCTAAACTGAAGGCACCACTGCTTGTAAAACCTGTCTCCCAAAAATAGCCTCCGAAGAAGCAAAAGTATTGAATTTGGAAAATTTGGAAAAAGTATGAAGCGAAGACCAAGTTGCCGCCTTACAAATCTGTTCAACAGAAGCCTCATTTTTAAAAGCCCATGTGGAAGCCACTGCTCTAGTAGAATGAGCAGCAATTCTTTCAGGAGGCTGCTGGCCAGCAGTCTCATAAGTCAAACGGATGATGCTTTTCAGCCAAAAAGGAAAGAGAGGTAGTCGTAGCCTTTTGACCTCTCCGTTTACCAGAATAAACAACAAACAATGAAGATGTTTGACGGAAATCTTTAGTTGCTTGTAAGTAGAACTTTAAAGCACAAACCACATCAAGATTGTGCAACAGACGTTCCTTCTTTGATGAAGGATTAGGACACAGAGAAGGAACAACAATCTCCTGATTGATATTCCTATTAGAAACAACCTTAGGAAGAAACCCAGGTTTGGTACGCAAAACCACCTTATCTGCATGGAAAACAAGGTAAGGCGAGTCACACTGTAAAGCAGATAACTTTACAGAAGAGATAGCTACTAAAAACAAAACTTTCCAAGATAGAAGCTTAATATCTATGGAATGCATAGGTTCAAACGGAACCCCTTGAAGAACATTAAGAACCAAGTTTAGGCTCCATGGTGGAGCAACAGGTTTAAATACAGGCTTGATCCTGACCAAGGCCTGACTAAACGCTTGAACATCTGGGACATCTGCCAGACATTTGTGTAAAAGAATAGACAGAGCAGATATTTGTCCTTTTAAGGAACTAGCTGATAATCCCTTCTCCAATCCTTCTTGGAGAAAGGACAAAATTCTAGGAATCCTAATCTTACTCCATGAGTAACCCTTGGATTCACACCAAAGATATCTGCGTCAAATCTTATGATAGATTTTCCTGGTGACAGGCTTTCTAGCCTGAATCAGGGTATAAATGACCGACACAGAGAAACCCCGCTTTGATAGAATCAGGCATTCAATCTCCAAGCAGTCAGACGCAGAGAAATTAGATTTGGATGCTTGAATGGACCTTGGATTAGAAGGTCCTGCCTCATTGGCAGAGTCCACGGTGGAACAGATGACATGTCCACCAGGTCTGCATACCAAGTCCTGCGTGGCCACGCAGGCGCTATCAGAATCACCAAAGCTCTCTCCTGCTTGATTCTGGCAACCAGATGTGGGAGGAGAGGAAACGGTGGAAATACATAAGCCAGATTGAAGGACCAGGGCACTGCTAGAGCATCTATCAGTACCGCCTGGGGATCTCTGGACCTGGACCCGTAACAAGGAAGTTTGGCGTTCTGTCAAGACACCATCAGATCCAATTCTGGTGTGCCCCATAGCCGAGTCAGCTGGGCAAATACCTCCGGATGGAGCTCCCACTCCTCCGGATGAAAAGTCTGACGACTTAGGAAATCTGCCTCCCATTTCTCTACCCCTGGGATATGGATTGCTGAGAGATGGCAAGAGTGATCCTCCGCCCATCGGATCATTTTGGTTACCTCCATCATCACTAGAGAACACTGTGTTCCTCCTTGATGATTGATATAGGCTACAGTCGTGATGTTGTCCGACTGAAATCTGATGAATTTGGCCGCAGCTAGCTGAGGCCATGCCAAAAGCGCATTGAATATAGCTCTCAGTTCTAGAATGTTTATCGGGAGGAGAGATTCATTTCTACCGAGTCTATGAGAGTCCCTAGGAAGGAAACTCTTGTGAGAGGGACGAGAGAACTCTTTTTTATGTTCACCTTCCATCCGTGAGATCTCAGAAAAGCCAACACGATGTCCGTGTGAGACTTGGCTAGCTGGAAAGTCGACGCCTGAATTAAGATGTCGTCTAAATAACGCGCCACTGCTATACCCCGTGGTCATAGAACCGCCAAAGGGACCCTAGCACCCTTGTGAAAATTCTGGGAGCCGTGGCCAACCCGAAAGGAAGGGCCACAAACTGGTAATGCCTGTCCAGAAAGGCGAATCTGAGGAATTGATGATGATCTCTGTGAATAGGGATGTGTAGATATGCATCCTTTAAATCCACGGTAGTCATATATTGACCCACCTGGATCAGAGGAAGAATAGTCCGAATAGTCTCCATCTTGAAAGATGGTACTCTGAGGAATTTGTTTAGAATTTTGAGATCCAAGATCGGACTGAAAGTTCCCTCTGTTTTGGGAACCACAAACAGGTTGGAGTAAAAACCTAGCCCTTGTTCCGCTCTTGGAACTGGGTGGATCACTCCCATGGTATGTAGGTCTTCTACACAGCGTAAGAACGCCTCTCTCTTTGTCTGGTTTGCAGACAATTGAGAAATGTGAAATCTCCCCCTTGGGGGGGGGGGGGAGTCTTTGAAGTCCAGAAGCTATCCTTGGGACACAATTTCTAAAGCCCAGGAATCGTGAACATCTCTTGCCCAAGCCTGAGCGAAGAGAGAGAGTCTGCCCCCTACTAGATCCGGTCCCGGATCAGGGGCTACCCCTTCATGCTGTCTTAGAGGCAGCAGCAGGCTTCTTGGCCTGTTTACCTTTGTTCCAAGCCTGGTTAGGTTTCCAGACTGACTTGGATTGGACAGAATTCCACTCTTGCTTTGCTGCAGGGGAAGCTGAAGCGGGACTTTTGAAGTTCCGAAAGGAACGAAAATTATTTTGTTTGGTCCTCATCTTATTTGTTTTATCCTGAGGGAGGGCATGGCCTTTCCCTCCAGTGATGCCTGAAATAATTTCTTTCAGTGCAGGCCCGAATAGGGTCTTTCATTTGAAAGGGATGTTCAACAACTATTTTGATGGCACATCAGCAGACCAGGACTTAAGCCATAACGCTCTGCGTGCTAAAATGGCAAAACCTGAATTCTTTGCCGCTAATTTAGCCATTTGGAAAGCGGCATCTGTAATAAAAGAATTAGCCAACTTAAGGGCCTTAATTCTATCCATAATATCCTCTAATGGAGTCTCCACCTGAAGAGCCTCTTCTAGAGCCTCAAACCAGAAAGCAGCTGCAGTAGTTACAGGAACAATGCATGCAATAGTTTGGAGAAGAAAACCTTGAACAAAGATTTTCTTTAGGAGACCCTCTAATTTTGTATCCATAGGATCTTTGAAAGCACAACTGTCTTCGATAGGTATAGTTGTACGCTTAGCAAGAGTAGAAATAGCTCCCTCCACCTTGGGAACAGTCTGCCACGAGTCCTGTATGGTGTCAGATATGGGAAACATTTTCTTAAAAACAGGAGGGGGAGCAAACTGAATACCTGGTCTATCCCACTCCTTAGTAACAATAGTCACAATCCTCTTAGGGACTGGAAAAACATCAGTTGTAAACAGGAACCTCTAAGTATCTGTCCATATTACACAATTTCTCTGGGACCACTATAGGGTCACAATCGTCTAGAGTAGCTAATACCTCCTTGAGCAATAAGCGGAGGTGTTCAAGCTTAAATTTAAAGGCCGTCATATCAGAATCTGTCTGAGGGAGCGTCTTTCCTGAATCAGAAATCTCTCCCTCAGATAACAAATCCCTTACCCCTACTTCAGAACATTGTGAGGGTATATCGGATACGGCTACTAAAGCGTCAGACGGCTCAGCATTTGTTCTTAACCCAGAGCTGTCACGCTTTCCTTGTAAACCAGGCAGTTAGAGAAAACATCTGTGAGGGTTTTATTCATAACTATGGCCATGTCTTGTAAAGTAAACTAATTTGACGCATTAGAGGTACTTGGTGTCACTTGTGCGGGCGTTACTGGTGGTGACACTTGGGGAGAGCTAGATGCTAAACCCTCATTTCCTTCTAACTGAGAATAATCTATTGCAATATTTTTAAGTGCTAAAATATGCTCTTTATAATTTATAGACATATCAGTGCAAGTGGGACACATTCTAAGAGGGGGTTCCACAATGGCTTCTAAACACATAGAACAAGGATTTTCCATGGTGTCAGACATGTTAAACAGGCTAGTAATGAAACAAACAAGCTTGGAAAACACTTTAATCAAAGTTAATAACACTTTAAACAAAAACGGTACTGTGCCTTTAAGAGAAAAAAAGCTGCACAAAACTCT